>NW_006408610.1:10068339-10079722 GCF_000296735.1 Chrysochloris asiatica | reverse complement strand
GCTTTCTACTCCCGTAAGGATTTACACCCTCGGAAACCCTGTACAGGGTCGCTATGGGTCGGAACCGACTCGATGGCACTTAACAACAACAACAACATGGTTTACAAAGATCCTTAGGAAAGTGACTTGCCCAACGTCACCAAGCTAAGAAGGGCAGAGTCGATAATAGAATGAAGCTTCCTGACTCCTTGTGTTCTCTGTGCTCCAGCCCAGTGCCACGTCTAATGCTGTAGCTATAAGAGCATGACTTCGGATTTACCAAATCTGGGTTCTAACCTGGCTATACTTCTTACTAGCAGTGTGACCTTGGGCAAAATATTTTCCTCAACAGTGCTTTGGTTTTCCCATCTGAACAATGGAGGAAGAGAGATAATTTCATCCTGAAAGAATGAAAAGACATTCAGGATGGCTAGAGAATGGAGTTCAAGGAGTGGGGTGGCTAGAAGTGGGCTTAGTAAGGCAGGAAGGTGTGGGATCTGCAGGCTTTGTGACTCTTATAGCGTAGTTTGGACTTTTTGGTGGGATAATGAGGAGCCACAGAATGTTGAGGAGGGAGAAAAACCGGGTTTACATTGAGAAACCCTACTTTCCCTGCTGTGTGGGAATGGCTCAGGATTGGGTGCAGACCTCTGCTGGCTCACATGGCTTGGTGAGTATAGGGCAGGCTACATTTTAGCCCCCGCCCCCACTTGCACCTTTGGCTAGGTGCCCTTGTGCAGTGGATAACTCTACGTGCCATCCCTACTTCTAGGAGAAGTACATGCCAAGTGTTCACCTCAGCCAGGACCGGTGTCCCTCAGAGGAGCTCTGGTGCCAGCAATGAAGGGAATGTATTCCCACTGCTCTCCGACACCCTTGTGAAGGGGGTGGGATGGCCCCACTTTATAAATGAGCAAGTTAACTCACTGGCTCTGAGTAAAGGGTCAAATGAGGACTCCAACTGAGATCTCAGTGAGCCTAAAGTTCCTGTTCTTCCTTTTCTTTGTGCCCTCTCCCCAGGCTGCTGTCTGCGTGCCTCAGACCACACCAGGCTACAACTCTGTGCCTCTGCCTGGGGACAATGGGCTCCTTCTGAGCAGGACCATCTTGTCTTGGTTGCTTTCAATACCCCTCCCCAGCTGGCCTTGTATTGGGTTGGAGTTCAGTCAGCAGATGTCAGCTGTGGCTACCCCATAATCCGTGTGTTCAGTGGGATCTCTTCCTGTGGTCTGCAAACCTGGGGTGTCCAACTGAGGCCTAAATAGCACTCCTAGTAATAGCCGTGAGAGGATGGCCTCAAACCCCTCAGGCCCAGATCCTCTGGGAGTCTGGTCTCTCTCGAGACCTCTTCTCCCAAATGGTCAGACATTCTCCAACTTTACAGAGGTCTAGACCAATGCATTCCTGGAGCTGGAACAAAGTGACAATTACCTGAGGCTACAAGAGGCTTCACTGGTCTAGAAACTGCAGGGGCGGTCAGAGGGGAGCGGTGGCGCAAACATTCTGCACCAACTACAGCTGCTCTTCTAGAGTATGGTGCATTTGGTTGGGTCTGAGATGGGTACCTGGGACTGGGCCAGGGCCCTGGTGACTGTTTTTCTCCAGTACAGATTCCACGTAGGGCTTGGATAATTCTCACAGGTGAGTACAGTGATCCCATGACCTTGTGACTCCTTCCCCACTTTAATGCTCCATCTGGTTAAGGGAGTTGTAAGTGCAAATCACTCAGGAAGCATTTGGTTGCAAACTTAGGTTGCTCTAGCTTGAGAGAGGGTAACAAACTGTATTGGGTCACATACCCCTCCTCAGCAGGGTGGAGCCAGAGGAGAATTAGCACCTAAGGGACTGCCTTTCTTACGCTTCCTGGAGCGTGTAGTTGCTGGTTGGCTTTAGTCTTCATACAGGTCATATCTAATTCAGCAAGAACCATTGACAGAGGCTGTCTACCCAGTTGTTGTTGGTAGGTGCCATCGAGTCAGTACCGACTCATAGCGACCTTATGCACAACAGAACGGAACACTGCCTGATCCTGGGCCAACCTCACTATTGTTGCCACGCTTGAGCCATTGATGCTGCCACTCTGCCAATCCATCTCGCTGGAGGTCTTCCTCTTTTCCTCTGACTCTCCACCTTACCAAACATGATATCCTTCTCCAGTGACTGGTCCCTCCTGACAATATGTCGGAAGTATGAGAGATGAAGTTTGGCCATCCTGGTCTCCCAGGAGCACTCTGGCTGCACTTCTTCCAACACAACTTTGGCAAAAATGTCTCAGGGCAGCTTCTGAGTGGCCACTCCTGGATCATCTGATCTCCCTGAATTACAGACCTGTCAGTCACGTGACTCTGCCTTCCCTTGTAATGGTCCAGCCCCAGGCCTAGCCAGTCAGTACACTTCTCTGAAGGGTTGTTGTTATTAAGTGCCACTGAGCCAGTTCTGACGCACAGCAACCCTGTATAGGATTTCCAGGGAGCAGCTGGTGATTTGAATTGCAAGGTCAGTTTGAATCACAAGGTTGGTAGGACAAACTCACCAGCCACCCCTTGGAAACCCTATACAGGGTTGCTATGAGTCAGAACCAACTTGAGGGCACTTTAACAACAGTACTTTAGAGGAGTGTGCTGACTGGCTAGGCCCGGGACTGGACCATCAAATGGGAGGCAGAGTCACATGACTGACAGGTCCTGAGATTGGACCATTACATAGGAAGGAGGAGTCACGTGACTGAGAGGTCCATCAGGATCACCCGGGAGGGAAACTCAGCCATTTCAAAGGTGTAATATTATGCAGCGTCAGAGGAGGGAATTAGAAAGTGGGGTGTGCCCCCAAAGACGTTGGGAACCAAAGTGTAGAATGGGTGACTCCCAGTATGGCTCTTCCTTGGATTCATCCCTAGACCACCATCCCCAGAGTGTGAGGCTCCCCCACACCTCCGGTTCAGGCCAGGTTGTGGGTTCACAGCCCTGCTGTCCCCATTTTGTTTCTGCCCCAATGTGCAAAAAGCCCTTCCTGTCTGCTCTCACTTCCTGCCTCAGGGCTGGGGATCTTATTTCAGGGGAGACTCCACCTGGTTCGACTTGCAATTCCCACACAGGCCTGACAGTTTGAAGCTGCTCAAAAGGGACTTGGCTGTTCCCTTTCCAGATGTGTGGGTTGCATTGTGTTCCCCACAATTGTGTTGCAGTCTTAGTTGCCCGGAACCTGTGACTGTGACCTTATTTGGGAACAGTCTTTGCAGATCCATTGAGGTAAGAGGCGGTCATCCTAGAGTACTGGACCATTACACAGGAAGGGGGAGTCCCTAAATCTAATGACTGGTGTCCTTGTAAGGAGAGGACACAAACACAGAGGAAAGACAGCCATGCAGAGATGGAGACAGAGACCGGATGATGCAGCCACAAGCCAAAGGACACCTGGGACCACCAGAAGCTGGAAGGGGTAACCAAGGTATCCTGGATTGAAGTGTGCCCTCCTGCCACCCCACCCCCCAACTCTGTATCAGCTTGGCTGGACCATGATTCTCGGTGGTTTGGAAGTTATGTGATGGTCCCCTATGTTATGATCTGATGTGGTTAAACATCATGACCCTGATCGCAGATGTAAGGCAGATTCCCATGGGTGTGGCTTGCAACACCTTTTACTTTACAAGAGATCAAAGGAGAGAAAAGTAAGCAGAGAAGGGGTGAACCTTCTACTACCAAGAAAGAAGAGCCAGGATTGGAGTGTCTTTTGTACTTGGGTCGCTGCTCTGTGAAGTTCCCAGATCCAGGGAAAAGACAGAGACCGCCAAGGAATGCTGGGCCTAAAGATGCTGAAAGGAGACAAGGGCCTTTTCCCAGGGCTAGCACGCTTGAATCTGGCTTTCTAGACTCCTCAGTTGTGAGGACAGATTTCTGTTCAAGTACTAGATGTGATGAGATTCTCCTTTAGAAATTTTGAGGGAGCATCACCCTGCCGACAGACACCTTGATTTCAGATGCTGGCCCTCTTAGAACTTCGAGAGAATACATTTCTGTTGTTTTAAAGCTCCTTAGTTTCTGGAACCTTTGTTACAACAAACAGCAAGTCCATATGTGTCCACACCGGGTTCTACAGGGTCAAAACCCACTACCGTGGAGTTGATGCTGTTCCATAAAGCAACCCCTTAGGACAGAATGGAACCCACCTACAGGATTTCTGAGGCGGTACATCTTCATGGAGGTAGGGTATCTCATCTTTCTACAGTGGAGCAGCTGGTGAATTCAAACCACCAACCTTTCAGCTCAACGCTTAGCGCACCATATCACCAGGGCTCTGTGCAGAAGGGTCTCGCCTCAGGAGAAAGAGTGCATGTGAATAGGCTGGTAGTGTGCGAAGCTTCAGAAGAAGGTGGAAAAATCAGACACTCTAACCGATTGGGATTGGCAGAGTGTCCCTGGTCAGCTCACGTCTGGCCTAGACCATTTCCCAAGTACATTTTCAGACTTAGAACAAATATGCATATCTATCCCCCTCCCATCCTCTCTGGCCCCCCCTCCCAAAGGAAGGCGTCTGCGAGGACAGATGGCCGTGTGTCAGCGTCCCTGTGTGATATTGATGTGAACAGCGAGGGAAGGCAACGTGCCTCACGGCTGTAAAAATAGACCCACATTAGGAATGCATGAAGTCGGACTCCTCCTCCGGCCACGCCGGGCCGAGCTTAGCTATTCTCAACCCCGCGCTCACAGGTTTGGTATGCAGCCACCGAGCAAGGCAGCGCAGTGGTCTGGAACTTGACATTTAAAGGATTTGAAGGGAATAGAAGGAGGCACGGAGATTTCCTTTTTTAAATCAGTCTGGCTATTTCTGAATGGGACATGCCGATGAAGCTGGAGATCAAATTCACAGCATTTCTGAACCATAGCGTCTGAGAGATGGCGGTGGAGGGGGGGCCTGGAGGAGACTTTCTGTCTGCTATCCCTCCCCAGTGTAGGGATTCCTTCCAAAGAGCCACTGCCAGTTGGTTGTCTACTTTCTGCTTCAACTTCTAGCGACAGGGAGCTCTCTACCCCAAGAGGCAGAGGTGTTTTGTTAGACTCTGGATGCCATTACAAAGTGCTTTTGAGACCGCAATGATTTGATGTTTGCCCCTTTCTAAAGTGCTCCCTCACTTACCCTGGGGTTTAGACCCCAGTTATTATCTAAAAATGAGAATGGTTAAGCATTTAGCTATTAACAGAAAGGTTGGCTGTGGGTCAGGTCTGTTCACCAGCTCCATGGCAGGACAACATGGCAGTCGACATCTGTATTGAGTACTGTCAAGAAAACCCTGTGCAGCACTTCTGTGTCGTCCTAGTCCTTGCTTTGAGTCAGAACTGACTCAATGTCACCAAGCAGCAGCACCACCACCAACAGTAGTGATTGGGACCCTGGTTAGCCCTGAGCAAGACACTAGGAAGGTTAAATGGAAAGTCATTTGTTCCAGTCCACTAGCTCCCATTCTGGGGAGATAATGAGTGTATGCAGAATAATAAACTGGTATCCAATGACAGGATATTATGAAATGTTACATTGTGTGACTGTCTTAGTTCCCTAGTGCCACAATTATAGAAATATCACAGTGGCTGGCTTTCACAAACAGGAAATGGACTTTCTCACCATCATTATTTCTTGTTAAGTGCTATAGAGTCAGTTCTGACTCATAGCAATCTTGTATAGGGATTCCAAGGAGTGGCTGGTGGATTTGAACTGGCGACCTGTTGGTTAGTAGTCCAGTGCTGATCCTACACCAATTAGGAGGCTAGAAGTTGAAATTCAAGGTGCTGACCCTAAGGGAAGGCATTCTCTGCTGGCTCTGGAGGAAGGTCTTTGGGTCTTCTGTACTTCTGCATATGGGCAGTCTGCATATGGGCAGTCTGCATGTGGGCAGTCTGCACGTGGGCAGTCTGCATGTGGTCGGGAAGCTCTCTTCCCCCACCTTTACTTACTAGCTTGAGTTTAGTCTCTTTTATATCTCACAAGAGAGTGACTCAAGATACATTCTACACTAATCCTGTCTCAAAGGAGCCCTGATAGCTTGGTGGGTTACGTGTTGGGCTATTTACTGAAAGGTCAGCTGTTCAAGTCAACCAGGTGCTCCTTGGAAGAAAGATGAGGATTTCTGCTCCTGTAAAGATTACAGCCTCGGAAACCCTGTGCAGGGTGACTATGAGCAGACGCCCCGGTGCTTAGCAACAACAACAACAACAAAGATTGACAATCTCAGAAATCCGATGCAGGTTCCCTAGGAATCTGACCAACTCCTTGGCACGCCCCTCATTAACATAACAAAGACAAAGACAACTAGTCCCAGATGGGATTCTACCAGGGACACAGAGGTTTGAATTTATAACACATATTTGGCCCAGGGGGGTGGGGGATGGAGGGATGGAGGGACACAGTTCAGTCCATAACAGTGACAATTTCCCAGTCAGAAGGAGCGACAATTTTCCACCCTCATTCTGTTAATGACACCTACATTTTAGCCGTCTCTCAAGTTTGAGGTTTGAAGTTGCCTCAGCTAATTTTTATGTGTCTTCCACGTGATCTGATAGAGACCTGGTGTGGTGCTGTAGGATAAACACTGGATTGCTAACTACAAGATCAGGGGTTCAAACCCAATAGCCACTCCCTGGAAACCCTATATGGGGTCCCTATGAGTCAGAACTGACTCGATGGCCTTAAACAACAACAACATATGATCTGACCCCTCACTGAGTCCTGCAGAGTGGCCTCTTCCATGCCCTTTCTCACAGTTCACCTCTTCTCTGTTCCAGCTGCCAACTCCTTCGTCATCTTGGGAGTTAAGACTCCTTTGGAGTTTGGGCCCTTGTCTAGTTCTCTAGTGCTGCTCTCGCAGGAATACCAAAAGTGGGTGGATTTAATAAACAGAAATGGATTCTCTCACAGTTAGGAGGTTAGCAGTTTGAATGTGCTGGACTGCAAGGACGGTTTGCCCTGCAAGATCAGTGGTTCAAGCTCACCAGCCACTCCTCGGAAACTCTGTACAGGGTGGCTGTGAGTCAGACTCTACTCAATGACACTTAAGAACAACAAACAACAACTAGGAGTCCTAGTGTGACGCTGTAGGATAAACACTGGACTGCCAACCACAAGGTCGGTGGTTCAAGCTCACTAGCTGCTCCTTGGAAATCCTATACTATGAGTCAGAACTGACTAGATGACACTTAAGAACAAACAAGAACTCTAGTAAAAGTCACTCTCTCTCCATCGGAGAAGGACCTTGTCTCTTCAGCTTCTGTTTCTCATGTCCTTGGTGGTCTTCATGTGGCATGTCATCTAACTTCTAGATCTCTGCTTGCTTAGTTGTTTTTATATCTCAAAAGAGATGACTTAAGACACACCCTACACTGATACTGTTTATGAGTATAACAGAGGAAACTCATTCTCAGGTGGGATTATAACCACTACAGAGGTTAAGATTTACAATACATATTTTGGACTGAATTTACAATTCAGTCCATGACACCCCCAGGCTACTGCCTTTGATCTTCTACTTGTATCTCCTTGTTCCTAACTCTAGCCACACAGTTGTCTCAACCATCTTCCTCAGATACTTGCTTTCTTCCACGTCTTTACTTTTGCCACTTCTCCTTCCATCTGGTCCTCATCCTCCACTTCCTCAACGTCCCTCCAGCCTCGTTTAGACCCCATTGTTTGTAGCTATCTTTCTAGCACAGCTACCCGCTGCTGGGAACCAGTCCCATTTGATAGGAAAAAAAAACCCCATCATCATGGGCTGGTATCATAAGACTTGGGTTCAAATCATGGCTCTGCCATTTATTAGCTGTGTTCTTAGGCAATCCTCTGACTCATTGGGCCTCAGTTTCCACATCTGAATCATGGGAGTAACCTGCCTATGTCCATGGACTGCTAATTACGTGATGAACATGGCAAAATTTTGCCAAATATACATTTCACAGTGTAAGGCAGATACTTATTGCAGCTGTTTTCTTTTAAAAGAAGAAGTTGGATTGTGGTTACGAATCGGACTGCGAACCACAAGGTCAACAGTTTGAAACTACCAGCTGTTCCATGGGAGAAAGATGAGGCTTTCCACTCCTGAAAAGATTTACAGCCTCGGAAACCCTGTACGGGGTCGCTATGAGTCAGAACCAACTCCATGGCACTTAACAACAACAATCTTAGTGTTGTTATAGAATGTCTTGTTTCTTTAACTTTAAAGACAGTACAGTGGTTTTAAGATCCATGTGTCTTACACATCTAGTCCCTCTCTTTTACCTGCTGTATGATACCCTATGTGTAGATTCCACATGGCCCTCTCTGCCAAGAGCACCTTCACTTTCTTGGTGGTTGGCCTTCTCTGGAAGGTACCACATTAGATGGTCCTGGGTAGACTAGGAGAGAATGTGGAACAGAACTCAAAATCATAAAATGACCAGCCTTACTGGGCCAATAGAGACTAGTGCAACTCTAAGACTGTGGTCTTGGAGCACCCTTCAGGTCTGGAACTGAACTCATTCCCATAGCTCAGTTTTTCAGCCAGAAAATAGATAGGTACACAGGGGTGGCAGCAACACTGATGAGGTATGCACACCATAGAATAGTCAACCATTTGAGATCAAAAGGAGGAATAGAAACAAGAAATACAGGGAGGGAGTGGGATGCATGTCAAGCATTCATGAAGTTTCATGTATTCATCTAGGGTCCTGGTGAGAAGACCTGTGTTAATGCCAGCCTCCACGACAAGCCCGGTGAATCTCAGCCCTTGGAATTCATGCTGCCCCACATTGAATACAACTGGCTTGTTATCAGAGGGATATTGCAGAAGGGACAAAGTGTGACTTCCAAAGCTAGGTCATACATGAGAGTAGAACTTTGCTTTCTCTTGGATCATTCACTCTGGGGAACAATGGCTTCCATGTTGTGAGGACACTCAGCAACTCCATGGAGACGTGGGGAGCAGACCTCCTGTCGGCAGCCAGCATTGATTCTCTATGTGGATGAGTGAGCCACCTTGGAAGTGCGTCTTCAACCCCATTCAAGCCTTCGGATGACTGCAGCCCCAACCAACATCTTTTGGTAAATTTTTATTGTGATTTAGGTGAATATTTATGGAGTAGATCATCTGTTTTGCATTCAACAAGACATACGCACTTAGTTTCATCTTGTTGATTGCAATCCCATCAATGAAATATCACTCATCACACTTCCTCGATCTGTTTCTTGGTTCTAGTCTTCCTTTCCCCCAACCCTTCTGAACTTAGTCCTTGGGTAAAGGCTGCCTGTGTGACTCAGTGGTGGACCTCAATAGTGTACCTCACTAGTGTGGCTGTCCCCCTAGCTACCTATCTATTGCCAGCTGAAAATTGACCCACAGGAGTGAGTTCAGTTCCAGACCTGAAGAGTGAGCAAGGACCACAGCCCCAGCGTTCCACCAGTCTCTGTCCAGTTTTATGGTTTTGAGTTTTGTCCCACATTCTGTCCTACTCAATTCAGGACCTTCTAATGTGGTCCCTTTCAGAGTAGACCAACTGACATCTTAACTGCGAAGTCATAAGTGCCAGAAGCATCCAGTGAACCCTCCCCTAAACTCCTGACCCACAGAAACTGAGATAATGGACATTTACTGTTCAGCTGCTAAGTGAAAAGTCAGTGGTCTGAACCCGTCCAGGTGCAATATGGGAGAAGAGATCTGGGGATCTGCTTGTGTAATGATAGCTGTTGTTGTTGAGTGCCGTTGAATCAGTTCCAACCCATAGCAACCCTGATTAGGGTTTCTGAGGAGTGGCTGGTGAGTTTGAACTGCCAACCTTGAGGTCAAACTGACTTTGCAGTCCAGCGCATTAACCCGCAGTGCCACACCAGGACTCGGTAATGGTTATACCCTATGAAGCCCTATGGGGCCATTCTACTGTGTCATATGCGATCAGTATGAGTTGGAGTTGACTTAATATTATCAACAACAACTGTTATTTTAAGCCACTAAGTTTCTTGTTTCTGTTTTTAAGTTTTTATTGTGAATTGAGTTGAAGACCATCGGGTTTACATTTAACAAATCATATTTTGTTTCATTGCCATACCACACAGAAAAAATATATTCATTTAAATGTCCAAAGGGCACATTTCACAAGCCAGCCTCCTGCCCATGGGCACACAGCCTTTCTCAGTTCATGGTCCGTTAGTGCTCAGCTGCTCTGTCTCTCTCTAAGCCATCGCCTCTGCCATCATTTCTGCTGGCCCTGCTTTTCTGGTTACAATCCCATGCTTCATGCATGCTCTTCCCTATTGATGGTCCTAGGGTCTTCTACTCCTAGAATTCAAGGTTAACTACTTCCCACTTTTAGTTACACCTCTTCACATAATTTACAGTCATGTAAGCCACTCAGTGAGGTGACAGCTTGGGAGGAGAGTTGTGATTGGGTGGGCTGGTTTATCTTGTGTACAATTTGGTGAATCAATGTTTTTCTATCAGCCATGGAACTGGCTATTTTTCTGTATAGAGTCCTGGTGTGGTGCTATAGGACAAGCATGGTTGGCAGTTCAAGCCCTATACAGGGTTGCTATGAGTTGGAACCGACTCAAAAACACTTAGCAACAGCAACAATTCTGTATATCTTCTCCATCTGAGTGGTGGAGAGGGGCAAGCGGATTCTCTCTGTTTAAAGTCTACCTTATGTCAGACTCTGTTGAATGGTATTGGGGGAAGATTGTCTGATCAGTTGCCCCTATTTCCAGGAAAATCCCAAGGACTACCCCAGATTCTAAATCTCAGAGGACTGTCTATTGTGAGTCAAAGTCTCCCAAGGCCCTGTCTAGGGCCAGTACAAATAGACCCTTCCTCTGGAGGGGAGTTCTGCTATCCCAGCTGGGCTATGCTAGATGCTGATATAAGTACAATTGGATTTGGTCAGGCAGTTGAAAAGCTTCAATTTGCAGATTGTAGTGATGGGAACTCATTTCCCCTGATTTTTCCCATCTTTGTCTGTAAACTAGGTTCCTGCAGTGGCGTGTCTCTGCTAGTCCCAATCTTTGCTAAGGGAATGAACTGCTGGGGTTGAATGTCTATTTTATTCAGAGTGCTTGGACAATCCCTAGGTATCTTGGCTGCTTTGATGTCCTGGGCCCTTTGAAATTGAGCTGCTCTGGCCAGAGACATTTCCATTTTGGATTGTGCTTCATTTTATAGGTTTTCTTCACAAGGCACAACAGAGTTCTCATTGAGAGCAAAAGGGACCAGAGCAATCAACTTCTACAGAGCAGCAGTAATAGAACCCATAGACATATATGGTCCTCAGGTTATACAGGGCTCTATGGTTTACAAGGAGCTCTGGTAGCGTAGTGGTTACGAATCGGGCTGCGAACCTTAAGGTCAGCGGTTTGAAACTACCAGCCGCTCCGCGGGAGAAAGATGAGGCTTTCTACT
>NW_006408610.1:10036175-10039965 GCF_000296735.1 Chrysochloris asiatica | reverse complement strand
GCCATCTTGTTTGTTCTCTGTTTTTGAATTATCTTTAACAAAATTTTACTTCTATGTGATATTAATGATACTGTTCTGTGATATCCGCATTCTGTTGGGTCACATCTCTTTTGAACTGGTACAAATGTGGATCTCTTCCAGGTAGCAGTCTTCCAAATTTCTTTCCAGAGATGCTTCATCAATTTTTTTTGAAAGATTTCAATTTGTATTCCATCAATTTCCAGAGTCTTGTTGTTTGCTAATAACTTCAGCACACCTTGGACTTCTTCCTTCAGTACCATTGGCTCTTGATCATTAGCCATTTGTTGTTGTTGTGGTTGTTAAGTGCCGTTGACTTGATTCCAACCTGTTAACAACCCAGGATAGGGTTTCCAAGGAGCAGCTGGTGAGCTTGAACCACCGATCTTGCAGTTCAAATGACTTTGCAGTCTGACGCATTAGCCCTTAGAAAGATACAAATCAAAACAACAAAGATATCATCTTAGCACAGCATTGATAACAAAGGTCAAAAACATAGAAAACAACAAGTTCTGGCTAGGGTATGGAGAAATGTGTACCCTTCCCACACTGCTGGTGGGACTGTGAAATGGTGCAACCACTGTGGGAAATGGTACGGAGCTTCTTCAAAAACTTGGAAATTGAATTATCCCTCTAATTGATTTATATCCTCACGAAATAAGTGCCATGACACCGATAGATAGATGCACACTGATGTTCATCACAACACTATTAGCAAAAGGATGGAGAACACCTAAGTGCCTGCCAACAGCAGAATGATTAGGCTTTGGTACATACATTCAATAGTACGGTGTTGAATAATGATGAATCTGTGAAACACCTCATAACATGGATGGCCCTGGAGGATATGATGCTGAGAGAAATTAGTCAATTACAAAAGGATGAATAGTCTAGAGGTCACTATTGTAACAAATTAAGAAAATATTTTCTTGCTGAAAGAAACATTCTGTGATGGTTATCGGGTGGGAGGGGAGGGAAGATTATTCACTGAGTAGAGGGTTGTTGTTGTAAGTGCCATTGGTTAGCAGTTCAGTGCTTATCTGACAGCACCACACCAGGACTCCATATGTGCATCTGCATAGGGTTTCCAAGGAGCAGCTGGTAGGTTTGAACTGCTGACCTTGTGGTTTGAAGTCCAGTGCTGATCCTACAGCGCCATGCCAGGAGTCTCCATATGTACATTGTTATTTGTTGTTGCTAAGTATCTTTGAGTCGATTCCAACCCATAGCGACCCTGTATAGGGTTTCCAAGGAGCAGTTGGCGAGCTTGAACTACTGACCTTACAGTTCAAATATTGACACTCTTTCATGAATAAAAGTAAATATTAGGCAAAATTTAAAGTAAACTTTAAAAAAAAAAAAAGGTTCTGAGAAGTCCTGCAGTTTCAAAAAGTTGTTTTATTTGACCCAGAGCTTCCAAAACTCGTTTTTTTGTTTTGTTTTGTTTTTCGCCAGAGACCTTCTGTGGGTAAACATTTCTGAATAACAGAGCAACAGGCTGGGGAAAGGCTGACGGAGTCTCTTCCACACCTGCTCCCCACGCCCTTTCATCTTCTGGAGGAGGAGACTGACAGGACTTCAATTCTTCTGCTGTCTCTGAGAAGCTCTGGGGCCCTGCTTTAATCCTGGAGTGATTTCAGATTGCTGATGCTACAGGTCAGAAAGGTGTTTTTCTGGTAGAGGCAGGGCGGGACAAATGTGATAGATTAGAGAATGGGGTCAGACCTACTCATGAGTGATTCCTAACATAAAATTCTTTTCTCAAAACAAAAATCAGCTCAAATTTTCTCTTGTTCAGAATTTTAGACAAGTGGGGCCTCTTGACTCAAATGAGGGCAGAGGGGCTTAATGCATGATCACCGTGTCTCATTTTTGATTCTCATTGTCTTTTTTTCCCTTTAAATGTTCTGTGTAAGACTGGTTACACCCTGTGAAAAATGCAAGGAGTCCTCATAGCATGACTTAAGCCTTGGGCTGTGATCCAACAGGTTGTTAAGTGCTGTCGAGTTAGTTCTGATTCATAGCTACTCTGTATAGTGTTTCCACGGTGCTGCTGGTGAGCTTGAACTGCTGGCCTTGTGGTTCAAACTGATGTTGCAGTCCAGCACATAAGCTTGCAGCACTACCCCAGGACTCAAGGTAGGTGGTTCAAACCCATCAGCGTCTCCAAGGGAGAAAGATAAGGCTGTCTGCTCCCATAATGATTTAGAGTTTCAGAAGCCCTTTGTAGGGTTGCTGTGAGTCAGAAGAGAGTTGATGGCAATGGGTTTGGAGTGGAAAATGAGGAATCCCTGGGTGATGCCAATGATGAATGCACTTAATTACTAACCAAAAGGTTGGAAGTGCAAACATACCCAATGGCACCTCACAAGAAAGACCTGGTGATTGAGTTCTGAAAACTCTACACTTGAAAGCTCCATGGGGCACAGTTGTACTCTGACACACATGGGGTTGCCATGAGTCAGAGCTGACTTGATGAACATGCTTTCCTAGTGCGAAATGAAAATGTGAAGCCTAGGCTCAAAAGACCTATTATAAATTCCAAGAGAGTAGCATCAGAGCATGAGACCCTGGAGGGACCAGAGTGTGGTCCCTGAGCGAGCAGCTGTGCAGAGCACCAGTCCTGGTGTGGGGCATATTTGTGCTTACTCATTTCAAAGTTGAAAGTTCTGAAGATATTTGTAACTGCAGAGGCGGTCTAAGGATTGAAGAGAGGACTGTGATTTTAGCCTGATGGGCCAGATGTGGACACTGGGCATGGAGATATATTTTTCTAGGCATGAATCTCTCAATGGGCCTTCTTCTCAGCCTTTTCAATAGTTCATCAGCACTGCTGTTGGATAGCTACTGTCATCACTGCAATTAGCTGCTGCGTCTCAACTGCCACCACTGGCCTAACCTGGCTGTCTCCGCCAGCAGCGTTAGTTACTGTGCACCCAGGTAGACCGGGTCAGCATACAGCACCTCCCTGATTCCCTGGCTTGTAATAATGAATCCCTTTTGCCTGGGGACTCGGTCTAATGGTATTTCCTGTAAACAGTTGTTAACTATGAGTGTAGTGGTGGTGAGAAAGTGTGATGGCACGTGAGAACTGCCTTTCCTGTGTCTCAAGCTTGCATGTTCAGAAGCAGGAGTGTGTTAAGTGCCTCTTCAACATCCGAGCTTTTACTACCTCAGGACTTCAGATTTCAAAGTGGGGTGGTCTCTGCACTGAGGCAAATCTGATACTCAGTTAGGATTTTGGGATCCTTAGCCTGCTCTGAGCTGTCACCAAACCAGTTGTCCCTGCGTCAGCTCAGACTCATGGCTACCCCATGTGTGCAGAGTAAAACTGGGCTCTGTAGGGTTTTCATGACTGTGATCTTTTGGAAGTAGTTAGCCAGGCCTTTCTTCTGAGGGGACACTGGGTGGCAGCTAACCAAAAGGTTGAAGGGTTTAGTCCTCCTGGAAGTACTTTGGAAGAAAGGCCTGGTGATCTACTTCCAATAGATCAGCCCTTGTCAACCCTGTGAAAGGCTGCGCATGATCACCATGAGTGGCAGTCTACTTGATGGAAACTGAGGGTGGTGGAGCAGTCTCCGTTCCCTTCCAAGCCCATTCTGGGTGAAGCTCCCAGAAATAGAAATCCCTTTCCCAGTCCCTCAGCCATTCCACTAGAGAGATGCTTGGACCGCTTTAACAACCTGCGATATGCAGATGATAACAGCCTTCCTTGCTGAAAATGAAGAGGACTTAAAATATTTACTAATGAAGATCAAAGAACACAGCCTTC
>NW_006408610.1:9989893-10035463 GCF_000296735.1 Chrysochloris asiatica | reverse complement strand
CAGAATATGGCCTCATGTTAACTGATAACTTTAGAAACCCTATTTCCACACAAGGTCATGCTCACGGGTTCCGCAGGTTAGGACTTTAGCATATCTCTTTTGGGGGACACAATTCATGACATATCAGGGACCTAACACTCCTTTAAAACTTTCAAGTAAAATCTTAGTGCCCACCTCAATCTCTAATGGTGAGTTTTCTAGGGAGGTTGATGGGCTTCATCACTGGGAACGAGGGCATCCTCCACAGTCAAATATAACAGGGACAGCTTGTTCTCACTAGAGCCCAATCCCCCTAACTCCTACTCTTATACCACAGAAACAATAATGAGTCCTGGTGTGGCGCTGTAGGCTTAGCACTGGACTGCTAACTGCAAGTCTGCAGTTCAAACCCATCACTTCCTCCTTGGAAACCCTATACAGGGTGGCTGTAAGTCAGAACCAACTTCATGGCACATAACAACAACACCATTTACTTAACAACAAGTACCATTTATATGGACTCCTGATGTGCTGCTGTAGGATCAGCACTGGACTATGAACCACAAGGTTGGTAGTTCAAACCCACCAGCTCCTCCTTGGAAATCCTATACAGGTTTGCTATGAGTTGGACCAACTCGATGGCACTTAAAAACACTATCAGTTATGAAGGAGTTACCAAGAATGGAGTCCTGGTGTGGCACTGTGGGTTAATGCACTGGACTGCAAAGTCAGTTTGAATCATAAGGTCAGTGGCTCAAGCTCACTGGCTGCCATTAACTCTACATAGGGTTGCTGTGGGTCAGAATCGACTCGATGGCACTTAACAACAACAACAACCAGGAATGAGGCTTTTCACTGAGGAATCAGCATGCTCATTCTGTCCTCACAACAATGTCTCCAGGAACGTGGTGGTGTTTCCATTTTACAGGGAAGAATGCTGAAGTTTGAAGAAGACACACAAGGCCACATAGCTAGGATTTTACCTCAGGCAGTTAGACTCTGAAGCCCCAACTCTTAACCTCTTCACCTACATTTTCCATTCTCCCTTCTCTATGCCACAACCTCTTACCATCTTAAGACCAGATGCCAGAAGGCAGATGCTCCAAAGCTCCCTTTAGTCTCCTATAGAACACAGCAGCAGAGAACACCTGGGATTAAGCGCTTTGCTCACAGTCTCCAGATGAAGCTTGGAGTTAGCCTTCTGACTGGGTCAGGCACCATAATGTTCTTGGGCACCTTGTGTTTGTGCTCGTCTCACTGGAGTGCCTGCTTCCTGCTGCCCAGCCGCCACCAGCACAACCAGGAACAAGTTGTGGAGGCCTAGGAGAGCTGAGGGAGGAGAGCTGATATTTTCTAAGAGAGAAAGTGTACTATACTGGTCTTACTCATTTGAGACACTAGAAACAAGTGTATATAGTGGTGGTTATGTGCCATGGAGTCGGTTCTGACTCATAGCAACCCTGCATAGGGTTTCTGAGGCTGTAAATCTTTACAGGAGCAGAAAGCCTCATCTTTCTCCCATGGAACAGTTGGTAGTTTCGAACTGCTGACTTTGAAGTTAGCAGCCCCATTTGAGGTTTTTATATATATCATTCTTTTACGGAAATACTAAAAGGCAAGCAAGCATGGGTTTTAGACAAAACAGTTTTTCAGAGAATCTGCAAACATAGGTGCCCTTCCCCCTGTTGGTCATTTAGGTCCCTGGGTGATGCAAACAGCATGTACTGGACTATTAACCTAAAAGGTGGCAGTTTGAACTTGCTCTGTGCAATCAAGGAAGAAAGACGTGGCAATGTGCTTCTGTAAAGATGACAGCCAATGGTTGGTCCGAAGTGTGGTGAGACCTGGGGACTCCTGAGCCCCTGGACAAGGACATAGTCACAGAGGGCTAGAGCTGAGAGTCAAGCATCCAGATGTTATGAAGTGAGGGGAGGTACACAAGAAACCCTAAACTTGTAGATAGTACCCATTTGACCTAGCCTTGATGGCTTGATGATCATAACTTGACTGTTGTTGTTGTTAGATGCCATCGAGTTGGTACCGACTCATAGCAACCTCATGCACAGCAGAACGAAACACTGCCTGATCCTGGGCCAACCTCACTATTGTTGCCATGCTTGAGCCCATTGATGTTGCCATAGGGGTCTTCCTCTTCTTCTCTGACCCTCCACCTTACCAAACATGATATTCTTCTCTAGAGACTGGTCCCTCCTGACAATATGTCCGAAGTATGAGAGATGAAGTTAGGCCATCTTGACCTGTAAGGAGCACTCTGGCTGCACTTCTTCCAAAACAGATCTGTTAGTTATTTTGGCAGCACATGGCAAAGGAGATGAGTAAATTGCTACAAATTGATGAACTTGACCTATACTTATAGATGCAGTGGCTCAAAATACCATCTGAGAGGGAAGGAGTCTTCATATCAAGCATTAATTCTATTCCCTCTGTACGTAGGGCTGATAGGGATGGGCAACTTAGACACTGGCTACCTAAAATGGGGGATGGGCAGGGGCTATATAGGCACAAAGTGGCTGGTTTACAAGTTTTCAAGAGGGAGTGTAGTCGTCAGAGTGTGCAGGGGAAGGTAGAACCCCCACTGAATAGTTTTCATCTTGTCTAGATGGGTCTGGAGAAAGGAGATGGGGATAAGATTCTTATGATTCAATAGTGAGTAATTGTTATCGTGATTAATCGCAACTGTCACTACTGTAAAGGTAGAAGTTTTGTAATTAAAAGGGGGGAGTAGTTAATCTTATAGTCAGGAACAGAGGAACCTAGGACCATCAAGGGAAAAAAGCAGGAGCGGAATGCAGGACCCTATCCAGAGAAGCAGTGATGCCAGAGATGGGGTCACGGAGGGAGGGAACAGCTGAGGACTCTAGACTCATGGAAAGAGAAAGGCTGTGTGCTGACAGCCAGGTGGCAGGCTTGTGGAATGTGCCCATTTGTTGTTTAAATGATTATATATTCCTGAGTGTTTTTGTATGCTTCCCTCCACTCCCGGAAAAAAAGAAAAGAAAAAAAGACCGGAATTGAAGCAAATACTTTTGAATGATGCTGGGTGGAGGAGATTGTAATCATTGCAATGAAACAATGCTATTACTCAATTCACAATAAAAACTTAAAAGAAAAAGATGACAGCCAAGAACACGCGATGGAGCAGTTCTACTCTGTAACACATGGGGCCACCATGAGACAGCATCAATTTGTTTGGACAAACAGTTTGGACTATTTTTAGTCAGTCTCTTGGAAAGAGCAGCCAGACCCAGGCAGTCCCTTGCCTAAAACAACAGATAATAACCAAGCTTGTCTATTCTATTCTAACATGATGCTTCCTGGCATTCTCCAAGGGTCCCCCAGCAAACATCCATCCCACACAAGGACAGCGTGTTCCAGGTACAATGGGCAATTCCATCCTGAGTGGGCTTGTCTGGCCTTGAGTCTTTGAGACTGCTGCAGCAAACACTGCTTTCTTCACTTCACATATGAGCAGCCTGAGGCCCAGAAAGGCAGAAGATGGGAGGCGGAGCCTAATGGAGCCAGTGGCTGCTGCAAGACCCAGGTTTCTTGGCTTGATTTCTAGAGTTCCTTCCATCCAACCAGCTCTCCTGCACAAACGGCTCAAAGGTCAGCAAAAGCAAAACACCTTTCTTCTTTCTGGATTTCCTCCTCCTTCTCTGTGACCTTCTGACCAATGTCCAGAAGACTTGCCTCTTCCTAGCTTGGGACTTACATCCAGAAAGTTCCTGTGCAAGGCAGCTGCCTCTGGGAAGTTCAGAAAATCCCAGTTGGGCTTATGAGGAATGAAATCAGCCTCTAGCCTCGATCCCTCTGAAAAGTTGTTATTAAATTCTGTGCGTGGCCTGGACCTGGATTTAAAGATTTGCAAGAAGACAAATTCCAAACAGATGCCCATTAGGGCCCTGACAGCGGCAGCTTAAAGATAACATTTACATTCTGCCTGGGTCTGTATCTCTCTCTTCCCTGCTCAGCCCTCTCCTGCCTCCAGCGGGATCAATACCTCGGTTGAGGTTACGTGGAGGTGGCCACATTCTTTTAAGCTGTTTGCTCAGTGCTTGGTTTGCTCTGCTAACATGCTGGGCACTTCTTCCAACAGGCCTGTTTGCCCAGTATTAGGGCTGTTTGCTGAAACACCTAGCCCAATCCGAGGGGGCTCAGCTTTCTAAACAGTTGGTACCTGTATCTGTCAATCAATAACACCAATCGGGTTTCTGATACGAACAGCAAACGCAGCCAAGTCCAATATTTGTCTGAACACCACCCCTCCCCTTGCACCTGACCAGAGGAGGGAGGAGGCAGTGGTGGGGACCCTGGACGTCGCATGGGCTGCTGGGAAGATGAGATGCTGGCGAACAGAGCTGATTTCAGGAAAGGAGGGCACACAAGCAAATACAATGGCCCCTTTATGAGAGGTAATTTACCGAGATACACAGCAATTACCTGCTCATCCAGCCCTGGTGTAATTAAAAATGGCAGGCTTGGGGCTCTTGTTTCCCGAGGCTGCCAGAAGAGCCTGGGTTTCAGCTTTTGAAGCTTGCAGTTGGATCCAAGGGTTGGCTTTAGAGTCACAGGTGACCAGAGGGATGTTAGAACATCATCAAGTCCAGGAAATCAACTTCTTATGTGGACAGAAGGAAAGCTAGAGTGTAACACCTTAAAAAAATAAAAGAGGGATGCTTAATGCATGTGGAGGTCCCTTTTGGGGTCATGAGAATGCTTGGGACTAGACAGACGTGCTGGTTGCCCAACGCTGAACGTACTAAATGTCACTGAAATGGGTGCTTAAAATAGTTTGATGCGATGTGAATTTTACCTCAATTAAAACAAGAAAAAGAGGTGAATCCCAATGTACCCAGGACGTTTACATTTGAGAGGCGCTAATGCCTAACTCAGGGTTTGGCTCAGAGTAAATGCTTAATAAATGTTTATTGAAAGAACAACCTAACATTTGCACAGCCAACAAAGCTCTTTGTTACACATTAGCTCATTTCATCCTTAAAGAGCCCTAGGAGGTAGGCAGGGATAAGTATTCTCAGGTTGTAAAGGGGGAAACTGAGCCGTAGAGAAGAGCAGGTCTTACCAAATGCTCAACAGCTAGTAGTGCCGGGGCAGAGATTCGGGCCAAGTCTCTTTGGCACCAAAGTCTGTGCATGTAAATCTATACTATTTTGTCTTCCTCGTGGTTTATCAGGACTGGGAAGCAATAGGGTCACACACACACACACACACACACACAAACATACACGCGCACATGTGTGCACATTTCCATTTTGATTAGAGCATTCATTACAAAAATGTTTTAAAACTGGACTGCCTAGTAAAGTCACTCAATCTCCCCCATCATTCCTAGCACAGTGCTGGATAAATATTTGCTGGCTCACTCAACTGCAGAGACCAGCCTTTTGTTACTCTGATGACTCCCGAGCAAAGCTCAGGCAGGTTAGAACTTCTCTGAAGCCAAAGACTGGCTTAGAAGTGTCTGAGAGGAGAAGGCTGGGGCCCATAGTGAATCCCAGAAGCCTCTCTGCTGGATGCCATCTTTTACACAGTAATGTAGCCAGCACCCAGAGCTCTGGGCAGGGAAGCAATGGTGCCCTTTTTGTGTCATGTGACCTCCGTGGGTTTATGCCCATTGGTCTAGGTGGCTGTGGTAAGCAAATAGGACAGGGGGCTGTTGAGAGGTGGGTGGGACACAGGCCACCAGAGATGGTGTGGTGCTGATGCAGATGTTGAACTTCCATAGCCCTGGTCTTAATTCCATCCCTGCTCCCTGCTTCTGGGAGATCTTGGGGTGGGGGTGCTTTAGTGTCTCTAAGCCACTGTTTCTTCTTCTGTACAACTGAATAGTAATACTTACGTCATTGGGCTTTTGGGCTTTTGAAGGTGTGAGGAGAAGTAAAGTGCTTGGCTCAAGGCAAAGACGACCAAAAACACTGCCTCCCATTCTCCAGCTCAGAGAGCCCTACAGAGATAAATGGATATTTTATAAAGGAAAGCAGCTTTGTAGGTGTGGGTTATGGGGATAAGTCCTTGGTCTTCAATGTGCTAGCCAGACTTTTGGCCAAGGCCCTCTCAGGGCCTGGGAGCTGGACAGGAGGTGGGATTAGAGGGAATTTGTAAAGGAAGACAAGGGGGAAGGTGAGGGGAGGGTGCAGGATTTAGAAAGAGAATGGAGCAAACCCCAAAGGCCTTGTAGTTTTGTCAGGGTGTGGCTGCTGGACACTGGTGTGTGTGTGTGTGTGTGTGTGTGTATAGGGTGGGTAGTAATCATCCTCCAGGATTGTAAAGTACTTTCTAGTTTGCATTCCCTCAGTCACAGGCTTGTAACAAAAGTGTTTAATGGAGCTCTGGTAGTGTAGTGGGTTATGTGTTAGGCTACAAACCACAAGGTCAACAGTTCAAATCTACCAGGTGCTCTGAGGGAGAAAGATGAGCCTTTCTGCTCTCATAAAGATTTACAGCCTTGGAAACCTCATGTTGTTGTTGTTGTTAAGTGCCATGAAGTATGTTCTGATTCATAGCAATCCTTTATAGGGTTTCCTAGGAGTCCAAACTGACCTTGTAGGCCTGCACATTAACCCAGGGTCCTTATAAGTCAGAACGGACTCAAGGACACATAACAACAACACAGTGAAAAATTTAGGAAATGTAAGAAGTTTACAGCAGAGCATTACACCTAGCATTGCCCTTGTGAGCGGCCCTTCGTAGACATGGGCTGGGCCTCCCAGTGGGCACTGTGAGGGGAGCAGGAGGAATGGAGGCTGTCTATCCCACTGCATAGGAAGAGTTGGCCACTCAGATCCATCTGGGTTTCCATCCTGGTTCTGTCATCAAGAACTTCTGTGGTTTGGGACTAAGTACCTAATGCCTTGAGCCTCGGACACCTCGGCTATAAAATGGTGCAGATAACGCCCCTCATCAGGGTTTGAGGAAGATGATGCAAAAAGCCTGGTGTAGTGCAGGATAGAATGTTGGCACCCAGTCAACATGTCTCCTTCTCCTCTGCCCATTAACACTCACCATCCTAGATGGAGCTGCACTGAAATTCCACTCCATTTCATTTGGCTGTGGAGACTCTATGAACAAGGAAAAACATGGAGGAGCTGAAAATGCAGTTGCCTCAGAGGCTAAGCAGCGAAGAAGCATGAGAGCGAGGACCCCGGGGCAGGGCTTTGGGAGTGGTGGAGACTGTGCTCAATAAACTGGGAGATGGATTTGTGTCCTCCTGAAAACCATGGAGGTTCAAAAGACAGGTTTTAAACAGAAAGATCCTATATGTTAATTTGGTCATAGACTGCCATTTTTGCAACCTATTAGAATAGGGAAGGTAGTCATTAGTTTAACATTAAGAGGAGAAATTTAAATGCCCTAAGATCCTACACAGTGGACTGTAAATTTTTTTTTTTTTTTTTAATTTATTAAATGTTTTTATTTTGGATTGAGTGAAAGTTTACAGGGCACATCATCAGCTTCACATTCAACCATTCATATAGCTTGTTTCATTACATTGATTATTATCCCCTCCATATATCATCAGTTAACCGTGTTTCTCTCTATCCTCTTTAGCTTTTTTTGGGGGTGCGGGGGGCTGGGGGAACTTGCCTTTTTGGAATTTACAGTCTCGGCTTTTAGGGAAGGTTTTTACATTTGTCTGTGGATATCCAGGGCTCATGTATGAGATTACTAACAAGCATTACTGAATAATCAGATTAGGGACAGTTTGCTATGTCTACTATGTGGCTAAAGTCTGATCCTCAGAGCCTATGGTTTGGACGGTCAACAATGCTTGGGCCCACAGGGTCTTGACCTCCTGACCGGGTGTAAATTTGGTTTTAAGCTTCTGAGTGACCCAAATCATCGGCCACACACTTCTCAGTATCTATAAAGGCAAAATACATAGGCTTTCCTGTTAGCTAGCCCTGAAAGACACTTTATGGGCCTGCATTCAGTTATGCTGACCTGTATATTTGGGTGACGAGAGCGGTCTTCCTTAACTGTAGGCTACAAGCAGGCATTGTTAAATGCCCTTGAGTCACTTCCGACTCATAGCAATCCTGAGTGGGGTTTGTGAGGCTGTAAATCTTTACAGGATCAGAAAGCCTCATCTTTTTCCTGAGGCTTCTGACCTTGTGATTAGCAGTCCAGTACTTATCCTACAGATCCACCAGAGCGCCCATAAGCAGGTATGTTGTGAAGTGCCATTGTGTTGGTTTCAACTTATAGTGGCCCTGTATAGGGTTCCTGAGGAGCAGCTGGTGGGCTTGAACTTCTGACCTTCTGGTTTGCAGTCCAGTGCTGATCCTACAGTGCCATACCAGGAGTCCATAAACAGGTATGGCTGGCTGGCTCTGTGCCGTGGAGTCGGTTCCGACTCATAGCGACCCTGTACAGGGTTTCCAAGACTGTAAATCTTTATGGAAGCAGAATGCCTCATCTTTCTCCCGCAGAACAGTTGGTAGTTTCGAACTGCTGACCTTGCAGTTCACAGCCCAATTCGTAACCACTACGCTACCAAATAACAATACATCTGACTGAAGTTTGGCCTGCTTTTATTAACACTGTACACAGACAATTGTAAACAATGTCAGGAATAACATCTCTATGAAAAATCTTTTCTTTACCTAAGCTCAATTGCTGTAGTACTTTAATATGTAATTGAGGTCCAAAGTATAGCAGCAATATAGATAAGTTTATTTGTTGTTGTTGTTAAGTGCCTTTGAATTGGTTCTGACTCATAGCGTCCCTGTATAGGGTTTGTAGAGATACGGATTCCTGATGGCAATAGTGGATTACACATTGGGCTGCTACCTGCAAGGTCAGCAGTTCAAATCCACCAGTCTCTCGGTGAGAGACAGACAAGGTTTTCTGCTCCCATAAAGATTTATAGCCTCAGAAACCTATGAAAACATGAAGCATCAATCATTCCTCCCATAGCCTTCTTTACTTAACTGGGTTCTATAACTCATTGCAATGGCCAAACAGAACTCAGACTCCATACTCACAGTTATGGGACTTATTTAGGAAGTTAACTGATTACATACGGGATCAGAAAATGCTCAGGGCATAGTTGTTCCAGTCAGCTGCTGATCAATATAACACATAATTCCACTATTAAGCCTCAGTCTGAAGACACTCAGCTCTAGCTCTGTGGCTCAGCAAACCCAGCTCCCCTACTTAAATGACTGGAGGTATCCCACTCTACAAGCAAGCCTCCTGCCCAGAGTCACTCAGCTTTATATGCTCTGTGGGCCGGGAAATCCACTGTTCTCTCTCTCGTGCCCTGGTTCTTGGTTCTTCTGCCGCTCCTCTGCTGTCTCTGCTTTCTGTTCCCGGGGTGAGGAGGCTCAATGTGCAGGGATCTTGGAGTCTAAAGGACACACTCCCCTCCAGGGTCTTCTCTGATGGCAGTGAGATCCCCCATCCCACTTCTGAGATGGCTCATTTTATACCCTGTTAGAGTTTCAAGTTTTTGCAATTGCTGTTAACTTCAACATCCACAGTTGAATCACATTATCCTATCATTGTCTTCTCCTACGTACACTTACCCAGACCTAGCAGAGCAGAGATGCTGTTTTGTGACAGTTACAGACACTGACTAGAAGAGGCATTGGATAACTCAATACACCACAGGCCACCCCCTAGTCATTGTCCTTTTCATGCATGATGGATTGACTTCTCCATATCATTTTAACTATAATCACACCATGAAAGTTTCTAAGCCAGCCACTTCATGCCTTTATCTACCCCCAGTTTAGATCCCCAATTTCTAAATTGCCCATTCATATCAACTCAGTTCTCTGAGGAGATAAGCATGTTTCTTTCTTTTTTAAAAAGTTTTTATTGAGACTTGAATGAAAGTTTACAGGGCAGATCATCAGTTTTGCATTCAACAAATCATATACCTTGTTTCATTACAATGATTATAATCCCCTCCATGTACCATCAGTTAACAGTATTTCTCTCTATTCATTTTAGGTTGTTTTTTTTAAAACACTCAAGCATATATAGTAATTTACACCACCAAAGAGCACATTCTGCAAGCCTGCCTCCTGGCTGCCAGCTCTTAGTCCCTCTCTTCCCATGAATCTAGAGTCCTCAGCTGCTCCCTTTCTCCATGTCCCCATCTCTGCCTCCATCTCTTGTGTCGCTGCTTCTCTGGATAAGGTCCCACATTCCGTTTGTGATAAGCATGTTTCTTGATGTGAAGAATCTTATGTTCCTTTTGGAACTTCAGCATCTGCATTCATAAACAAAATCCAGTCCCTCTGATTGCAACAGTTTATGCCTGCTCACAGTATCGGTCATCTTTTTCTTCCCCTGGTCAGATTCTGGTCAACTCAGCTCTAGCCATCCACTCTAGGTCAAATGGGTACTAGCTGCAAACTTAGGAGTCCACACTCTCTGCTCTGCACTTCAGACTAGCTGGCCCCTTCCCTCACTGTCTCAGCCCTAGCCCTCCATGGGCTAGTTCAGTGCTCAGGGGCTCAGGAGTCCACATATCTCCCTAAACTTCAGATCAGCCGCCCTACCTCTTCTCTCTCTCAATTAATTTCCTCATTGCTGAATTCCTCCCCACGTCTACTCATCAAGTGGACCCAGGTGGTCACCAGTGAGCATACCAGGCTGTCTGCTTGCTGGCTCCCTTTAACTTTCAGTCCTAGGGTGAAGTTTTCTCTGATGGGCACAAACTTTCCTGCCTCTTTGCATCCAATAGCAAACTGCTTGAAATTCAAAATGCCAATTGTCTTTCTTTCTGTAGGTCTTTCCTTTCAACATAAATCTCCTGTTTTCTCAGGGTGGGGCTCAGGTTTCTCTGTACACAGGCTACTCTTAGGCATTCCCTAAGTCCGCTTTGAGCATATCCAATCACGTATAGGCTGAAGGGCCCCGTGAGTCAGAATCAACTAAATTGTAGTGGGTTGTATGTATGTATGCATGCATGCGTGCATATGTATGTATGTATGTATGTATGTGGAGTCCTGGTGTAGTGCCATAGGCTAAGCACTGAACTGCCACCTGCAAGGTCAGATAGTCAAACCTACCAGACTCTATGCAGAATTGCTGTGAGTCAGAATGAATACATATATAGATATAGATATAGATATAGATATAGATATAGATATAGATATAGATATAGATATAGATATAGATATATGGAGCTCTGGTAACGTAGTGGTTACAAATCGGGCTGCTAACCTCAAGGTTGGCAGTTTGAAACTACCAGCCATTCCACGGGAGAAAGACGAGGCTTTCTGCTACTTTAAAGATTTACAGCCTCGGAAACCCTGTTCAGGGTCATTATGAGTTGGAACCGACTCCACAGAACTCAACAACAACATATATATATATAACTGGTAGCGTAGTGGTTACGAATCGGGCTGCGAACCTTAAGGTCAGCGGTTCGAAACTACCAGCTGCACCGCGGGAGAAAGATGAGGCTTTCTACTCCTGTAAAGATTTATACCCTCGGAAACCCTATACAGGGTCGCTATGGGTCGGAACCGACTCGATGGCACATAACAACAACAACATAGTTGTTAAGTGTCATTAAGTTGGTCCGACTCATAACAACCCCTTATAGGGTTTCTGAGTCTTTAAATCTTTGTGGGAGCAGAATGCCTCATCTTTCTCTCAAGGAACCACTGGTGGGCTCACACCACTGACCTTGTGGTTCACAATCTGGTTCTTATGAGTCACCATGCTGCCAATATATGTGTATATGTGTGGTGTGTGTGTATTGTTGATACATGCTGTTGTGAAGTATTGGATGGTACAAATGGTTAAATACTTGACTACTCACTGAAAAGTTGGTGAATTGAACCCACCTTGGGGAAAAGGCCTGGCGGTGGGAGACAGGCCACAGTTACAAACACCGTACGGAGCACAGTTTTACTTTGAAACACATGGGGCGCCAGGAGAAAGAATTTACATGATACATAAACTTCATACTGGGCTAGATGTGTTACTTCTCCTTTAATGAACATTTAATTCCACATGGAAGTTAACTTGGCTCTTGAAATGTGGGCCCACCCATATGTACAGGGACGGAACTGTGCATATTCTCTCGTGGTGTAGTTGTGTCTCTAGCCTGTGTGATATCACATATTCCTGCATTTTTAAAGTAGATTTGAAATGCACAATGATAACTCCGTGATTTGCAAAGATGAACAAAAAATTTGTTTTAAAAAAAAATTCTGTCATTGTAGGTGATTGCTGGAGTTTTTAAAATTTTTGTTTTAAATCTAAAGTAACGAAACAGAGCGTGAACTGAGAGGTGTAATATGTCTGTTTAGGAAGTGTGATTTCATTTCTTGTGTGAAATATTTTGCAGAGTTTTAACAATATGTTTTAAACTGAAAGTTAATTTGTGATTATCTTAAAATGGCAGAACAAAATCAGAAAATGAGTTTATCACTTGCCTAAAATCAACTTTTTACTGACATTTTTAGTTTATTAATATCCTTTTATGAGTTGTTGCTACGTGCTGTCGAATGGGTTCCAAGTCACAGTGACTCGATGCGGCAGAGTAGAATTGCTCCGTAGGGTTTCCTAAGCTGTAATCTTTATTTACAGCTGCTAGGTGGAGTCCTGGTGTGGCGCTGTGGGTTAATGCGTCAGACTGCAAAGTCGGTGGTTCAAGCTCACCAGCTGCTCCTTGGAAACCCTATACAGGGTCGCTATGGGTCAGAATCGACTCGACGGCACTTAACAACAACAACAAAGGTGGATTTGAACCGCCAACATTTTGGTTAGCAGCATGGTGTTTAACTCAGGCTCTAGCAATACTTCTTTTTATTGTTGTTGTTGTTTGGTGCTGTAGAGCTGATTCTGACTCATGTGCAACAGAACAAAACGCTGTCTGGTCTGGTCCTGTAGCAGCCTCACAATTAGTGTTTGAATGATTCTTTAAATAGATGATTACATCTGACTGTAACCTAAGGATCAAAGTTCAAACTGATGTTGTTGTTAAGTGCTGTTGAGTCATTTCCAATGCATAGCAACCCTTCTGAGGAGCGGCTGTAAGTTTGAACCAACCTTGTGATTCAAATCAAACTTGCCGTCCAACACTGATTCTATGGTGTCACACCAGGCGGGACTCAAACTGATAGGCATATATAAAAACTATCATATGAATAATTGTGCTTCTCTGTCCCATGGGAACTTGAAATAACTTACAGTGGTATTGTAAACCTAAGAACTGGTTCACATTAATTTTGAATTTCTAAAGAAATTTGAAGTGAGGTACCGGTACCAATCTGAAGTGACATCAACTAGGTGGCATTCAATGAAGAAGAAAGAGCAAAAGAGGAGACAATTGAATAACTGTCTGGATATGTTTAAAGATGTGTAATGCTTTCAACATTGGGGATTGTTAATGAAAATTCTGAAGAACTGCCAATTGGCACATCCAACACACTGTCCTGTGCTATTCTTTATTTCATTTCATGATTTTATGTTTTGAAGCAAATAGTTTTGTTGTATAGAGGAAAAGCGAGTTAAAAAAATGGTCTCCCCAGCTAACACAGGCACGAGTTACGCTGCTGTATCTACTCTACATGGGACACATGGCTGTGGACATGGAGGTGGGTGGGGTGGGGGCAAGTGGAGGCCAGTCAGAGCCTGATGACAATCAGGCCTTTTTCTGAACTGACTCCCACTCCCTTGAGAAGCTTCCGTTCAGGCTCTGGTTACAAGGAACAAAACCCACCCAGCCTGGCTCAAGCCAAGGGTATTGGCTTTCCTGTTCCACAGCCGTGGCCCATCCTTTCTAGACGAGGACACTGAGGCTGGCTAGGGAAGGTCACCAGTCATGCTGCAACCCTGCCAGGGAAGACATTTTATCTCCATTTTATTGTGCCCACAGCCACATAGCTTGCAAGGACTTGCACTTGCAGAGCTGGGACTTGAACTCAGGTTTGACTGATCCAAGCTCCTAACCCAGCTTATAGCAGCCCCTCTCTTCCTTCTACTGTTTAGACAGCATGTTTATAGGATGGGGTCATCTAGAAGACACAAACAGGCACACAGGGTTTTCAGAGGCCCTCTGGATTAATTTAGTCAACAGTGTGTATGAAGTGCCTTCTTTGGCCCCCGTGCTCTGCACAGTGGGCCTCACAGTGCAGAAAAGACCCAGAAGCTGCCCTCCAAGGACAGTTAATGATACATAAGCTTGGAACTGGAATTCAAGAAAGGGTGGGAGGCGAAGAGAAAGGAAAGTAAGTTGTGAGGGGAACTCCAAGGAGGGTGACAGGATTTCACTCTGGGGTCTTGGGACCTTCCTAGGATCTGAGATACAGCAGGAGTCACTACTGGCAGCCCTGTGCGTGTTAGGGGTTGAACTGTCCTTTCCGTCACCACCCTCAAAAATTTTTGTTGTTGTTGTAAATACTAAAGGCTTTACCTGTGGATAGGAGCCCTGGATTATGGGTTGGGCTGCTAACCACAAGGTCAGCAGTTCGAGTCTCAGTCACTCTACAGGAAAAAGATGCGGCTTTCTGCTCCTGTATTGATTTATAGGCTCAGAAACCCGAAACAGGGTCACTGTGTGTCAGAAGCTACCCAGTGACACACAGCCACCATATCTATGGATGCAATCTCAGTTGAAAAAAGGAATTTCTTTGTTGGGTTAAGGAGGCCATAATGTTAATAAAGCCAGTGTGGGGTATGTCTGAAGCTGGTTATTTCTGAGAGCTAAAAGCAGCTTTGGCACAGAAGCAAGCAAACAGGAACGGGGGAGAGATAGATGCCATGTAGAAATTCCAATGAACTGCAGACATGGGAGAAGTATCTTCCCTGAGAACCCTAAAGCCTGCACTGTGAATTCAGACTTCTGTCTTCCCAAACTGTGAGGGAATAAATTTCTGTTTGTCAAAGCCACTCTCTTATGATACTTCTGTTATAGCAGCACTGTGACACTAAGACTGTGGTTTTGAGTCAGTGCCTCTAGCCTTCTGGAACTCAGTGAACTTCTCTGAGAAAAAACTAACCTCACAGGCCCCAATGTTGTGAAGAAAAAGAAAAAGAGGGGATCCTGTGAAGCCCAACCCCTGCCCAGAGTAAACACTTAACAAATGGTGGCTGATGTCATGTTCCCAGGATCTTTCACAAGCTTCCCTTAATTGATGATTCTTAACCCCGATGCACAGTAGGATGGGGGTCAACTCGAGTTTTCGTTTTGGCACGGCCTTTCTGTAGGAGCTGAGCGAATTCTGGGTACATGGGTCTCTGGGGAGCGAACTTGATGCAAACTTGGAATACCCAGAGGAACAGACAAATACCCTGACCCTTGCACAACCTCCCTGAAATATAAATGGTCTCAGTGGAGCTTTGGAGAGAAACTGAATTGCGCTCGTAAAAATGTAAATTGTCCTTTTTGTTGCTAATAATAATCTGACAATAATTCCTGGGAGCTTGCCCGGAAATCACAGTCTGTAGACAACTTTCACCCCTCACCCAGGACTGACCTGGCCCCAGAATAATTGTTTCAACAAGCTCTATAGCCTGGAGGCTCAGTACAAGGGTCCCCAAGACTCTCTATAAGGCTAAGTCAAAAAGTATTGCTACTAGGGTTCCAGTTCAGACATGCATGGGTTTAGTGTACACAAAAAGTGTTTAAACATGCTTCTGCCATTGGCTGGATGTTCTCTCAGGATCACACTTGTCTTAGTATTGTTAGGGTGCCTTCAAAAAAAAAAAAAGGTCCAGTTGAAACAGTGACTTCTGAAGAGCTCTGCTGGACCTGTTAAATTCAAGGCAGAGAGGTCAGATCAGAAGGTTATGACAATTGTGTTTTCTGGGACTCTCAAGGAGTCCTTTTGACAAATTTTCTTGAAGGACACGGGATGGTCACAGGGGCTTATTAGGAAGCCGTATGAAGAAAATTGAAGACTGCATTGGTGAGAAACAGATCAGGAAGGTTGTGCAGAGGAAGTTTTCCATCAGGAATCATGACAAGGCATCTGTTTATTCTTTGAGGGTAGCCAGGACTGTCCGAGGAGAACATTGTTGGGAAACCTCACCCTATCTACCCTACAGCCCTAATCTTGCCCCTTTAGACTTCTTTTTTTTTTTTTAATTTTTATTTTTTTTAATGCTTTATTGTGAATTATGTGACCGTTTACATGGGAGAACATGTTTTTACATTCATCCTATCCTATATCATTTCATTGTCATGGTTACAATCCCCTCCATACATCATCAACCAACCAGAGGGTATACACTACAAGCCTGCTCACCGGTAGTCAGCACACAGCCCCTCCCCCTCTCTGTTAGACTTCTTTTTGTTCCCCAAATTCAAAGAACATTTAAAAGGAACATGGTTTAAGTCCCTTGAGGATACCCAAACTGCCATTTTGATGTGGTGTAAATCAGAAAACATAGAATTCTTTGGGAGAAGGGTTGTTGCTGTTGTTAAGTGCCATCCAGTAGGCTCCGACTCATAGCGACCCTGTATAGGGTTTCTGGGTGGCTCAAACCCACCTTGCAGTCCAGCGTATTAACCCACAGCGCCACCACAGGATGGGTTAGAGAGATGGAAACACCACCTTTAAAAGTGTATAAAATGGAGGAGATGCAGAGCACTAGTAGCTTCACTTTTGATATTTTTGTTAATGAACGCTTCTCTGATTTTGTAGTCATGGTTTTTTTTAATTTGCCCCCATTGATAACAAATGTATCTCTCTCTACATGGAAACACATAGATCTCTATATATGGCTCATGTAGAAGACTTGCGTGCCAGGCCGTGCTTTAGATATAGGGCCCAATTGAACTGCACAACAACCCTGTGAGGAAAGTTATTTACTTTCTACCTGACAACTGTACCTCAGAGAGGGTAGATGACTTGCCCAAGATCACACAGCTTACAAAAGCCAGGGCTGGGGTTTGAATCCAGGTTGATCTGAGTCAAGACCCAAGATCTAACCACAATATCTTGGCTATTTGAAAGTTACAGGATATGCTGGCCATCTTAAAACAGATGAATAACAAAAGGAAAGACCATACATTCTTGACCTAACGCAATGAGACAGACACCACCAAGTTAGAACTGCTCAAAGCCCGGCCAGTCCTCGGCAGCAGTTGCTTGTAGCAGTCTCAAGGTATCGAAAAGCTGTTGAATTAATAAAACACATTAAGATGATTGCAGGGGAAACGTTGAATCTCAGAGGATAATATCCTGTTTGGAGGCATATTCAAGTACTTTTGAAGGCACCCTTTTCCATGCCTGTAATTGATAAACCAACCTCAAATTGTTATTTGTTCATTAAAATAAGTCCCCCAAGGGCTCACTATGCAACACTTTATTAGCCTGGATTGAGTAATATATTTTAAAGTAATAAAACGACATTATTTTTAAATTATTTTTTAATGTGGACTTTCCAATCATTGACTGCCCTCTTTGATAGGTCTGAATTAGTGAGTTTTAATTGAGTGTAAAGAAGCAATAAAATGATCATTACTAAGATGATGGGGTGCTTAATACACAGCGGGCACTGTGCTGGGTTCAGGATGTGCATTGTCCCACTCGTCCTTACGATGTCCTTCACACACACGAACTCACATGCTAAAGGATTAAACGCTTTGCTCAAGGTGTCTCAGCTAATGAGTAGTGGAGGAGCTGGGGGTCAAGCCCAAACCCATCGCCATGAAGGCCACACTCTTTTGGCAACTCCCATCGAGCCTGGCCAAGACATAGGCATTGTGTGGTGCTGAGTGAGGCTGTCCTTTGGCTCAGAAGGCCTGTGCAGAACAGCGGATTACTTAATATGGGCCTTCTAACTATGATCTGGAGTCCTGGTGTGGTGCTGTGGGTTAATGCGCCAGACTGCAAAGCTGTTTGAACTGCAAGATCGGCGGTTCAAGCTCACCAGCTGCTCCTCGGAAGCCCTGTACAGGGTCGCTATGGGTCAGAATCGACTTGACGGCACTCAACAACAACAACAACTATGGTCTTGTTATTTCCACAAAATGATTGGGTGGGATTATGCAAATAAGGTGTTTGTGGCTCACCAAGGTGATTAGACAGCCCACTAATAATGGAAATTGTTGTTGTTGTTGTTATATGCTGTGGAGTTGCTTTCGACTCATAGCGACCCTGTACAGGGTTTCCGAGGCTGTAAATCTTTACGAGAGCAGAAAGCCTCATCTTTCTCTGGCAGAACTGCTGTTAGTTTCGAACTGTTGACCCTGAATCTTTGTGGGGGTGGGCTCATGCAAATAAGGTTTATGGACTCCTAAACTATCCTGGTAGGCTTCAAGGGAGCCAGCTGCAGAGGTGGGAAAGGGACCTCACTATCATCAAGAAGAGTTAGAAAAAAAAATAATAAAGAGTTTAAAGAAAAACCAAAGAAGAAGAAGAGTTAGGAGTGGAGAGCATCTTTTGGATGCAGGGTCTCTATGCTCAGAACCTTCTAGACTCAGGAGCCAGAGAGAACTGTAATATACCAGATAAGGTGCTCGGTTGTGAGAAGTGGTTGTAAGAACGGCAGAGTCCAGTGTCAGATAAGTGGCTGAAGATGGTGCAGTGGGCCTGGTCCATGGAGCCAGGTGGGTACAGTGGGTGTATCAGTCCATGCAGCAAGAGAGCTGAGTGCCTTCAGGTGGAGTCGGATACCTTCAGGTCCTTGGCAAAGCTGGTTTCATGGACTGTGGAGTGAGAGAGCTGTGTGGTCATTGCAATGGGTTATTGAACTCAGCAGACACGTAGAGAGTGCTGTGGGAGGGATGGCTAGTATCAGAATTGGTAAAAAGATTGGAGGATGGAGATAGGTTTGACTTCTACCCGATGGGCATCAGCCTTGGTCTGATTTTGGCTGTGATTCTCTCCTCCCACTACCCAAAGAGGTGGAAGCATGATTTCCTTCTCACATCTCCTGGGAGGTGATCAGCACAGAGTCAGACAGTCCTAGGCAGGAAGGGGTTGAGAGTTCTACAGAGATAGCCAATGCCTTAACAGGTAGAAGCAACAGAGTATTATAAATTAGGGACTCCAAAGGAAAGTCAAGAGATAGAAACAGAGGTAGAGAAGGGTAACCAGACTGCATCATGTACCTCTGCCTCACCCGAGAGTCTCCTTCCCACTGGGTCATGGATGATCTGATGTTTGTTTTATTATTATTACAAACCAGTATTCACTCTGTTGTTGTTAAATGCCATTGAGTTGGTTTGGACTCATAGTGTCCTGTATAGGACTTCCAAGGAGCAGCTGGTGGGTTTGAACCACCAACCTCGTGGTTCAAACTGACTTTGCAGTCCAGTGCTTTTCCTACAGCACCACACAAGGACTCCAGAACAGATTATTGTTGTTGTTAGGTGCCACAGAATCGGTTCTGACTCAAAGCGACACTGTGTACAACAGAATGAAACACCATCTGGTGCCGCACAACCCTCATAAACCCTGCTCTGCCTGAGCCCATTGCTGCCACTGTGCCAATCCATCTCGCTGGGGGGTCTCCCTCATTTTTGCTGACCGGCCACTTCACCAAACATGATGTCTTTCTCCAGAGCTTGGTCCCTTCTAATGTCTGCAACATGAGAGGCAAAGTCTGGCTATCCTGGCTTCTAAGGAGCATTCTGGTTGTACTTGTTCCAACAGAGGTTTGTTTGTTCTTCTGGCAGTCCATGGTACTTTTAATATTCTTCTCCAACACCATAACTCAAATACATCATTTCTCCAGTCTTCCTTATTCACTGTCCAACTTTCACATGCAAATGAGGCTGTTGAAAGACCATGGTTTCAACTTGATTCCATTGAGGAAGGACAAGGAAAAGACAAGGATTCTTAAGAATTTATCTGAAAATGCCACTCCAAGCTCATCTCTGCGCCAGGCCCGTTCAATCTGCCTCCTACCACAGGGCTGTTGGGTCAGTCGTGCAGGCTGGCAGGACCCACACCAGCAAAGCCATCTCCAGGCCTGGTTCCCGTGCTCTCTTGGGAATCATAGAAGGATTTGTAGTGACAAGAGCTGAAATCAAAGAAGCTTCTAATTATCTAGAAAATTCAATGCTCCAGAGCATGCCAGGAAATCGATTTCTGCTGTGGAGCCCTTTACCAGGGAGCGCTGAGTCGGCTGTGGCTTTTATTGTCTTTTCATTCAAATGTCACCTCTATAAAAGGCCCTGCAAGAACTGGTGCCTCATGCTTTCTTGTCCTCATTCTCCCTCCTACTGGACACACATCACAGGAAAGTAAAGATCATTTCAAAAAAGAGAAATTGAGGCACAGAGAAGGGCGCAACACTTTGCTGATGCTGGGCTGCATTGGGGACAAACCAGGAACAGAGTGTTGGGAGGGGACCATGTTTGTTACTGTGAAGGGGCAGGGGCACCGCGTAACCTGGCCTTGCAAATTAGATCCAGCCTAACTACTCCTCAGACACCAAATTGTACAGAGTGAGCAAGTGGCAGGTTTGAAAATCACCGTGATTCTTTCCATTCTTACAGCTCACACTGACTAAGGCATTTTGTTGGGATGTTCTGTGACTCTTTCTCCTCTTTTCATCTTGTTGACTCTGGGGAATAAGGATTTCAACTATCAGTCAGCAGGTGGGGGAGAGACACTGTCTGTTAAAGTGGAAAGAACACATAGGCTGTATATCAGAATTTAAATCTCAACTCCTTTCTTTACTGGGTGTGTGACTTTAGACAAGTCTCTTAACCTCTCTGAGCCACAGTTTGTGCCTCTGTAAAATGGGAATACTAAGAATAACTGTCCTTTGAGGAGTTATCAGTGTATCATATGAAATAACGAACATGGCTGCAGATCTGTAGCCTGTAAAGCAGTGTGCAAACACTAGCTGTCTTAATCATTAGCTTTTAATATGTCCTAAAGGAGTCCTGGTGTGGTGCTATGGGTTAATGCGCCAGACGGCAAAGCTGTTTGAACTGCAAGGTCAGTGGTTCAAGCTCACCAGCTACTCCTTGGAAACACTCTACAGTGTTGCTATGGGTCGGAATTGACTCGATGGCACTTTGCAATAACAAAAGACGATGGTAGCGGAGGACTGTAGACAAGACACGTTTAGGTATTCTTAGGTCGCTGGTTCGATTCCAGCTTGAAAGAGGTGTGTAAATGTTTTAGGGTCCTGATGTGGCTGTGGGTTCATGAGTTAGACTGAAAATTGCAAGGTTGGTAGTTCAAGCTAACCAGCCGCTCCTTGGAAACCCTATACAGGGTCGCAACAACAACAACAACAAACAGGAGACAGGAGAAGGCAGAAGTATAGAATTGAGAAATTTGTCCTTCTCCATCTCCTCATGCAATAGGGAGGACAGCACAGAGGATTAGTGTCTCAGGGGTCCAGGAAGCAGGGTGTGAATTGGTAGTGAGGGTGAGTGGATAGCTAGGGGGATTGTCCTATTAGTGCCCAGCCACAGACAGGATGGTGATGAGCTCCAAGAGCAATCCAGGAGGGGAAGACTGGGAAGTAGTGAGCAGTACGGTTGGGAGGGGACGAGCCAGGTGGGTAGCAGCTGAAACACTGGGCTGAGAAGACAGCCCTGTCACCTGGGTAAAGTGCCAGAGATGTTCACCAAAACCAGAGCTGGGCTCTGCGTTCAGAGACCCACGGTGGTGGCAGCCTCTCCTGAGATGTGGTTTCTGCTTTGGCGACAAGGTGAAATCCACCTGAATGATGCTGTGCAGACTCCCAGACCAGTGGGAGGGGAGGGGAGAGTTTTTCAAGGGGAAAAAAGCACTTTCATTCCCCAAGGCTGCTGTCACCAAAAATGATGCCCCAGTAGTCCCTTTGGGGTAGAAATTAGTGAACATGGGACAGGGAGGCATGGTGTGTGTACCTATGTAGGCATCACATACTCCTCACATGAGAGGTCACCTTAAAAAGGACTCAAGGATCCTGGTAACGAGAGTTGTGGCTCTTGGTAGGCCTCCGCTCATTTCTCCTTCTCAGAAGGACTGAAGAGTCAGTAACAGGGAGTTGGATTCATATGTAGGTGGATCTTACGTGTCCTGTTTGTGCTCTCTCCCTTCTATCAATAGTTCCCCCGTTGATCTCTGTCACTGCTTTACATTTCACCATTATACATTTATTCCTTTGTCTGTTCAGTCTCTAAGAGTTCTCTGTGCAAATGAAAAAAAATCCTGAGAAAGGCAGCAGGTAACTCTGGATGGTGACCCAACTCAGGCAATTGAGATCCACGATCGCTTCCATATAGGTGTTGACTCAGTGTGACCCCATGCGACAGAGAAGAACTACCTCATAGGTTTTCTTGGCTCTCATCTTTATGGGGGTTCTGGTGTGGTGCTGTAGTATAAAGCACTGGATCACAAGCTCAGTTTGCACTGTAAGACTGGAAGTTCAAACTTACCAGTTGCTCCTTGGAAACCCTATATAGGTTCACTGTGAGCCTTAGCTTGCGTTACTGAAGGATTCTCTGGGAAAATTATTGAATGATGCAGAAAGCACCAAAAGAAGATGGAAGGACTACAAAGAGTGACTGTACCAATAGGAAACGGTTGGTATTCAACCATTTCAGTAGGTAGCATATGATCAAGAGCCAATGATCCTGAAGGGAGAAATCCAATGTACTTAGAAGGCATTGGCAAAGAACAAGGCACTGGGAATTGATGGAATACAAATTTAAATCTTTCAACAAAGTGAGGCAGCACTGGAAGCCCTCACACATCCTATGTCAGGAAATTTGGAAGACAATTACCTGGCCAACTGATGGAAAGAGATCCGTATTTGTGCCCATTGCAAAGAGAGGTGACCCAATGGAATGCAGAAATCATCAGACGATATCATTGATATCCTATGTGAGTAAAGTTTTACTAAAGGTAATACAGAAATGGCTGCAACCATACATTGACAGAGAATTTCCAGAGGTTCAAGCTGGATTCAGAAGAGGCCATGGAATGAAGGATAGCATTGTTGATGTCCAATGGATGTTGGCTGAAAGCAGAGAATACCAGGAAGATGTTTACATGTGTTTTATTGACTATGCAAAGGCTTTTGATTGTGTGGATCATGACAAGCTATGGACAACATTGCAGGGAAAGAGTATTCCAGAATACTTAATTGTGCTCATAAGGATCCTGTTCCTAGACTAAGAGGCAGTTGTTCAAACAGAACAAGGGAACACCTAATGGTTTAAAATTAGGAAAGGTGTGCGACAAGGTTGTAATTTCACCACACTTATTCAATCTATATGCTGAGCAAATGATCCGAGAAGCTGGGTTATATGAAGAAAAACGTGGCATCAGGATTGGAGGAAGACTCGTTAACAACCTGCAATACGTAGATGATACAACCTTGCTTGCTGAAAGTGAAGAGGACTTGAAACATTTACTGATGAAGATCAAAGAGCACAGCCTTCGGTATGGATTGCATCTCAATGTGAGGAAAACAAAAATCCTCACCACTGGACCAATAAACATTCTTATCAACAGAAAGAAGATTGAAGTTGTCAAGGACTTCATTCTTGGATCAACTATCAACATTCACGAAAGCAGCAGTCAAGAAATCAAACAACGTATTGCATTAGGCAAATCTGCTGCACAAGACCTTTTCAAAGTGTTGAAGAGCAAAGATGTCAGCTTGAGCACTAAGGTGCCCCTGACCCAAGCCATGTTATTTTCAATAAGCTCATCTGCATGCGAAAGCTGGACAGTAAATAAGGAAGACGTAGAAGAATTGATGCTTTTGAGTTATGGTGTTGGAAGAGATTATTGAGAGTACCATGGGGTGCCAAAAGAACCAACAGATTTGTGTTGGAAGAAGTGTAGCCAGAGTGCTCCTTGGAAGCCAAGATGGCCAAACTTCATCTTCTCATACTTCGGACGTATTGTCAGGAGGGGCCAGTCACTGGAGAAGGATCTCATGTTTGGTAAGGTGGAGGGTCAGAGAGAAAGAAGAAGACCCCCAGCGAGATGGATTGACCAAGTGGCAGCATCGATGGGCTCAAGCGTGGCAACAGTAGTGAGGTTGGCCCAGGACTGGGCAGTGTTTTGTTCTGTTGTGCATAGGGTCGCTATGAGTTGGTACTGACTCATGGAGTTGTTTGGTGGGTTATAGCTGCCAACATTTCTGTTAGCAGCCAAGCATTTAACTGTTGCACCACCACAGCATGAGAGGTCAATAGTGTTTGGAGAAGGGGAGAAATAGACAGAGATTATTGTCCCCATTTTGCAGACAAGGAAACTGATATTAGAGATATAATGAAAACAAGCAGCAGTCTCCCTTCCTCACCCCAAATTGTTTATCTCCTTCAGAGTAATTCAAGGGCTACTCTGAGCTCTTTGCTTCAGAGAACAAACTCATCCTTGCCTTTCCCACTTGTGAAAGTAGCAGCAGTGATGTCAGAACCTGCCTGACGTCAGTGGGGATAGTGAGAATTGAGGTCAGTCCACAGCTGATTCCTATAGGCATACTCTCCCTCCTTTTACCAGTTACGAGACCAGTTCCACCACTCTACTGCCCTGGCTACAGTAATCCATTGCAATGACCCCACAGAACTCACAGACCATTTTTTTTTTTTTTTAATGTTTTATTGTGAATTATATGATATTTTACATGGGGGAACTTTAGTTTTACATTCATTCCATCGTATATCATCTCATTGCCATGGTTCCAATCCCCTCCATGCATCATCAACCACCCAAAGGGTATATCCCAGAAACCCGCCCCCTACACTTCCCCCTCTTCACCCCAGTTTTCGGCCCACAGTCACTTTCCCTCTCTGGGTCCAAAGTCCCCAGTCGCTTCATCACTCCGCGTCATCATCTCTGCCTCCATCTCAGGCATCTCTGTTTCTCTGGGTAGGGCCCCGCTCTCTGCTCTTCTCCATTGATGGTCCCAGAGGTCTCCGCTCCTATCCTGGAGATTCAATCACTCCTTTCCTTGTTACAAAACTTCTACCTTTGCATTTCCAACCCTCATAGTCCGTCCTGATAAGCATTATTCACTACAGTATCATGAGTTACCCATCTGTATCTCCTTTCATCAGCTCTGCCCAGACAGATTGAATAGTACCTACTGGAGATTCTGCCTTCCGCCATGCTCCCTAGCACTAGGTTCCCTCTTGGAAGCTTGTAAGTCAGTCATTTCTTGCCTTTTAGTCCCCCCCTCCCAATTTGAGTATCCAATGTCCAAGCTGCCCTTCTGGGTCCACTCTGTGTGTGGGTGTGTGTGTGAATGTTTGTTGCTGTGAGTATTTGTTCCCTCTTTTGAGTCGCTACTCCATAGGTATAGGTCAAGTTCATCAGACTGTGTTAGCTCACTCTTTTTTTTTTTTTTCCCTCTTCTTTCCTCTCCTGGTTGAGCTCTGATCGTCCAGTCATCTGGTCCAGGTCATGTGGGTATCATTTGCAAGTGTGGGTGCTCCTGTGCATATGTCCTCTCTTTCTGTTAGCCAGTAGCTCCACTCTCCTCTCGAGTCCTCCGTGGCCACGCCACTGAGTCTGGGCCCAAGAGTCCCCAGGTTTCTTCACACTGCTTGCCAACTGGGTCCCCAACTGGGTCCACAGAAGTCCACTGAGCATTGTAGGGCTTAGCTTGCCACTTCATTGCTGCTTTTATCACAGACCATTCTTACAAGATAAATGGTTTGTTAAGAAAGAGTACAACTGGGGAGCAGGATCAGGAAGCAAGCAGGCAAAGTCTCCTGTCCATAGTGTAGGATAACTCTCTCAGCATCCTCAGGACCCTGCTGCCTGCCACCACAGACTGCCACAAGGCTCCTGGCAGGGTTGGCACTGTCAGCCCTGCCATTGATCCAGGCCACTTGCTGCCTTCAGTACTACAGCTCTTTTAGGGGTCTCTTCGCATCTCTTCTCCCTCCCTGCTTCTCCTCTCTTCTATCCCCTTCTGCTTGCTTCTTCCTGCTGCTTCTCTTCCTGCTTGTTTCTGTCTGGAAAACCTCTGTGGGGGTGGCTGCTTACATACACAAACTTCTTGTCAATGTCAAGGCATGGCCTCTCTCAGTGCAAGTCAAACTGTCTACTAGATCACAGACACTTCAATGTGTGGTAGGTTACAGACACTTCATTTGCATGGTCTATAGTTACTTCATTTGCATAGCATCTTGACCATCCCTGCAAGGTGCATACCAATCACAGGGCAGGCTGCAATCCAGGACCAGCATAAAGTATCAAACCATCTTTGTGTATAGTTTACTTAGGAAGTGCTGATCAACCTGGATAAAAGTAACAAACCCTGTGCATTTGCAAAATTGGATAAAGGATAAAATAAATAAATAAATAAATAAAATCTATGAACCAAGACAAAAGGCCACATGAAGGAACTCATTTCAGCACCCCACTCTTACCTCCAGTCCCGCTCCTGGTCCTTCATCTTCACTTGTCCCTAAGGGGCACATTCATGAATTGGACAGTGTCTGACTTGTGTTCTTAGCACTAACTACTTAAGTGGGTCATTTAGATGTACTGTCGTTCAGATATTTGAACAAAGACTCCAAGGGACACTGTAGTTGGTATCACTTTGGAACTCAGAGGTCCAGTAGACTCAACAGTGAGGTGGGCACTACAGGCCTACAAGTATCTCCAGGTTTTGATTAAGGAGAGACTCAGTAAACCTAACAGACAGGGAAGATGGGAGCAGAGACACAAAGAGAGTCCTAAGAAGAGAGTTAAGCGTTCAGCTGTCAACCAAAAAGGTTGATGGTTTGAACCCATACTCCATTGGAGAAAAGATCTGATGGTCTATTTCCATGAAGATTACAGCCAAGAAAACCCTGTGGGCAATTCTATTCTGATGGTATCCAAGAAATAGTCAGAGTTTCCTTGGGAAGAGGAGAGTGCATTTTGCGTGCAGGAGGAGGAATGTTTGATGACCTGAGGGGCAGACTAATCGTTGTTGTTTTTGTTGTTAAGTGCTGTCCAGTCCCTTCCAACTTTTAGTGACACTGTATAGTTTCCAAGTAACAATGGATGGGTTTGAACCTCCAACTTCATGGTTAGTTGTCCAGTGCTTATCCTACAGCATCACACCAGGATTCCAGACTGATCACTAATGATCATTAATGTTGTTCTCTAGATACTTCCAGCTCCCTGACTTCCGGGCACTTGGAGGATGACACTTCCCAGACTCCTTGCATTTGAGTGGGGTCATATGACTTGGTCCGGCCAATGAGCTGTGAGTGGAAGATATAATGGTCTACTTGGTCTACTGCATCCTACAATGCCAATAGCATTTGAGCTGGTGGCTGCTCCCTCTGGATCCCAGAGAGAAGAAGCATGGAAAAAGTGCCCGGGACAACCATGTCCAAGAAAATGACTTTAGTTGTTGCTGTGGGTTGGATGGTATCTCCTTAAAGGGTATGCTGAAGTCTTCACTCCTGGTACCTGTGCTGTGATTTTATTTGGAAATAGAGTCTATGCTGATGTAATCAAGTTAAGATCTGTTCTGACTCGTAGCAACACTAGACAGCTCACAACAACAGTTTGGCTGCCAACCGAAAGGCTGGTGGTTTGAGACCATCCACAGATACCTCAGAAGAAAGGCCTGGTGATCTGTTTGTGAAAAAGCAGCCATTGAAAACCCTTTGGAGCACGGTTCTATTCTCACACTTATACAAGGGTCATAACTGGGAGCTGACTCAATGAGGGGCAACTAACTGGGTTAGGGAACTGAGACATTTTTCCAAGTGGTTCTTTGACACCCCTCAGGCCACAGACCTGACACCTGACAGCAGAGGGCACCAGAGGCCTGTCTGTGCTTTCTCATCCCTGGTGTGACACCGTGGGTATTGCTGGCAGGGGCTCTGTAAGAGGCTGAGACTCAGGGCCTTCCGGGAGAGGTCTCAAGGACTGTTCCTGTTTTGGTTTGGTTCAGAAAGCATGTGTTTGTAAGCCTCAGTCTTAGCCCACAGTCGGCTCCAGAAACCATGTGGGGACCAGGGCTGAGGACCTGTCCTAAGTCAGACCCAGATTCAGAATGCAAGGGAACCCTCTGCTGTAAGTCAGACCAGGAGCAGAGCGCACTGGGCCCAGTTCACAGTTCCCCACAGCTGACCCCACCTGCTGGAGCAGTGAGAGGTTAGGCCTGCCCCCAGGCTTCTCCCCTGTGATGGGGACTCCACCCATCCCACCATTGCACTTTTGCCCCTTGACCACAGTGCTTTCCTCTCTCTTAAAATGTTTGTTTTGTGGGGTGGGGCAGGGTGGAGTTTGCAGAGGGCAGAATCAGCGCAGCTGTTTTCACAGATTGGCTCAACAGTGGTATGAAGGATTTGAGAGCTTCATTTGTACAAAGAGCTTTGTTCTGGGAGTCGGACAGCTGGGTGAGCTCTGCTCTGCGGGGGCCCTTTCTCACCCTGGCTCTCAGTGTCCTCTATAAAAGGGAGCTTTGGGCTTTGAGTTTTTCTCAGCTTAGTCATCTAGGCTCTTTAACGTTTTCTTCTTTTCTTGGTGCTGCAGGATAAGTCTGGACTGCTAACCATAAGGTCAGCAGTTCAAACTCACCAGCCACTCCATGGGAGAAAGATGAGATTTTCTGCTTTCATAAACATTTACAGCCTCGGAAACCCTATACATGGTCCTATGAGTCAGACCAACTCAGTGGCTCAACAGCAGCCACAAATCTAATGTTGGGCTGAAAGTTGAGCCCTGTGGGGGAGTTCAATTCCAGGCCTGAAGACTGAGTAACTAAAGCCCACCCTCCATCTTGGGAGGGGGTACCCTAGTCTCTATCTGACCAGCATGTCTGGTCATTTTTTATAATTTATGAGTTTTGTCTCATATGTGTCTTACTCTGTCTGGGACTTCTAAGTAACCTGTGCTCTTGGGGACAGACTTTGCTAGTTAGGAAAGGGGAGGAGGAAGGGACCACCAGTAGGGTGGATACTGAGGGTCACTAACTGGACTTGTGACACTTTGCCAGGAGTGGGCGGATGCCCGGCACCTGCTTGCTTCTCTATAGTGCAGGCGTGTGTGCCAGTGTTTACATTTCTCCAGATCATATAAAGACCAAGGTCGGGTCAAGTCCATTAAGTCTAACCCTAGTTGGCCCAAAGTCAAACAGAAGAGGTTACCAGTGGCACTGAACCTCCCAGCCCTCCCTCCCTCCCTGCCCTCTCTGGTGCTTGCTGCCCATTGTTTCTTGGCTCTGACCACCTCTCACTGGACTCTGGAGGCCCAGTCAGGCCCAGGCGGTGAGGGCCATTCCCGGAGTGTACCTTTTGGGACTCCACTGAGGGAGTGTCCACCTGGATTCCTGTTGCTCAGTGGGGGTGGGGAGCTCTCTGCTGTTTAAAAAGTGTTTATTGCTGCCTCCCACCACCTTCCCCCAGCCCACTAGTCAGGCTCCCTGGGGAAAAGCAGGCACCAAGCTTTCTCTTCTCAGCAAGAGCCCAGGAGCTGTGGAGGCGCCATCAAACTGGGAATTTGCTGGATAAGTGAAGGGTTTCCTTTAGCCCTTGTTCCTCCAATCCTACTGCAGGGAGGAGGCTACATCTTAATGCTTTCCCAGCACTCCCCCAAGGTGGCAGGGCACCAACGAGCTAACCACAAGCCATTCTATTTGTCAGCTGTTCTGAGAGAGGTTGTAAGCTCCTTGAAGACTGGCAGATGGGAATTGCTGATTTTTATCCTCTTGACTTGTCATCCTCAGTCCCTGATGAATATCTTTGTATTCCATCAAGTCCACCTCCCTACATCATTCATTCATTTATTCTTTGAGGCTTGCTATGGGCATAACCTTAAGGGACCCTGAGCTTAGGAGGATGAGAGACTATTAACCCAGGTGGGTGTAGGCTCTCATGAGAACATCCAGGGAGATTGAACACCCAAACCCCAACCCAAACCCCTGTCATAGAGTCGATTCCAGCTCATAGCGACCAAGAGTAGAGTTTCTGAGGCTGTCATCTTCACCGGAGGCAGACAGCAGTCTCGTCTCTTGTGGAATGGCTTGTGAGTTTGAACCATCAACTTTGCAGTTAGCAGCCCACCACCTGACCCATTGCACCACCAGCGCTCCTTATCCAGGGGAGACGAGAGGGTTAATAAACAACTGTGGAGTCCAAGAGGAGACTTAAAACCAGACTGGTGAGTCTTGAGACTTGAGTGTCTCGCCTCCCCACCCCAAGCTCAGAGAGAGAGTGGACAGAGAGTTTCCAGTTCTCATCCGGATCTGGAAATGAAGAGCTCATCTGGAAACAATGTCGAGGCTTAGTTGAAGAGGACATCAGTGTCCTTGCTGAGAGGCGAGGAGTCCTCTCTTCCAGGAGCTTTCCCACAGAACCAGCCTTGTCATCTCTGGGTGGTGAGCCAGACCGCCAGGGAAGCAATGACTCGTTGGGATTTGGAGGCAAACCTTCTCTGCAGAGCCTAGCCCAAGTCCACAGTCATCATATGGAAGGAGCCCTGAAGTTGGAGTCCTGGGGTCAGACTCTGGTCCAGCCTCTGCCATTATCTTGTTAACTGTCATCTCTCTGGGCCCCAGTGTCCCCATTTATAAAGCAAGTCTGCACTTCCAGGGGGTGTTCCAAAAGTAAGATGGTGGATACAGAGGTGCTGTGAAAGTAGAATGTATGATCCACATTCCAGGGCTTTTGTTGTCCACTCATCCACCCATTCATCCCTTCATCCCTTCATCCATGCATCCAGTAATTGAAAAAGTGATAAAGTGCCCACTGGGTGTGATGATGACCAAATACTAAGTGTTTGGTGCAAAACAATCGGACAGCTTTGTGATAAGACCTTTGACCATGTATCTCCTCCCTCCCCACTGTCTGCATGTGATGTGCAGGAATCAAAGGTAGTCATGAGTTAGCCCACCTACTAGCAGACATCCACGTGATGTTCAGATTTGGGCAGCCTGGCAGGAGAAAAAGGAGAGGCAGGGAATCTCCTGGTTTTACAGATTAAACTTGGAGGTTTAACCTCCCATAATTGACGTCAAGTAGGGGTCGTGATGGTACAATAGTTCAGTGCTTGGCTGATAACTGCAAGATCAGCAGTTTGAGCCTACCAGCTGCTCCACAGGAGACGGGACTTGGCATTCTGTTTCCATCAAGGTGACAGCCTAGAAACCCTGATGGGGTAGTTCTACTTTGTCCTGTGAGGTTACTATGAGTCCACATCTTCTTGACGACACACAACAACTGACATCGGAGACCTTGGTGGTGCAAATAATTAACACATATGGCTGCTAACTGAAGGGTTCGTAGTTCAAGTCCACTCATAGGTCCCTTGATAAAAGGCCTGGTGATTTACTTCAGAAAAATCTGTTGTTGAAAATCCTATGGGCACAGATCTACTCTGACACACATGGGGGCGCCATGAGTCAGACTCAACTTGGCACCAACTGTTTTTAATTGACTTCAAGGCCCATTACCCGCCGCCAGTTGCAAATTGCCTAGGCTGAGTGTGATTCTCTAGGGCTCAGGTTTTCCAGGAGGGGAAGGCCCAGTCTTTGCCCAGCGTCTCACCTCGACGTGGATTAGCCAGGTTCTACCTGTCCTTGTTATTGTTGTTATGTGCCCTTGAGTGGGTTTTGAATCACAGTGACCCTGTGTAGGGTTTCTAAGGCTGTGACTCTTGCATGAGCAGAAAGTCCATCTTTCTCCCACAAATCACTGACCTTGTGTTTGCAGTCCAGTGCTTATCCTACAAAGCCACTGTGCTCCTAAATGCTCAGGAACTCTCTTGAAATGGTAACAAAGGAGACCGGCTGCTGGTGGCAGTGAGGAGGACAGCATGGGACATACAAAAGTGAGAGTTTGAAGTCATAAAATAGAAATCTGAGGTAACTCCTAAGGTGGAGCTGTAGGATTGGCAATGCACTGCAAACCACAAGGTCGGCAGTTCAAATCCTATACCGGGTCACTATGAGTCATAACTGACTTGATAGCATTTCACAACAAAATTTTAAGTTATATTTTTTCAATGAGAAAATTTTATGAGTATTAGCACATTTAGGAATGCACAACGTCCTTGGGATGATGTATTCTTTGGAAATGTTTTAGGTCTGCTGAATGCAAAAGCAAAAATCTAGAAATAGCTGAAATATTCCTCTGTAGGAGACTGGATAAATGTGCTACAATTCTTTCATACTGAAGATGATAATATATTGTTGTGTTTGAAAAGTGATAGTTTAACAAATGAAAAAAGCAAGGTGCAGAAGAATATGTAAGTATGAATCTATTTAGATATATTTTTAAAAGCTTATTCCAAGTATAGTCTGATTTTTTTTCCCCCTGGAAGTATGCATAAAAATAGTCCCCAGCGTGTCAACGCTGACTCCTGGTGACCCATATATGTGAGAGTAGAACTCCATAGGGTTTCCAGTGGATGATTTTTCAGAAACATATTGCCAGCCCTTTCTTCTGCGTTGTTTCTAGGTGGACTTGAACCTTTTGATTAGCAGTTGAGTGTGTTAACCCTTTGCACTACCCAAGGCCTCTGAAAGGATACATTTGTCATCGTCGGTAGCTGCTGTTGAGTAAATTCCAGCTCATGGTAACTCCACATCTGTCCCTACGGTTTTCAGTGGCTGATCCATAGATCCCTGGGTGGCACAAACGGTTCAGTGCTTGACCCCTAGTTGAAAGGTTTGAGGTTCAAACCTACCCAGAGGTACCTTGAAAGACAAGGCTGGTGATCTGATTCTAAAAGGTCACCCACAGCCTTGAAAACCCCATGGAGCACAGTTCTAGTCTGCACACATGAGGTGGCCATGAAAGGGTGCTAACCAAATTAAACCCTGTGGTTTAAGTAGAAATCTCTTCCTACTCATAGTAATCCTACAGGACAGAGTAGAACTGCCCCTAGAGGTTCCAAGCTGTAAAGCCTACGGAAGCCAAGGGTCACATCTTTTTCCCAGGGAGTAGCTGATGATGGATTCCAACTGCTGAACTTTCAGTTAGCAGCCGAGAGAGCTTCGTTTCACCACGAGGGTTCCTTATAGGTTAAGTTAATGGACTTACCACACAGAATTCTCACATCAACTCTTTTAGCCTCAGTATCCCCATTTGTACAGTTGGTTTTATAACCCCACATCCCAGATTTTAGTGAGGCTTCAGGGCGTACTCCCTATGAAGAGAGTACCTTTACCACCTATATGGGCAGTCGCCGGATTACAAATGTCCAATCTAGGTCACTCCTACTTGCCCTTTGTTTATGTAGCTGTTCCCTCACTTTGAAACAATTGGACCAACCCCTAGTCATGAGGAATCTTCATCACAGTCTCCTTCACTCTCTGCTCATGCTTTTAAATCATGGACAAGCCTTCGAGCTTCTTCTTGCACTGGAAAGTAACGTTGCATGAGAACTGTATGCACCCGTTCTGACTTACCTTCAAATTCGATTTAGGGACAGATCTTGGCCAGTGGAAGCTAATCGAAGGAAGACTTAGGGCTATTTGCACAAGGCAGCATACGGTGGAGGAAGGGCTAAGACCTCTGCAGGCAAGCAGATCTTGACCCAGCTACTCCTGACTTGTATGGTTGTGAGCGTGTTGTCTCTGGCTCCACAAGCAAATTCTTCCATGTAAACAGCCCTATGTAGCACTTGAATAGGACCGAGCATGCACATGCTGGCTACTCTTCTCCAGAATGGTTGCAGTCAGATGGTAGGTGGGAGAGGTGTTGACCCTGGACCCCAGACTTAATGCTGCCCCGCAGGCTCCAGGCTTCCGGGCATCCCCTGACCTCAGCATCTCTGCTGTGCCCACTGGCGCCCAGAAGGCTCTCTCTTGGGTAGTGGAGGGAGAGCCTGCACCCTGGGAGCTCTGCTTCCACCACCAGGCTTCTGGGAGCCTTCAGGGAGCAGGGCTAGACACCCAGAATCAATTTGCTAAAAGCCAATTTTCCAAATGATCAATTCACTGAATGACTAAATTTGCCATAGGGTTGAGGATTTGTTTTTGAATTTCTGTTTCCCTGAAGCTTTGCACAGCAATTCTGGCAGGAAAATTTCCACAAGTATTACATTTCAGATGCAAAGTGTAACTCCAGCTTCCAGATTTGATATTGAATGCATAGGTTTGTCCCTATTCAGTCTCTGCTTTCTAGGTGAGCTTTTTTTTAAGATGGAGTTTCTGTCTTTTGTATTTTTGCAGACTTGTGGGGGTGCCTCATGGAAATGGCAATGACAGTGGGTCCCACTGAAGGGGCCCAACACCTCTTATTGGGGCCACGTAAAGGGATGAAGGACGTGATATTTGCACACCAAGATTTATGACCTTTGACCTCATACCCACACTATTGCCATTTAGCATTTTAATAAAAGTTGTAACAAATGCTAAAATCATGAGGCTGTCTAGGTGAAGCAATCCACCTTTTATTTATTCCATTAAAAAAAAATTAGAATCTGAAGTTTATTTTGGAACTAGCTCAATACCAGTGTGCAGGGTCACAAAATTTGCTAATTGTACAACCCAACATTTTAAGGTCTTGAAGGGAAAAAATCAGTTATTTTAATCCTTGATTTCCTGTGTTTACCTATCTTTATATTTGTATCTCTACATTTATTTCTATCACTATATTTATATTTGTCTCTACATTTCTATCTTATTTTTATCTCATTCTCTCTTATCATCTCAGCAGGCTATTCAAAAGAGCACATTAATGGTTTATAATCTCCAATGCTTTGGAATGTCTGATGCTGATTTACTGATAGCTTTTCCTTAGTAAGTTTCACTTACATTTGCATCTGTTTGTATACTTACGACCAAAAAACAAAAAGTAGATTCTGACTCAGGGTGACCTGATGTGTTACAGATTTTCTCCGTAGGTTTTTCTTGGTACTCAGCATCACCTAATGACCACCACAAGAATTTTTGCAAAAGCAGACCCCTAGGCCTTTTATCTGTGTAACTGCTGGTTTGGTAAGTGAGGTTGTTGTTGTTGTTAAGTGTCGTCGAGTCAGTTCTGACTCACAGCTGCCCTGTGTAGAGCTCCCAAGGCTATAAATCTTTATGGGAGCAGAAAGACTCATCTCTCTTGGAAGGAGTGACTGGTGGGTTTGAACTGTCAACCTTGTGGTTAGCAGTCCAGTGCTTATCCTACAGCACCACACTGGGACTCCAGGGTTGCTCAGTAGTCAAACACAAATCTTTTGCACCCCCTCCCTCATACAAGATCTCATTATTCTTTATATTATTATATAATAATTATGCTAATTATTTTCCTTCTTTGCCCTTAGTCCAGCTGCTGTGGTATCCTGAACAGAACACTGGGTAAGTGACCCCTGGACAGGTCAGTTTCATGGGATTTCAACACCTTCATCTGCCCAATGGGCCCACAACATGAACCGCAATGTTGTGGTTCAAATCAACTTTGCAGTCCAGAGCTTGTCATGGTGCCTTTGTTTACTTAGTGTCTGCTCTTCTGACTAGGCTAGGAGCATCCTCATGTTTACCAGTTCACACTATGTCCCCAGAGTTTTGCACGGTGCCTGGCGTACAATGGAAGCTTAGCAAACATTTTTGGAATGAACACATGGGTGAAAAAACGTTTAAAGTTGGCTAAGCTTCTACAAGGAGGCTTCAAAAAGCTCATGGGAAAAATGTCATTATCTTCTAATTCCTTTTTCCATGAACTTTGAGGAGACAGAAATTGGACTGCCTTGTTTCTGAAGTCAGCCCATAACTCTAGAGCTATGTGTGTTTGGGGGCAGCAAGGTTAGAGGGTAGGAGGTGATGAGTATCTGCGAGACTTACTTCTTTGGACTTTCTCATTCTAATACTCCCTAAAAACTTAAAAGGACTATTACAGAATAAGTTGTACACACACTCCCCCAACTGAAAAATTTAAAAGGAGTCAGAGTATTGAAGCTGAAGGGAAGCTAGTTCAACATGACATTTGTGAAAACAGGAAGGCTAGGACTCTGGGAGTAAACCTAGGCTGTCTGACCCATCTACTGTGCTTCAGCAAATCCTTCCTTGGTGTAGAGTGGTGGGCCCTGATGCCTTTACTCATTAGGGGTGTAGGAGCCCTGGTAGTACAGCAGTTAAGCACTCAGCTGCTAACCAGGAAGTTGGTGTTTGAACCCACCAGCCACTCCACAAGCAGATGAGGCCAGTCTGCTTCTGCAGAGATTCACAGCCTTGGAAACCCCGTGGGGGTGGTTCAATTCTGTCCTACAAGGTCACTAGGAATTGGAATGCACTCAACAGCGGTGAATTCGGTTTGTTTTTTTTTATTGAGGAAGCTTTGAGGACAACCACCTAAAGGCCAGACCCTGTGGATGGCACACCACCTGAAGTGGGAAAGTGCTGGGCTGAGCATTAACAGAGCAGAGTTCTCTCCTGTCCCATGGAGTCTCCAATATGCTGCCTACCCCTTTGGAGTCTCAGTTTCCTCATCTATTAGATGGGCTGATAACCTTGCTCATGGTTTGCTACTTGCCAGGAATCTTGTGAAGGAGATAGAATTTGGACTGTCTGGTTTCTGAAGTCAGCCCATAACTCTGGTGTGTGTCATGGAGTCTGGCCTGGGAGTAACAGGAGGGTCTTTTTGTTGTTGTTAAGTGCCGTCGAGTCGATCCCGACCCATAGTGACCCTGTATAGGGTTTCCAAGGAGCAGCTGGTGAGTTTGAACCACTGATCTTGCAGTTCAAACGACTTTGCAGTCTGACGCATTAGCCCACAGTGCCACACCAGGACTCCAATAGGGTCTTAGCAGGGTTAAAGTCAGAGACAGAGCAGTATAGAAGAGGGCACTCTTCCTAAGCAAGGGGTCAAGAGGAACCAGCCTTCTGAAAACATCAACCTCTCTTGGGCCCTTCTCTGATGGGCCGCCTGTCCCATCATCCCTGAGTAGGTGAACTATTTGCAGACCTGTCACTCACTAGTGTGACAGATGTTCCAACCTCATCATCAGGTTCCTGGTAAAAAGGTCCACTAAGAGGTCATAGATTGAGGCAAGCTTTCTTAAGAAAAGCTCAACATCTCCTCTGACCTTGGCTAAGGAAGTTACTGAATGCTTCTCGGCAGCTGGGGCCCCATTCACGGCCGGTGCCCCAGCGATCAGTCAAGGTTTTTGCTGGGAAAACACTGTATTTGGTCAGTATCACCAGGACACGTCTCCAAGCTCTCTCCCGAGTCCTCACAAGTCAGTTTCAGCCCCAGTAGAGGCATCCTGCTTTGGTGCTCTGTAGGTCAGCACTGGGCTGCTAACCACAAGGTCGGTGATTCAAACTCACCAGCCGCTCCTTGGAAATCCTATACAGGGGCGCTATGAGTCAGAACTGACTGGACAGCACTTAACAACAATAGTTTCACCCAGCATGATGTCCTCCAGGTTCACCCATGTTATTCTTCAGTGTGGCATAGTATTCTATTGTGTGTGTGTGTACAAAAGTTTGGTGATACATTCTTCCATTGATGGGCATTTAGGCTGTCTCCATTTTTTTTGCAACTGTGACTAGTGCTTTGATGAACATCGGTGTGCATATATCTACTGGTGTCATGGCTCTTGTTTCTTGTGGATATTTCAAGTGGAGTCCTGGGGTGGCACTGTAGTATAAGCACTGGACTGTAGGTTGGTTTGAACTGCAAAGTGGGCAGTTCAAGCTCACCAACCACTCCTTGGAAACCCTATAAAGGGTCACTATGAATTGGAACTGACTTGATGGCTCTTAACAACAACATATACCAAATAGAGAGATTGCTGGGTCATATGCACTGGACTTCAAGTTGGTTTGAACTACAAGGTGTAGGTTCAAGCTCACCAGCTGCTCCTTGGAAACTCTATACAGGGTCACTATAGATCAGAATCTACTAGACACCACTTAACAACAGCAATACATGATATTTCTATTTTCAACTTTTCTGAGTAAGCACCATACCATTTTCCATAATGATTGAACCATTTTACGGTTCCACCAGCAATGTAGGAGGTTCCGTGCCTCTCCACAAGTGGTAGAATTCTTGCCTGCCATGAGGGATATCTGGGTTTGATTCCCGGCCAATGTGTCTCATGCTCAACCTCTACCCACCTTTCAGTGGAAGCTTGCATGCTGTTGTGATGCTGAACATATTGGTGCTGTAGAATAAGCACTGGACTACTAATGGCAAGGGCTGTGGTTCAAACCCACTAGTCACTCCTCGGAAACTTTATTACAGGGTTGCTATGAGTCCGAACCCACTCGAGGGCACTTAACAACAACAATAACTAGACTAAGATGGATTAGGAAGCAAAGTCTGATGATGTAATTCTGAAAGGCAGCCAGTGAAAACCCAGTGGACCACAGTTGTTCAGGCCACAGCTGTTTATGGTGAAGGTGCAAGACTGAGCAGTGTTTCATTCCATTGTGAGGGGCCACTGTGTGTTGGAGTCTACGAGACAGCAGGATCTGCAGAAGCACAGAGAAGGAGGGAGAAGGAATAGGAGTAAGGTCTGAAGGGTGGGTGGGTGGGGGGCCCCTGATGAAGATAGAGGTATGGCAGGGGTCAGCAGGTGGGCTGGGTGTGTACCTGCTAAACTGGAAAAGACTGGCTAAGAGAAGGTTGGGAAGCCATGGCCCAGACGTTTGCTTTGACGCAGAACCCAGTGGTCCTTGGATGTGATTACTTAGCTAAATAAAGCAGTCACTGTGATTTTGAAACCACAGCGGGCTTGTTCCACTGTGATGGCAACTAATTATGGGTTGTAATTGTTTAAACACAGGGAGGTGTTTTGACCTGAATAGCAATAATACGATGCGCCTCTTTTGGTGTCTGCCCACAGCCTGCCCGCTAGCCATGGGCATGTCTGCGTACTCACACCCAGCTCCAGATGCTCAGCCTGATCAAAGGTGAAGCTGGGGGCAGCTTCCACCCTGGCCCCAGGAGCTGTCCTCTCTGAACCCTGGGCAGTCAGGCTGCTGTGGTGGAAAGAACCACAGAGGGACCTGGTTCAAATTCTTGTGGGTAATTGGGGGACAGCAGCCCCTAGCTGGCAGGGCTACTGTTGATGACACAAGGTGTAGGACACACAGGATCAGTGAGAGCTGACCGCAGTGAAGAACAAAGCAAAAGTGACCATTTTACAGATGAGGAGACTGTAGCCGTCACACAGAGATTTGGGGCTTTCAGAGGATCCTTGCAAACATGGTCTCATCTCATGCTGTTTAGCCATTCCAAGGCATCTCATGGACATGCTAATTTATCTCTGTGAGCCTCAGTTTCCTCATTTGTGAAGCAGGGATAATCAGTACTTACTGTATATTGTAATTTTGATGGTTGGTATTGGCCGTGTGCCGTCGAGTCAGCTGGACTCATAGAGGCCCTATATATGATTTCTGAGGCTGCCAATCTGTACAAGAGCAGAAAGCCTTATCTTTCTCCCTCAGAGTGAGTGGTAGATTCTAATCGATGACCGTGCAGTTAGTAACGGAGCTTGTAATCTACTATGTTACCAGGACTCCTTTTGAAGGTTAAAGGAGATCATTAGACCATGTGACTCAGCAATTGCACTCCTGTATACACACCCAAAAGAATCTAAAGCAGCGAGTCAAATAGATCATTGTACACTGATGTTCATTGGAGCTCTATTCACAATAACCAAAGATGGAGACAACCCAAGTGTCCATTCACAGATGAATGGATAAACAAAATGTGGTACATACATACAACGTGACATTTCTCAGCCATAGAAAGTCTTGATACATGCTACAGTGTGGATGGACCTGGAAAACAAATATTGTCTGATCTCACTCATATGGAAAATCTAGAATTTAGGCAAGTAAAATATTGGCATCAAGACAGAAAGTAAATGAGTGGTTGCCGGGGGACTAGAGGAGAAGGGAATGGGGGCTAACTGCTTAGTGGGTACCGAGTTTCTGTTTGGGGTGATGAAAAAGTTCTGGAAACAAATAGCGGTGATGGGATGATGATTACACAACATCATGAGTGTGGAGTGAATGCTCGTGATTGGTTAAAACAGCAGATTTTATGTTGTGTTTATTTTACCACTTGCAAAGAATGGGAATCCCAGAACACTTAATTGCACTCAGGAAGAACGGTGCATGGAGAAAGAAGCAGTCATTTGAATCTAACAAAGGGACACTGAATGGTTTGGAATCAGGAAAAGTGTGTGTCCGGGATATATCTTTTCACCAAATTTATTCAATCTGTATACTGAGCAAATAATCCAGAATTGGATTACACGAAGAAGAATATGACATCAGGATTGAAGGAAAACTCATTAACAATCTGTGAGATGCTGACGACAAAATTTAGCTTGCTGGAAGCAAAGAGGACTTGAAATACTTACTACTGAAGATCAAAGATCACAGCATTCAGTATGGATTGCACCTCAATGGAAAGAAAATGAAATCCTCACAACCAGATAATTAAATGAAATCGTGATAAATGGAGAAAAGCTTGACATTGTCAAAGATTCCATTTTGTTTGGATTCACAACCAATGCTCATGAAAGCAGTCAAGTAATCAAACAATGTATTACATTTGACAAGTCTGCTGTACAAGACCTCTTTTTAAAGTGTTGAAGAGCGAAGATGTCAGTTTGAGGACTAACATGCACCTGACCCAAGCCATGGTATTTTCAGTTACCTCATTTCCATGTGAAAGTTGGACAGTGAATTAGGAAGACCATAGAAGAATCTATGCATTTGAATTATGGTGTTGGAGAAGAATATTGGAAATACCATAGACTGCCAGAAGAACAAGTAAATCTGTCTTGAAAGAAGTACAGCCAGAATATTCTGTAGAAATGAGATGCTTAGTCTCTCATACTTTGGACATGTGATCAGGAGGGACCAGTTCCTGGAGAAAGACATCATAGTTGGTAAAGAGGAGGGTCAGCAAAAAAGAGGAAGACCCCCAACACGGTGGATTAACACAGTGGCAGCAGCAATGGGCTCAAACATGCCAACAGTTGTAAGGATGGTATAATACTAGGCAGTGTTTTGTTCTGTTGTAGACAGGGTTGCTATGAGTTGGAACTGTTGTTGGAACACTTAACAACAACGTATTTTACCATACTAAAAACAAAAAAGGGGTGTAGTTATACACACGATGCTTGATATGCAGAATGTTTAATAAGTGGTGGCGCTCCCCATCCCTGTCCCATTATCCCACCCCCACTACATGGCCTTCACCAAGAGTCCGATCCCAACACATATCTCACTTCCTCCACTTGCTTCTTTCCATTCCTTCTCTCCTGCCCATCCCTAACTTTGTCCTCCGATAAATGCTGTCTTTAAAATCTCAAATGGTTGATTGTAATCAGTAACATGAAACAGAATGTGTATGAATTGTTGAATGGAAAACTGATAAGCTCTGTAAACCTTTACCTAATTCACAATAGAAAGTTAAAAGAAATAAGTAAACAAAGAGAGTCAGGTCCCAGTAAAGGACTTCAGTGATGTTTGCAGTCATTCCCTCTGACCCTGCAGGGAGAAAAGGGGCATGTTCCAGGCGAATGCGAGGCCCAGGCTCCTCTTAGTTACCATGCACATAGCTGTGCACCTCTCTAACCCCTCCATGAGGGCTGGAGTTCTTGCCTGATTCAGTTCGCTGCTTATATGCTTTTAAACGATGAATTTTCTCTGTCTGTCTTACCCAGTAGCTCTAAGAAAATGGGACTGTGGCATAAAGTCCTGTGCCTTCTCTCGGCCCCAATGTAACCTAGGAGAAGCCCTAATCAATATTTCACAGGATCTGAGGTCTCACTTTACAGTTGGGGAAGCTCAGAGTGGACAGGCCTCCTGACCCCTACTTCAGTGTACTCTCTGTTGTTGTTAGCTCAAACTATGACGACCCTATGTACAACAGAACCAAATAGTCCCAGGTCCTGTGCTGTCCTAACCGTCGTTCCTATGTTTGTACCCACTGTGTCACTCCGTCTCGTTGAGGGTCTTCCTCTTTTTCTGCTGATCCTCTAGTTTACCAAGTCTGATGTCTTTTGGGAACTAGTCCCTCCTGATAACATGTCCAAAGGATAGGAGTTGAAGTCTTGCCAACCTCAATATTCTGGCTTTACTTCCAAGATAGATTTCTTAGTTCTTCTAGCATCCCCATGGTGTGTTTAATAGTCTTCACCAACCCAGAATTGAAATACATCAGTTTTCTGGTCTTTGGTTTTCTCTGTAGCCTTATTGAATTCACATCAGAATTGCCCTCTGGGGTTAAACTTTGGTTTCCTCTTCCTCAAATGCTTTTGCTTTCTCTTTGCTGGCCTCTTCAGACCTCAACCACCACGACCTGGTTCAATCCCCCTGTGTTTTGCTTTTACCACATCATCTGTGGCAGGGGATTCTGGTTCCTTTCTGATAGTCACACTTCCTTTTTTTTAAAATTTACTTATTATGTCTAACAAATCCTGACTTAACAGGGAAGCAAAATGTAAGTTAAAAGACCACATTTCACAGCTTTCCTGGCAGCTAGGATATTGCTAAATAATGCATCAGAACCTTAAGAGGGAGTTGATTCATTTTTGCGCTTTGTACTTTTCCTTCATTATGCCTGGAACACAGATGTAATGGCTGGATCTCCAGCAACTGTCTTGGGCCTGTATATTAAGAATGTTGTAGTAGAAGCATAGCAGGAGGCCCAAGCTCTTGTGGACTTGGTGGCAGTCATCACTCCAGCCCTGGAATGCTCACCTGTGAGTTGGTTTTATATGAGAAATAAGCCTTCATTTGCTCTTGTCACTATAGTTGGACTTGTGTTGCTGGCAGACAAAGCCAATCCCAGCTGATAAGTCATTCTTTATCATTCTTATCATAGTTCGTGCTAATTAACTAGTGTGCGCAATGAGGGCAATTTCGCCTCCCCCCTCATCTGTCTACTTTATTCTTGTATGCCCAGCTCCAAAAGCAGTGTGTGGCACATAGTAGGTGCTTAGTAAACTTTGTTAAATGAATTGAGTAGCGGAATGCGCGCGCGCGCACACACACACACACACACACCCATGAGTCCCTGGTGTCTAGCAGGGGTTATAAAGGATTGTTTGAGGAAAAGCTTGTCCTGACAGTAAGTTGCCTTGGTGATACTCAAGAGAAGCCATTTTGGCTGTTTAGAACTAGCTGTTAAGAACTAACCTGATGAGCTGAACTCCAATGTCATCATTTAAAATTCTTATTTAAAAATTGTCCCCCATTTGAAAATCTCCTTGAAGAGGCTGTAACTGTGGAGTGGGATGGCATCTGACCTTCTCTGACTTGAAGTAGGAGAAAAGAGAATCCTACTTAACAGCTGCCCAAGGCCAGTTCCTATGAGACAGAGGCTAGACACGCGTCCATCCTCCAGTCTTTACCCATCCTGACAGTACCTGCCCCTCCCAGGGCACGCTGCTCTTCTAGGTTTGATCATTCATTGCAATGGCCACACAGAATTCACAGACCATACTGGACAGCAAAGTTGGTTTGAACTGCAAGGTCAGCGATTCAAGCTCACTAGCTGCTCTTTGGAAACCCTATACAGGGTCACTATGGGTCAGAACCAACTCAATGACACGTAACAACTCATGATTATGGGCTGTATTAGAGAAGTTAACAGATTACAGTTCTGGATCAGAAAGAATCAGGACACAGTTCTTCTGTCAGAGCAGCCTCTTCTCTGCTGTGCCCGCAGATGGACCTCTCTCTGGCCCTGGGCCCCTTGGCATGACCTCTGCTATGCTCTTTTAGTACTGCAGACAAATGCCCAGAGGGTACTTCATTCCACCATAAGCTCCAGTTCAGTGAATCAGCAAACCTTGGCTCCCTGATGAATTACCTGGAGGCACCCCACTCCACGAGAGGTCCTTCTGCACGAAGAAGACACTCACTCAGCTCACTCGCTCTGTGGGTCAGGAAGTTCTCCTCTTTGTCTTGTGCTCTAGCTCTTGGTTCTAGCTGCTGGCCACTTCTACTTCTCTGGGGTTTCAGCTCTCTAGCTCCTCGAAGCAGGAGGCTCAGCAGGCAAGATCTCAGGACAGGCTCCACTCCTGACTCTTCCTTCTTTTTATTTATTTATTTATTGAAACATTTATTGGGATTTGACTGAAGGTTTACAGAGCAGATTATCAGTTTTGCATTCAACAAATCCTGTACTTTGTTTCATTTTAAGGATTGCAATCCCCTCCATGTAACAAGTTCTCCCACTTCCTCCCTGTGGTTCTTTGTTCCATTCCACTTTCCTTCCTAGCCCTTCTCAACTTTGTCCTGAGGTAGATGTTGCTCTTTGATCTTGAATGGTTGACCTTTCCACGATGCTGGCCCTTCTATATTGATGGTGGTAGAATCCCCCTTCTTGCATCTGAAATGACTTACTTTATACCAAGCTGGATGGCAAAATCGATCAATTCCGACAGTAGAGTTTCACGTTTTTATTATCACAACGAGCCTTGTTAGCCACGCAGAACTGAATCATAATCCTGTCAGCATCTTCCCTCACCTTCTCTCTCTTTTTTCAATTTAAAATTTTTAATTGCTTCTTTGAATATATGAAGGATATATATACCATATTTAATATATTAGGTGCTATTATATTGCTTTTGCTACTCTGTTCTCAGGGCATATACCTGTACTCTTAAACCATAGTATAAGGGTTTATATTTGGGATGCTGCATATTTTTATGTAAAAAAAAATCAAGATTTTAATTTATTTTTCATAAAAGGCCATACAAGTCACTTTGCTAAAATTTTACCTCACTGTGCTGATATAAGTTTTTCAAAAGAAAAGGATCTATAGGTGAATGACTTGAGAAACACTGAAATTAAATATTGTAATTATGTTCCCTTAATATAGGTCTTGCCTAAGTCTTTAAAAGTATCCCTGAAAGATAAAATTCTTATATATCGGCCCCCAAATATTTCACTATTCTCTCTCCTGTGTGTGTGTTCTTTTTTTTTTTTTCAAAACAACAGAAACGTATTGTTCTGAATTCAGGGTATCAGCAGAAGTATGATCTCTCTGGAGATTCTTGAGAAAAATCTCCCTTTATTTCTTCCTCGATTCTGAACACTTGGCGTTTATTGGCTTGTAGATGCATCACTCCAGTCTCTGCCTCTGTCTTCTCATGAGTGTCTTCCTCCATTTCTCTCGATCTCTTCTTGTTTTATAAGGATACCAGTAATATTGGATTAGGGCCCACCTACTCCAGAATGACTGTATGTTAACTAACAGCATCCTCAAAGACCTTATTTCCAAACGAGGTCACAGACGCAAGTACTGATGGTTAGGACTTTAACATACCTTTTTTTAAAATTTTATTCAATTAATTATTTTAGAATGTTTTATTGTGAATTATGTGATAATTGACATGGGAGAACATTAGTTTTACATTCATCCTATTGTGTATCATTTCATTGCCATGGTTACAACCCCCTCCATGCATCATCCAACCAACCAAAGGGTATACCCTACAAGCCTGCCCCCCGGTCATCAACACACAGCCCCTCTCCCTCTCTGTGTCTAAAGTCCCCAACTGCTCCATTTCTCCACGTCATCATCTCTGCCTCCATCTCTGGTGTCACTGCTTCTCTGGGTAGGGTCCCGCTCTCCGCTCTTCTCCTTTGATGGTCCCAGGGACTTCCGCTCCTAGACTGCAAAGTTAATCACTCCCTTCCTTGCTACAAAACGTCTACCTTTACATTTCCAAACCTCACAATCAGTCCTGACAACAATTATTCACTATTGTATCACAAGAGACCTATCCGCATTTC
>NW_006408610.1:9987110-9989526 GCF_000296735.1 Chrysochloris asiatica | reverse complement strand
TTATCTGCAACTGCGGGTGTTCTTGTGCATATGCCCTCTCTTTTTATCAGCCGGATGCTTCACTCTCCACTCTAGTCCTCTGTGGCTATGTCACTGACTCTGGGCCTAAGAGTCCCCAGGTCTGGCGACACTGCTGGCCAACCAGGTCTCCACCAGGGTTCACAGGAGTCTATTGAATGTTGTAGGGCTTAGCTCGCAGTTTTATTGCTGTTTTCCCTTGACTTCCCCTTATTGGTGACGAACATGGTCACCAATCAGAGCGTGTATTCCCATTGAGTCTTAGTCTTGGAAGGGGGTTTGCCCTGAGGGGACCCGACAACTTGCCTTGATTTTTCCTGGGCAAGCAACTTGCTTGTTCTTATAGTAATCAGTCGGTCTGCCTACATTGTTTTGTATTTTTCCTGTCAGTCTTTCTTTCAAGAAGTATCTTCTGTTCTTCTAGCTGCTCAGGCTGGTCTGCCCATCCTTTCAAGTGGAAATCTCCCACCTCTGAAGATTCTGTGCAGGATTCCACCTATAGTCTTACGTAATTCAGAGGCTCTGCAGGAAGCCTCCTTCACTGGGCACATTGTAGTCCCATTTTAGGTATTCCAATCAGTTATAGGCAGAAGATGGACTTACAACATTTCTATGGTGATATTGCTAGCTATTCCTTTCTCTCCCCCTCCAGTGTTTATTTTATAATGGTATGCAAGGGAAACCAAGATTCAAAAACAGCCAAGTATCTTAACATTATTTCCCCCTTTTCCCCATTCCAACCATGTCTCAATCTCCCTCATCTTCTCTTAGCTAGATCCAGCAGGAAAAGAGAAAATACACCCATCCTGCATGCTCCCACCCAGTTGTTTGGTAGGACTTGTAAAGACAATGGCTAGAAGAGCCAGAGCCAGTGATTCACTGCACCTCAAGAGGGCGCTCCTGTAACCTCATAACTACTTAAAGACATACAAGCAACAAAGTCAAACACACACTAAAACCCATGTCTGCTTGTTCTGTCTGGGTTCTATGCAATTGCTTTTTCACATAACTAAGATTTTATGAAAAAATTGTATCCTCTTGTCTCCCCAATAGTAGATCAGAATTTTCCCATTTGCTAAAGCTGAACTAAAATCTTCTTAATGGATAGACTGTAATCTGTTTTCTACCAAGGGGAGTGGCTTAACCTTCCCCTCCTCTTGCACTTTTCATTTGAGTAATGCTGTGAGGAACATCTTGGCGCCCAAAGGTTTTTCTGTGTTTAGGATTATTTCCCTAGGGTAGATTCCTAGGAGTGGAATTATTTGGTCAAGGGAGATAAGACATGTTCCAATGTCATTTTGCAAAGTAAGAGTCAATTCAACATTAAAGGGAAAAGAGAAATTTACTCATTTCATTCTTTTCTGGGCTCAGTTTCTCCAGTTGTATGCTAAGCAATTGGATTAGAGGAGTCTAGGTCTCTTTAGGGAAATGGTTAACACACTCAGCTGCTAACCAGAAGGTTGGAGGCTGAAGTTCTCCTTGAGGACCTTGGAAGAAAGGCCTGGTGATCTTGTGAAAAATCAGTCATTGAAAACCCTCTGCAGCAGTTCTACTCTGACACATGTGGAGTCACTAGGACCCAGTGGAATCCACTTGATGGTGACTGGTTCTTCCAAGTGCTGGGCTTGGGAGGTGGGGGTAGAGTGGGGCTCATGACAGAAGCACTTGACGTTCAGGGAATAGAATGGGAATCCGAAGGACAACAAAGTCTGGGGAGGCAGTGTGCAGCGGGTGGCCGTACCTGGAAGAGACCTCTGTAAAATGACAGTTGACCTTGTGTGCAGCAATAAGACGTCATCCTGCAGCTTCTCAAGGAACAGAGATCTCAGCTCCAAAGGGGAGGTAAGTATGAAAAGGGGAAAACCACACACTCCATGTGGCAATAATTAGGTAGGACTTTGCATGGGGCTGGAGGTCATGGGGCAGCTGGTAGGAACATGAACCTGGGAACTATTGTTCACACATGGAAAAGTGACAAGTAAGATTAAACAGCAAATAATCTAGATGAGTGCTATGGTCACGTCTGTGCAAAAATACTACCAAAAGAAAAAAAAAAAAGGTAATATGCAAACATAAAAATGTTACCTTTTCATAAAAATGAAAAGTAATATGGGGAGAAAAAAAGAAGGATTTTTACATTAAGGGTGTAGGTTTATGGATGATTTGTTAAATTACTTTTAAAAGTTTTATATTAGAATTATAATCTTATTACTATAATAACAAAATTTAGAGGTAGAATAATAATAAAGCTTATGGGGATGGGAGATGTTTTCTTGAGATTCCTTTTCACGTCATGAAAGGTGGTGGTGGTGGTGGTAGTGGTGGTGTGCCACTGAATCGGTTCCTACTCACAGTGACCCTGTATGGTGGTGTGCCACTGAATCGGTTCCTACTCACA
>NW_006408610.1:9970886-9987010 GCF_000296735.1 Chrysochloris asiatica | reverse complement strand
TGACCCTGTATGGTGGTGTGCCACTGAATCGGTTCCTACTCACAGTGACCATGTATAGCGTTTCCAAGACTATAAATGTTTATGGGAGCAGAAAGTCTCATATTTCTGTAACGGAGTGACTGGTAGATTCAAACAGCTGACCTTGCAGTTAGCCAGCTCAACTCATAATCCACTATGCTCCCAGAGCTCCTTATAATGAAAGGGGGCCCCTCAAAATCAATGACAACCAAACCACTAGCCATGAAGTTAACACTGACAGATGGCGATCCCATGTGTGTCAGAGGAGAACTGTACTCCAGAGTTTCCAGTAGCTGATTTTTCAGAAGTATATTGCCAGCCCTTTCTTCCAAGATACCTCTGGGTCCACTCAAACCTTCAACCTTTCAGTTAGCAGCTGTGTGTTAACTATTGTCACCACCCAGGGTCTCTACCCATCAAAATGTTGTTGTTGTTGTGTGCCACTGTGTCAATGTGACTCATAGTAACCCTATCTGACAGAAGAGAACTTCCCTGAAGGGTTTCCTAGGCTGTGATCTTTACAGGAGCAGATTGTCCAGTATGCTCTCCTGTGGATTCAAACAGCTAAGCTGTCTACTAGCAGCCGAGTGCTGAACCATTCTGCCACCAGGGCTCCTTTCCCACGAACAGAGGACGGAATAAATCCCCTCGGGGTGTTCTTCTCTGTCTGCAAGCAGCTGAGAGAAGCCCTGATATATAGGTGTTCCTGCTGTTTCCACCTCTTTGGGGTGTTTTCAGAATCCCTTAATTGGGGAAGATTCATTGCCTTCATGGACACTACTTAGTTAATGCCTCTTCACAGTTAAGTAGTAAGTCCTGGGGTGGTGCTGTAGGATAAGCACTGGACTGCTAACCAGAAGGTCAGCAGTTCAAACTCAGCAGCCACTCCTCAGAAACCCTATACAAGGTTGCTATGAGTCTGAACCGACTCCATGGCACTCGACAACAACACAGTAAGCAAAGTAAAATCTGTGCTTGTCTCGACACTTTTTTTTTTTTTTTTAACTGAGTTGTTGGTTATTGGTAGCATGTTAGAATTGCTTCTTTATTATGCTTACATTTGTTCTTTGGCCTTTGAGAGTTTTCAATTGTTTAGTTTTTTGCCCAACGTATCTTTGTTGGGGCTAGGGCATAGTTTGATGAATGTTTGTTGACTGATATGCTAGTAGTGACCACTGAAGTAGACTGAGCAAACAAACCCCTGGGGAATGTGGTGTCCAGGTGACACAGCTCGCTCATCGACTGGGTGTTATTACAAGGAGCTGAGAAAAATGAAACCCACTGAAAGACCTGGGAGAGGAAGAAGCCAAGTTAGAATGAAGCCTTGGCAAGGACTAAAATAACCAGTGCTGAACAACTACAGTGCAGAAAACAGGTGCTTCTGAGATAAGCGTCTTGGTTAATATCTGTTTGGTTGCAAGAAATAGAATGATTATAAACATAGCTCTTGGTAATAATAATAATAATAAGGAAATTTTTGGAAGCTAGATGGAAGAAAGACCTGGTGAGCTATCGCTATAAAAATTACAGCCAAGACAACTCTATCAAGCAGTTCTACTCTGGAGCACTCCAGTTTGCCAAGAGGAGATGGTGGGCCACTAACAGCTAAGACCAAACAACCAACGACAAACAACAAGAAGGAATTTCATTGAACTCTAAGGCAGGGATGATTGGTGAAATTACAGTTATCAGAGACCCAGGCAGCTGTTGGCTCAGGTTCTATGTGCTTCCTTCACTGAGGCTATGACTTTAAAAAAAAAAAAAAAAAATAGCATCCTCTTAGTTTCTTTCTTTTCTTTGCAGACTGGCTTTCTCTGCTTTGTTTTATCCAAGTCCAAAAATGCTTACCCCAACCAAGACATGATTTCTCAGGTCATGGAGCCAACACTAAAGGTCTAAAGCCAAATTCCCAGAAGAAAGAATATGATTGGCCAATGGTCAGCTAATAGGATGTCTTCTCTCAGTCAGGTGTCTGTCTCTGATCCAATAGTTGGAACCAGGAGTAGGGTATCTTCAGGTGGAGTAAACATGGCTGCTGGGAGCCCTCCAGTGGGTGGGAGGACATATCTTGGAGACGGAGGCAGCCGCATCAGCTAACACAGCTGCTGCTGGGAAAAACTGGAACAACTTGGTTGTTGGAGGGGATATTTAACCACACATAGCAAATGTCCATCATGTGAAAAAATGAATACCTTCTAAAGTTTAAAGTCCAGGTTCTGTTAAAGGCCTATAGAATAACTGACTTCTGAAGCATTTCCATCTCATTTTCAAAGTCTTTGGAGAAAGCAGTTAGTAGAAAACGTTAATGAGCAATTTTAGCAAATGACCATTTTGGTGCTCCCAGGCCACTGGGGCTGACCAGACTAATTTTTAGAATGCCCACTAGACAATTCTGACAGCTTGTTTAATACTGACCTAGAGATATGCCGTGGGTCCAGATCCAAACATATGTACAGCTAAAGCCTACATTTACTTTACTTGTGGGCAAGGAAAAGCCTTCCCACTTCTCCGTGTGGATTTTTGTCTTTGAGCACTCCATAGCTCTTCTGACCTCACTGTAGACATGCCAGGTGCGCCCAGCTGTTTGTAGACACACCAGATGTGCCCAGCTGTATATTAGTGGCCATGCTTGTGACTCATCAGAATCTCTCAAGGGCCTTGAGTTAATGCTGGTTTCATGGTGTCGTTTTGCGCTGTAGGCTCCCACATTGGGCTGTGAATTCTGAGGTGCCTTCCTCTTACATAACCCATATGGTGGGTGCAGGCTTGTTCTCACTTCCCTCTAATGGCCCCCAGGAAGACCCAATATCCATCCTTAGATCCAGATATGAATAGAGGTCACTCACTGTAGCCCCTCTCCTGGGACTGTTGGATACAGATGTGACTTCCGTCCAGTTGTTCTGGGGAGGGACTTGTTCATGGAACTCACATCTACTGACTGGTTACGCTCTCAGATCAAAGACAACCCCCAAGATGGTGGCTATTTGTGTGAACAAGTGTATTCACTTGTTGTTAACAGAGAGGGAAGAGGCTCGAGTCCACCTGGAGGCATCTCAGAAGAAAGACCTAGTTATCAGCTTCTAAAAATTCAGCCATTGAAAACTCTATGGAGCACAGTTCTACTCTGACACACATGGATTGGAGTCAACAAGATGAGTTGGAGTCAATACAATGGCCTCTGATTTATTTATTTTTCTTTCTCTATGATGAAAACATGGAATTGCCATCAGCATTCCCACCAGAACTCTTCTATTCCACTCTCCTGTCTATTCAGCACAGCAACTGGCCCCTTGTAGGTCCTCACCTAATGGATGCTTGGTCGATGGATGGATGAATTGAACATCTCTCTGCTTCGTCACCTGGAGCCAATGAGCCGGAGTCCCACAGGGCCTTTCCCTGCAGCAGGGCTTGGATTGTAGCCTGCAGAGGCCTCACCATCATTTCTCACTGGCCCCACCCCATAGGACACCTCCCCGGGTGTAACCTTTTTCAGTTGCTCCAACTTCCCAGGAGTGTTGACTTAGCAGCCAGCTCTGGCTCTAACCTCGGTGTGTTTGTTCAGCGGAGGAGCAGGGCATTAGGTCTGCTCGATTCAGCGAGTACACAAGCTCCTGTGTCTTTACAGCAGCGTCCCATGGAGGGGGTGTGGCAGGGGCGAAGTGGGGGGGCTGCAGGAGGGAGGCACAGCTTCCTGTTCTGCCACCGGTTATCACAGGCTGTTCTAATGCTGCTCAAACAATATTGAGAATAACCCCGGCTCAATAGCACCAGTGTTAGGCTGCAGAGTCAATATTGGCTGAGCAAACACAGCAAATAAGGAGTTGCTATTTGCGTAGTCATGAGTACTTGTGTGCTCCCGCTGCCTCAACAAGGTCCTTGGAAATGAAGGGGAGAGGACGTGGTGTCTGGAGCTTGAGGGGGCCTGTGAGAGGGGCTAGGGTTCTCACCTTGGTATTATTGACATTTCAGGCTGGATGATTCTTTGTTGAAAGAGCCCTGGTGTTGTAGTGGGGTTAAGCATTGGGCTGTTAACTGAAAAGTGTGTGGTTCAAACCTACTAGCTGCTCTCTGCGAAAAAGATGAGGCTATATGTTTCCTTAAAGGGTTATAGTCTCAGGAACCTTATAAAGCAGTTCTGCTCCACTCTAGTGGGTCTCTATGAATTAGAATCAACTCATTGTGGGTCATAGTGGTGGTGGTTGTGTGCCATGGAGTCAGTTCTGACACATAGTTACCCTGTCTAGAGTTTCCAAGTGTGTAAATCTTTACGGGAGCTGATGGCCTCACTTTTCTCCCACAGAGCTGCTAGTTTTGCAGTTAGCACCAAAACTCATAACCCACTACACTACCAGGGTTCCTTTGTTGCAGTTCAAACTGACCTTGCAGTCCAGTGCATTAACCCACAGGATTCCTTAGTAGGTAGTAATAGTAATTCTTTGTTGTGGAGGCTGTCCTGTGCATTATAGGCTTTTATCTGCATCCCTGACTCATACCCACTAGATGCCAGTAGAACTATCCCCTTTAGTTGTGGTACAAATGAATGTTCTTTGGGGGACAAAATCTTTCTGTGTGAGAACTACTGGGTTAGGGCCTCTGTGTAGCCATAGAGCAGGAGGATCAGAAGGGCTTTCCCAGGACTCCTTGACCTCTCTGCCCTTCAGCTTGGCCTCTCCCCAGTCTTTGAGTGCTGAGAAAAGTCAGCCTCTTTAAGAAATACACGCGATGTCCAAGTGCCTCTTCAATCCAAGAGCCTTTTCAACTGTTGGCTGCCCTCTCGCCCTTGTCCTCTCTTGGAACTCACTCCTATGTTACACTCCTGGAAGGAGAGCTTGTGGGGCACCGAAGAGAATTTACACGTCTTCCTCTTGTAGAATTTCTGGCAGGGTTCGCTCTGGCCTGTGACCTTTTCAATCAGACATGTCTATTTATAACCGTCTGTCTCCGTCTTTCCTTCCTCCCCTTTGCCACTGGGGCTGACCTGTGTGCTCTTGGATCTTGCATGTAGCCAAGGTTGAGCCCCCGGGGGAGGGCATGTGGCCGGGGAAGCAGGAGCCTCCCTGGGGACTGGCAACATGGCACGGTTCTCCTTCGGCTCTGCAGAGTTGAGTTCTGGCTCACCTTTGGTCCTCCCTGGGGAAGGCAAGGGAGAAAGTGTTTATAGCCTGGCGAAAACTCAGCCTGCATCAAGGCTGTAACCACATATACTCGCTGATGGGCCTTAAACTAGAGGAAGGTTAGACAGCTAGCGCTGACGCCTGGAGCCTTCTTCATTAGGCTAGGCTCTCACCGTCGGTGGGGGTGGTTTTGGAATGAAAATAATGACACCACTACCAAATGAACCTTATACATAGACCCCCTTTTGTGATGGTAGGGGCACAGGAGAGCCTGGCAGGATGACAGGGTCAGAGACAGCACTGTAGGAGGAGGGAAACCTCCTGTCTCCTCAGATGCTGAGAAGGAAGGAAACATGGTCATGTGTCAGGAGGGAAGGAAATGGGCAGAGAGAACAGAGTGGGGCTGCTTTAGTGCGTTTAAGCAGCTGAAGAAAGGTGGTAGGCTGTCTCCCTTATTTGTTCATTTTCCCTGACCACTGCATCTAGCTTGGTCCCCGACCTACCCATAGTCTCCTTCCTCACACTCCCGTCCCTTAGACTTGCCATATATGCTGTTCCCAAAGCTTGCTGTGCGTCAGTTATCATGCATAATGGGACTGGATTGGGATTCACAGGGTTCTCACTGACTGATGTTAGAAGTCTGTCACCAGGTTTTCTTCCTAGTCTAGTTTACTGTGTAAGTTCTACCAAGACCCGTTCAGCGTCATAGCCACACACAAGTCACCACTGACAAGCGGGTAGCGGCTGCCCATGAGCTGCCTTGGCAGGGAACTGAACCCAAGTCTCTTATGTGGGAGGCAAGGAGTGGAAACGCTGAAACACCCCTGCCATCTTCCCAATGCCCACTGATATCTCACAAAGCAATGCAGGATCCTTTGAAACGTTTCAGACCCACTGTCTGGAAAGTATTTTGTGGATACTTGACTGGGGGCTGCTTCGCATGATTAGACCCAAGGCCTCAAGTTCCAAAGGCAGGAAACATGTTTTATGATACCACCCCACTTGTAGGGTCACATGGAGAAACTGGGATTCCTCCTGGAGTGGGCATCTGTATTTGGAGCATCTGGGGAGGGGGTCTAGGGCATGGTTTACCCTAGATAGTAAGATCCCCCTTGGTCTTACTGATTATCGATTTTGTTGGATCCTGGGTCTTGTACTGATTCCCTACACATGTATTTACTGACTGGATGGCACACAACAATAACAAAACAACATGCATATTTCTCTTCCTGCTTGGAAGGTAGAACTGTGGCTGTTGAGAGACCAGCTCCAGCCACATCGGTAAGAATGGGGAAGGCAGTGCTGAGTTCCACACCTGGACTTCAGAACTTCACTCTCATTTCTTTTGCATCCTGGGATTCTGCATCTGATTTCACTTGAAGAGAAGCTTGTTTTGAAAAAGACAAGTTTGGAAGCTGCAGGTAGAGTAGACATTTACATGGCTTTCAAGCCAGGGGTATCTGAATCCTAATCCATGTCCTACTGGCATGTGCATTAAAGGTGACTTAGCCATCCTGAACCTCATTACCCCACCTGCAACCTGGGGACACTCACATTGGGCCCATAGTGTGTATGAGGACTAAATGGCAGGCACATATATGAGGTAACCATGACTCACACAACATAGCAGGTACTCAGGAATTGTTAGTCCTCGCTGCCTTTCCTTTCACCTACTCACCTTCACAATGCAGCCACAGGTCAGCCTCCCCCAGGTAGCTTCTAATAACCCATTTTTGAGCCTCCAGAGATTGCTTTGTATTTCAGAGGAGGCCGTCATGGATTGAATTGTGTCCCCCCAAATGCAGGTCAACTTGGCACTGATTTGCAATCTTGTGTGGTTATTATCCCTTCTGTGATCTGATGTGCTCACCTTCCATCTTGTGATGCTCTGTAAGTCCCTAAGCCTCTGTGTGTATAATGGGGCAGGGCTAGGGTTCTTACCTCCGCCACCCTTCCTCAAGTACTCAAGTTCCACTCTTATTTGAGTCACACCTTTTGTCTTGTCAGAGATGACAGGAGAGAATGGAACAGAGGAAAGAGAGGCCTGAGAACTAACAAGAAGACCATGGCCTTTGGACCAGGGATTGCTATGCCAACAACCTCCTAGACCAAGGGAGTGATTGATGGCAAGAGACATGAAGATCCCCAAGGGACTCCTGGCCCACAGATGTTGAAAAGAGACAAGGATCTTTTCCTAAAACCAATTTAGAGACAAAATCTTTCCCTACAGCTGTTGCCTTACCACACTGTGAAGAGAACACCATTCTGTTTGCTGTGGTATCTGTGATATTTCTGTGATAGCTTCACTAGATAACCAAAACATACAGACAGACAGGACATTAACTATGGACTGACTCTGAACTCTCACTCAACAGTGTATGAGCTATAAGACATTGAACCAGTGATGTGACCTCTCTGACCTTTAGCTTCCTCATCTGTATAATGGGCTTGGCTCTACGTTCCCATGCTATATACCAGAGTCCTGGTGTGGTGCTGTAGGGTAAGCACAAGTTTGGTGATTCAAACCTACCAGCTGCTCCTTGGAAACCCTATACAGGGTTGCAATGAATCAGAACTGACTTGATGGTACAAAACAACTACAACAACAATACCATACACCAAGGTACCCTGGGGGTGCAGTGAGCTACACTGGGCTGCTAACTACAAGGTTGTAGTTTGAATTTACCAGCCGCTCCATGGGAACCTTAAGGTCAGCGGTTCGAAACTACCAGCTGCTCCGCGGGAGAAAGATGAGGCTTTCTACTCCCGTAAAGATTTACACCCTCGGAAACCCTATACAGGGTCGCTATGGGTCGGAACCGACTCGATGGCACTTAACAACAACAACCATGGGAAAAAGAGATTTTCTGTTCCTGTAAAGACTTACAACCTCGGAAATCCTATACAGGGTCACTATGAGTTGGAAGCAACTGGATGGCACACAACCACCACCATACCACATGCCAAGGACTGCCACAAGAATGAACAAATCTGTCTCTGAAGAAGTATAGCCAGAATGCTTCTTAAAAATGAGCATGGTGAAACTGGGTCTTACAAACTCATGCTCTCAGGAGGGATCAGTCCCTGGAGAAGGACATCATGCTTGGGTCATGACCTCAGCAGGCCAGTGAAAAAGAGGAAGACCTTTAAGGAGATGGATGGAAAGGTTGGAGGTTTGAGTCCTCCCAAAAGTGCCTAGAAAGAAAGGCCTGGTGATCTACTGAAACCTCAGCTGAAAACCCGATGGAGCTCAGTTCTACTCTAACACACTTGGGGTCACCAGTAACTTGGTGGTACCTGGTAAAGTGGAAGTTCTGGCTTCCAGGTTGAGCTGTCTCATTGCTGTCTTCCTTTGGGCAGGGTGGGTAATTTCCAGGTTCTGGGCAATATCATGTAGACGAATGGAAGGAACTTCCTCTCAACCCTGAGAGTCTTTCCAGGTGACAGAGAATTGTGGGAGACCTTTATCTATTTCCTTCTACCCACACATGTGGCTTTTGTGTTGTGGTTCAGTGGGCAGACTTCTTTGGAAAGGAATGGGGTCTTGAGGTTTAATAAGATCCAGGAATGGAACTAAACAGAAATCTATGTATCTCTGACTACAAGTTTCCATGAACCTCATCATCCTTTCCTTGGTGTGGAGGACAGGAACCCTTTGTTGGCATGCACTTCCCTGGTTTGGGTGGGGTCTACTTTCAGGGTCCTCAGATTCAGTCCCTGCAGATGCCTGGGTAATCTGCATGTGTGTGTGTGAGAGATAGAGACAAGGAGAGAAGGAGAGAAGGAGGAAGAGGGAGGAAAGGGGGGGGCGGGGAAAGGAATGAAAGGAGAAGAGGGAAGGGAGTGAGGGATGGGAAGGGAAGGCAAGAGAGACTGGATTCTAAGCAAATTACAGATATTGTGAGACTTGTTAACACTCTGGGCCAAGACAACTGTAATTTTGGATTATTAAATCCACATGGCAAATGAATGCCTATTAATTTTTATTTATCTTGAGTGAATTAACAAGAACTAGCAATGGAAAAAAAAAAAAGAGGTCTTTTTGCCCATTTACAAAGGGAATAGCTGATTTGGACAAAGCACTAAGAAACAGTAGCTATATATCACAGAATGCTGGAGCGGAGAGAAACCTTTATGTGCTCTAGTTTAACAAACATGCATTAAGTACCTCCTGGGTCCTGGGGATTCAAAAACAAAGAAGTAAATGTTCCCATCGCCAAGGAGCTCAGAGTCTGGTAGGGAAAACTGCAACAATGAATTTTGACCAAGAAATAAATTAGACTGTATAAAATTCAGGCCAGCTGTGATTAACTCTTTGGAAAAAAAGAGAGCCAGGAATGTTTCCTGGAAGAAGTTATATCTAAGCTGGGTTTTGTAGGAAGAGTAGGAGTTTGGCAGGAAAAATACTGGGGAAAGCCCTTCTTGGCAAAAAAGAACAAGAATGTGGTCTTATTTGACTGTGTGATCAATTCAGAAATCCACCAGTCTGAAGGTATACAGTGGAGGAAGATAAGAAGGGAGAGGTGGGCAGTAGTCAAATTGTGAAACCTCTTTTTTTCCTGTGCTGAAGAATAGTGTGGGCTTGTCTTTAGTGATGGGAAGCCATCAAAGGTGTGAAGTCAGGGAAAGACCAGGATGGTGACTCTAGATAGGATGTCCTGAAGGACGCAAAGCTAGGAATGTTGTTATTGTTGTTTTGTGCCTTCAAGTAATGTCTGACTCATAGCGACCCTGGTTTCCAAGGAGTGCCTGGTGAGTTTGAACCACAGACCTTTCATTCAAACTGACCTTGCAGTCCGGTGCTTATCCTACACTACCACACCAGAACTCCAGGCTGGGAATGAGAGATCCTTCAAAGGAGATTGCAGTGGGTGAAGACAGAAACCAGGCAGGGATAGTAGGAAAGGAGAAAAGTAGATAAATTGGTTAGTTTCCTGTTGCTAAGCCAGTTACCATAAACCTAATGGCTTAAACCAACAGAAACAGATTCCATCATTGCACTGCAGACCGCAAGTCTGAAATCTGTCTCTCTGCGCTAAAGTTAAAGCGTCTACAAGGCTGACTCCTTCTAGAGGCTGCAGGCTCCTTGTCTTTTTCAGCTTATAGAGGCTGCCAGCATTTCTTACTCCATCTTCAAGGCACATACAACCCAAGTCTCACCTGTGCTTTGTCCTCACCTCTGACTCTGCTCACCTGTATCCCTCTAACAAGAACTGTCATGACTCCATGGGCCCACCTGGGGAATCCAGGATTCTCTCTCCAGCTCAAGAGCCTTCGTTTAAGCACATCTGCAAAGTGCCTTTTACCATACAAGTTAACATAGTCACAGGCTCAGAGACTAGAATGCTGAACTATTGTGGGGGGCATTATTCAACCTACCACACAAAGGCAAGAGACTTTGGGAGATATAGCATGACAGTTTGTTGATTGACTAGCGGGTGATGAGGTAAGCCCCTTAGTTTCTGGTTTGGGCTACGTAGGAGCTGAGCTAACAACTAAGAGAGAAAGAGGAGTGAGAGCAGGTTACCGAAGGAGGGACAGAGGAAGGTCGGGAAATTACACGTGAATTTGGGCCTTTTGAATTTGAGAAGTCCAATGCGTATTCATGGGAGAAGTCTTGGTGAGAAAGAAATCGGAGTCACTAATGTGTCGTTCAGGAGGCCTGCTGGTGCAGTGGGTAAGTGCTCAGCTGTTAACGAAAGGACTGGTGATTCAAACCTACTAGTCACTCCACAGGGGAAATCCTGTAGTGCAGTTCTGCTCTGTCTTGTGAGGTCACTATGAGTCAGAATCAACTCGACAACAACAGGAATGTATAGTTGATGATCAAAATTATGGGTATAGATAGAGTAACTCAGGGAGAGTATACAAAATAGGACACCTGGGAGGGCCCTGTAGGATCAGTACTAGGCCGCAAACCACAGGCCAGCAGTTCAAACCCACCGGCTGATCATTGGAAGCTCTATACAGGGATGCTATGATTTGGAACCAATTCAAAGGTACTTAACAACAATAACCATGTGGCCAACTCTTCCATCTCATTAAAGTCTCTCTAAAACCCCACAAGGTAGCTTTTGTTATTTCCATTTTTCAGATGAGGAAACAGAATCTCAGGAGAATTAAATAAATTGCTAAGGTCCTGATGTGGCACTTCAGGATAATTTACTCGACCGCAAAGTCGGTGGTTCAATCGCTCCTTGGAAACCCTAGACAGGGTCACTATGAGTCAAACTAACTCGATGGCACTTGACAACAACAAGGTCACCCAACCAGGGAAGTGTTGGAGTTGTCACTTGAATGTCGGTCAGGTTACCATTCTAGACTGGATCACTCAGCTGTCAGGTACTTGAAGATGGCACTTACATTCAGGCACGTCCTTCCTGACGCTCTAGGCCAATGATTATATTTTCTTTAGATGATTTTTCAAGAGGTATGACTTCCTGATCCCTCAACTCCAAGGTGACATTCTTGATCCATGTGCCAGGCAAAATGTGGCACCTAGGGCTGGAGCCTTTCCAAATGAAGTTTGAGCCCTGTGCCTGGTACCTGCACTGACCTCAACATTATACCTCCAGCTCAGATCCCAGGATCGCATTCACTTCTGAAAGTACCACAGCTCTCTGAGAGCTCAGATTAAGCTCTGGAGTTATGTAAAACCCTGGGGTCTTTTTCATATGGACTGCTGCCAACTCAGGATGCTCCTGGGTGGTCCTGGGACCTGTTAGTCATCTGGAACTCCAATGCTGGCCTTGACTTGCATTGTGGTTGTTGTTAGCCATTGTCAAATTGGCCCTGATCATACCAATCTCATAGGTTACAGAGTGAAGCTGCTCCATAGGATTTTCCTGGCTGTAATATTTAGAAGCAGTTTGCCAAGACTTTCTTCCATGATGCCAGTGTATGGGTTAGAACCACCAAATTTTTGGTTAGCAGCTGATTGCAAATTTCCATCCATGCTGCTGCTGCTTCTTTTTTTTTTTTTTCTTTCATTTTTTTAATGTTTTATTGTGAACTCTGTGACAGTTTACATCAGAGAACATTAGTTTTACATTCATCCTATAGTATATCGTTTCATTGTCATAGTTACAATCCCCTCCATGCATCATCAACCAACCACAGGATATACCCTGCAAGCCTGCCCCCAGGTCGTCAGCACACAGCCTCTCTCTCTCTCTGGGTCTAGAGTCTCCAATCGCTCCATCTCTCCACCTCATCATGTCTGCCTCTATCTCTGGGGTCACTGCTTCTCTGGGTGGGGTCCCGCACTCCGCTCTTCTCCCTTGATGGTCTCAGGGACCTCTGCTCCTAGACTTCAGTGTCAGCCACTCCCCTCCTTTTGCTATAAAACATCCAACTTTACATTTCCAACCCTCACAGTCAGTCCTGATAGCAATTATTCATCATTGTACCACAAGGGGCCTATCCCTACCTCCTTTCATTAGCTCCAACCAGACAGATTGGATATTTCTCAGTGGAGATTCTGTCTTCCTCCGCTCCCTCTGGATCTAGGCTCCTTCTTGAACGCTTGCAAGCCAGTCAATTCTTGCCTTTGTAGCTCCCCCATTTTAGATAGACAATGTCCAAGTTGCCCATCCCTGTCTACCTTGTGTATGGAGGAGGTGGGAATGATCCTCCCTGTAAAGATTTGTTGTCTCTTTTGAGCTACTGCATCCATAGGTGTAGATCAAGTTCATCAAATTGTATCAGATTACTCTTTTTTTTTTTCCCCCTCTTCTTTCTTTTGGTTGAGCTCTGATCATCCAGTCATTGAAGCCAGGTCAGGTGGGTATTATCTGCAAGTGTGGGTGTTCTTATGCATATGCCCTCTCTTCTTATCAGCTGGATGTTTCACTCTCCATTCTAGTCCTCTGTGGCTATGTCACTGACTCTGGGCCCAAGAGTCACCAGGTCTGGTGACACTGCTGGCCAACCAGGTCTCCACCCAGTTTCACAGGAGTCTATTGAATGTTGTAGGGCTTAGCTCGCAGCTTCATTGCTGTTTTTCCCTCACTTCCCCTTATCAGTGACCAAAGTGGTCATCAATCAGAGTGCATGTCTGCTCGTGTATTCCCATTGAGTCTTAGTCTTGGAAGGGGATTTGCTTTGAGGGGACCCTACCACTTGCCTTGATGTCTCCTGGGCGAGCAACTTGCTTGTTCTTGTAGTAACCAATCGGACTGCCGTTATTGTTTTGTATGTTTCCTGTCAGTCTTTCTTTCAAGAAGTATCTTCTGTTCTTCTAGCCACTCCAGGCTGGTCATCTTGTCCTTTCAAGTGGAAATTTCCCACCTCAGAATATTCTGGGTGAGGTTCAGGATTTCGCCTATGGTCTTATATAATGCAGAGGCTCTGCAGGAAGCCTCCCTCACTGAGCACACTGTAGCCCCATTTTAGGTCTTCTAATCAGTTATAGACAGAAGATGGAATTACAAGCTTTCTGTGGTGATATCTGTGACTATTCCTTTCTCTCCGCCTCAAGTGTCTATTTTATAATGGTATGCCAGGGAAACAAAGATTCAAAAGACAGCCAAGCATCTTAACATTATTTCCCCCCTTTTGCCCATTCCAGCCATGTCTCAATCCTTGTATCCCAGAGCCCTGTTTTTCCAAGGTTGTGCATACATCATTATTTACCTCTGTCCCACTTAGGCCATGCAGATCTGCCTAATTGTTTTCCCATCCACCTTGTTCTTCCCCTTCCCTCCCCCTCATCCATGCTTCTTAGACACTAATTAGGATTGTGTTTTTTTTTTCATGGTGTGGGACCACATTATAACATAATGAAATGCAATATTGTTGTTGTTGTTGTTAAGGGATGTTGAGTTGGTTCTGACCCATAGCCACCCTGTATTGGGTTTCTGAGGAGTGCTGGTGAGTTTGAACCACTGATCTTGCAGTTCAAACGGACCTTGCAGTCCAGTGCTTATCCTACAGCATCACACCAGCAATAGGTGTTGGTTTCTCTATTTGGCGATTTGTTGGCAATTAGCGGGTTCATATTTATGTGTCTTACTTCCCAAGTAGATTGCAGGCTGTTTGAGGGTAGAGGACATGCTGTGTTTCCTTTGCATAGTCCACAGGGTCTGGCACAGTGGTTTGCAAACAGTACGTGTTCCATGAGTTTTCCCATTACCTGATTTAGGAGCAAGGATTCTACCACAGTCCTTCATGCTAGCTCTTGTTGCCCCACCTTCATGGTGCCTCCGGCAGCAGATATACAAACACCCCATCCCAATTGAACCAGTTCTGAAGACCGGCTTATTTCAGTAGCATTGGCAGGTCATGTGATGGGATGAATGAAAGAATACTGGCTCTGGAGTCCACAGATCTGGTGTGATTTCCAGCTCCAGTATTCACGTGCTGTCTGATCACCTGTAAAATAGGATCGTAGAAGTAAATACTATGTGTTAAGCCTGTGTGATCAACTGTGATCAATGCTTCATGCCCAGAGCCTTCACTCAGTGAACTAAGGATAGTTAATAGCTCCATTGCCCCAGAGGAAGAAACTGAGACTGAACTTCAGTAACTTGTTCAGAGTCACACATGGAGGCTGGCATAACAGGCTTTCAAACTCAAGTCATCTGCTCTGCCTTTACCCATTATATGTTATACTACCTTGTAAGTGGACTTCTGGTGTGGCACTGCCAGTTAATGCGATAAACTGCAATGTCGGTTTGGGCCGCTAAGATCTGCAGTTCCAACTCACCAGATGCTACTTGGAGACCCTCTACAGGGTGCCTATGAGTTGGATCCCGACTCGACGACACTTAGCAACAACAGCAACAAACCTTGTAAGTGATTGCGCCAAGTAGATGAAAACTCATAGGTAAAGTGCCTACCACCAGGCCTGGCACAGAGTGAGTGCCTGTTCCCTCCTCCTGTCCTAGAAGTAGAGCAGAACTCAACGGATGGGTGGAAGTGGCAGATTTACTTTCCGTTCCACGAAAGGAAGAACTTGAGTCATTTGGCAGAGACCTGTGTTTTTGCAAGAGGAACACAAAGCTTGTTGAACCAGCTGTTGGTGATGGAGGAGAAGCGTTCATCACAGCACGATTGACTGGGAGCTCCTAGGTCTCCGAGGAAGAGACTCAGTAATTCACAGGGCTGTCCTTGACTCCTCCCTCTCCCGACGACTCTCTCACAAGCTCTCAACACATTGTGTTGATTTCATCCCCCAATTCCCAGACTTTTGTTCTCTTCTCTGTATGCTCTAGGCCACTAGCCTCTCTCCCATGGACCATGACATTGCCCATCTAACTGAGAATGTGCCCTCTCTTGATTTGAGCCCTTCCACACAGTATTCTGTGGGATCTTTCTAAAGGACAGTGTGCTCATGCCCTACCTTGCTCATGATCCCTGAGTCTCTTCATCACTTCGCTCAAATCTCCTTTCCCCCTTTGCCTGGGACCCTACTCCAACCTCCTTTCTCTTTCTGTTAACCCTTCCTTCTCCTTTCTGTCCCAGTTTGGGCATTTGTTCTTCTTGGGAGCTGCCTGATTATCTCTTTCTTCACCACGCTCCTACCGCAGTTGATGGAGAGAGTCCTCTTGTTTTGTCCCATGTTGCCAGAGCCCCACCTCTTGTCTCCAGGGCCCAGTCCCAAGTCCTCCAAGTGCCAAGCCCCTTGCTGTAGCCTGAGAACACAGACATAAAGGAATGGTGTTCCTGGGCCTGGAGGAGTTCGGCATGAGAACAAGAGGCAGGTGCAGATAACCAAGGGGGCAAGTTGATGAAGATAAGCCTAGGTGCTCTGGGAGGGAGCAGCAGGAAGACAGGTAACCAAGCCTCAGGTCTCAGAAGGGCTTCCTAGAGAAATGAGTGTTCAGGTGGAATCTTAAAATCTAAGGAGACATGACAGTCAAAAGGAAAGGAGAAAGTAGGTACTCAGTCAGAAAGTAGGTACTCAGTCAGAAAGTAGGTACTCAGTCAGAAAGTAGATACTCAGTCAGAAAGTAGATACTCAGTCAGAAAGTCGGTACTCAGTCAGAAAGT
>NW_006408610.1:9957445-9970786 GCF_000296735.1 Chrysochloris asiatica | reverse complement strand
GGTACTCAGTCGTTACCTCCTGAAGGAGCAAAAAAGGCCAGGAACTAAAGAGGGCTGAGCTGTGGGGGGTGGGGAGGGGTTGGGGAGGAGTCCTGATGCTTGCTGGGAGATGACTCACTGGAAGAACATGGAGACTTCCTGGGTCTCTGGAAGGCCACTTTCATGGATATGTACAAGAGCACTGGGTATAGGGAGACAGTAGGATAAAGAGGCTGGTTAGGAATGTGTTTGATCTGAGGTCTTTGTGGTATTGCCTAGTGGAAACTACTTGGTGGGAAGGGCACTCGAGGAGGGAGGACAGCACGGATAAAGGCCAAGAGGCCCAGTGAATGGCACAGAGGCGTGTAGGACAGTGGGGACCCTCTCATGGGAGTGAGGAGGGGGAGGCGCTAAAGGCAGAGCACTAAAGGTCATCTGCAGAAGGTTCCTCAGGTGATTGTACTTGAGGTATGAGCTAGACCTTATGTTAAGTGCTGATTTAATTTAACATCACCCTTCATTGCCCCAACAATCTTGTACCAGCCCACTTTGCAGGTGAGAACATGGAGGTTCAGAGGCTTGCTCAAGAACACGGAGAACCAGCCAGAGCCTGCTACATAGTAGTTGCTCATTGTTTGTGACTGATTGAATGAATGAATCACAGTCAAGCCCAAAAGTGCCTGCCTTGGCTATGCTGATTGAATTCTTTTCATCTCAATTATGATAATAATCATCCTATTCAGGAGGAATAACACAGCTCCCCTGAAATGTGCCAGCTGCCTTCAGCAAAGTCCCATTTCCCTTAGCCTATCACTCCAAGCTGGTATCCATGGGCCACATCCTTCTAGAATCTTCTCTAATGGCTCCTGGGACAGCTTCATACCAGCCCCACAGCTACCCTTTTGAAGTGAAGCTGGTGTTTGCTTTCCTGCATCAAGTTTTCCCATTTTCTCCAGGACAATATTTATCTTTCCATTACTTCAATCTTACCTCTCGAGTCCAGTGGAGAGGCCTTGGTGGAGTATTAGTCCAGTTTTCTGTTTGCTGTGCTGTGAGAACAAACAGGCTTGTTCCACTTACCTGTGTTTTCCCAGTAGGTGGAACCCTCGGAGCAAACATGAAGGAGGCCTCTTTCCTGCCCCTTGGACCTGAAGTCCATGGCAGAGCATTTACAACAGAAAAGGTTTCATTCAAGCTTGAACCAGGGTGGACCAGGTCTGGTCCTCACTGGTTTACTCTAGAGCATGTGTAAATGTTGAGTTGCTTTGACATATGAGGTGTCTGAACAGGGGCTGAGGTTCTCTTAAGCCTAGGAAACATCTAGTCTTCCTCAGATGGAAGCCGTGTTCTGTACTTAAGTTGATTTAGAAGATGAGTGATGAGGACTAGGTGGGGGCTCTGTCCAGGAAGAATTTTGAGTTTGTTTGGGGGTGAAAAGAGCCCTGTTTTTTGAGCCAGACAGATTTGGTTCCAATTCAATTATGAGCAAGTTACTTATTTCTTATGTTTTTGCTGCTAAGGGTTGACCTGGTACTTCACTGGTTTTGCAAATGTTTACCGAGTATTTCCTATGGACTGGCACGATTTTAGGTGCTGGGAACAAATAGGTAAACAAAACAGGTAATGATTTTTGCCTTTTGGAGCTTGCATTCTAGTGGAGGGAGGGGTACAAACATAACCTCATAAGAGAAGCATGTAGCATGTTGTGAAAAGGGTACATGCGATGAACAAATAGAGCAGGCTAAGGGGAATTGGGAAGGTCTGCAGGATGAGGACTTGCAATGGAAATCGGGTGGTCCTGGTGGGTCTCCTGATGCAGTGAGACTTGAGTGAAGACTTGAAGGAGGGGAGGTACTTGATTCCAGGCATGTCTGATTCCCAAGCCCAGCTTCTTCAGCCCACATCACCTCTCTCCTATGTGAATGAGACCACAGAGCTGAATAAAAGCCAGTTTTCACAGAGTTGACCTTGTCTCAGGCTGACCCCAATGTTTGGTATGTCAGAGTCAAACTGTGCTCCTTAGCATTTTCCGTGCCAAGTATACTGCAGTGGTCTGCCAGACCCTTATTCGGAGATCCTGGAATATGCTATTTTCCCACACCCCCCTTGCTTGTTTGTTTTAGCTTTTTGTGATTTGGGTGAAATCACAATAAAAAACGAATTGGTTTTCAGAGCAAATTAGTTTTCCATTCAACAATTCATACATGTTTTGTTTTGTGATATTGAATGCAATACCCACAATGTAACTTCCTCCCCAGGTTTACTGTTTCCATTGGTCCTTCTGTCTTAGCCCTTACTGCCTTCTGAGTGTTATTCCTGGGCAATTCTGCCCTTTTGATCTGGCATGGTAGATTATTGTAAAGAGTTTGTACCTTCCTGATGTTATTGTCTTAAAGGCCTGCCTATTGCTTGGCTGAAAGTTCAGCCCCAGGAATGAGTTCAGTTCCAGGCTTGAGGAGTGACTAAGGTTCATAGTTTCAGAGGTCCTACCAGTCTCTATCTGACCAGTAAGCCTGGTCTTTTCTGCACCCCCAATCACCTCAAACTTTGTTCCATATTTTTCTCCCATTGTATCTAGCACCTTCTATTGTGATCCCATTTAGACTGGTCTGGGCACCACCTAGTTCTTCTGGTCTCAGAATTATAGTAGTTGGGTTCATGAGGCCCATTAGTCCTCCAGACTAAATGTTTTCTGTGTCTTTTAATTTCCTCCCTCTTCTTTGCTCTGTATGAAGAGAGGCCAATAGTTGTACATAGATAGCTGCTCACAAGCTTTTAAGACCCCAGTTGCTACTCCCCAAAGTAGGTTGTAGAGCATTGTCTTTGTGAACTATGTTAATGCTAATTAACCTTGGCATCAACTTTTCAGTTACCAGCTGAGTGCATTTGCCATTTACACCACTGAGACGCTGAACAAATAGAATGTTAGTTCCTCTCCCATTCCTCCTCCTTTTAGAATCTCCTGGACATTTGTTCACCAGGGGGGCAGTTAAGAGGGTGGTGGGGGTATCCTGGTGGGGCAGCATACCCCGCTAGCGCAAGGTATGAGCATAAAGTGGGGAGCCTGGGGAGGCAGGCAGTCACAAAGATGATCATGATTGATTTTGAGGTTAAACTTAACTCTAGTTGAGGACAAGACTTAGAGTGGGGAGGGAATCTGAAGCTCAAGTATTGGTGTTTATTTCACTGTTCTCTTTCCAGGAGATAAGGAGTTCTGGTAGCGTAATGGTTATGAATCAGGCTGCGAATCTTAAGGTCAGCAGTTCAAAACTACCAGCTGCTCTGTGGGAGAAAGATGAGGCTTTCTGCTCCCGTAAAGATTTACAGTCTCGGAAACCCTGTACAGGATCGCTATGGGTCAGAACGGACTCCATGGCACTTAACAACAACAACTTTCCAGAAGATAAAAGAATTCAACTTTTAATTAATTAACAACAATTTTCCAAGAGATAAAAGGGTCAACTAGAGTCAGACACTTTACCATTCATGTCATTCTCACAACAGGCCTCTGAGCTAGACAATATTATCTGTGTTTCATAGTCAAGGAAACTGAGACTCAAAGGTTGAGAAGCTTGTGTTGACTGACTGGGATGTAGATCTGGATCTTTTTGGTCCCAGAGTCCAGTTAATTTTTACTGCAAAATCATTATCGATTTTCTCTTATGAACAGCTGCCAACAGCATCATCAACATCACCAACATCATTATAATCATCAACCTCACCACCATCATCATGATCAGCATCAACAACATCATCATTACCACCACCACCATCACCATTATCAACATCATCACCACCACCATTACCATTATCAAATCATTACCACCACCATCATCATGATCAGCATCATCACCACCACCACCATCACCATTATCAACATCATCACCACCACCATCATCATTATCAACATCATTATCATGATCAGCATCATCAATATCATTATAATCATCAACCTCACCACCGTCATCATGATCAACATCATCAACAACATCATCATCACCACCACCACCATCATCATGATCAACATCATCAACACCACCATCATCAACAACAGCAGCATTGACATTACCCCAAAACATCACCATCAGCATCTCCTTTGTCAGACACCCCATCAATGGTCCCATGATTACAGGATCCAGGAAACAAGATAAGTCCCAACTTCGTCACCGACTCTGCTTTAGGAAAGTCAAGTCATCCTTTCAGGTTCAAGTTTCTTATCTATAAAATGAAGAAAACAGAACTATCTCAGAGGTTGGTGAAGCACAGAAATCAGCCTTCTGTTTCCTCCATTTCAACCGCTCCTGTTCAAGCTTATCAAAGACCTTACAACTGTCATGCCTCTTGTCCTCCAGGAGCATTTGATGCACCTGACCACTTCCTCCTCCTTCATGTCTCTTGGCTTCTGTAACACTTTCTGATTCTTCTCCCAACTCACTGAGCCCCTCTTATCCTTTACTGACCGTTGTGTCTTTTCCTTGACTTCTAAACATCTGGGTATTCCAGGGCTTGAATGTAGCCTCTTCTTTTCTTTTTTTTTTTTTTTTTTTTTTTTTTTTTGTGTGTGTGTGTGTGGGACAGAAGGTAGAATTCAGGAGTGAAGGCTAGGGTTGGGATTATGGCTAGGTCTTGACTAGACCTAGGACTTCATTTATTGTTAGGGTTATAGTTAGGATGGACTAGGGTTAGTGTTGGGGTTAGGGTTGGGCTAGGAGTAAGACTTGGTCTTGTTTTTAGGTTTACAGTTAGATTTATTTATATATATATCTTTTATTATTTTTTCCCCTGAAACCTGTTTGATTTCCTCTTCATTTGGAAGTTTTATAAGTGGATTATGCCCTTTTTACTTTATGGTTTTTGTTGTAACTTTATCTCTGGTTCTCTCTTTTCAGTTTTATAGTCTGTTTTACTGTGCATACGTTTGTATCTTGATTGAGTCTAGGTGGTATAGTCATGTATGCTGCTTTCGGATTTTTGTCTGCTGTTGTTAGATCTCTGGACAAAGAACTCCATTCAGTATTTTTTGTTAGGTTGTCTGGTTTCCACAAATTCTTTTAAATACTGTTTATCTGAAAAATGACCAAATTTCACCATCAAAGTTGATGGGTGGTTTTTCTGGATATGATTCTTGGTTGGTAATTTTTATTCTTTCAGAGTTTTATATATGTCATCCCATTGTCTTCTTGTCTACATTGTTTCTTCTGAGAAATCAGTGCTTACTCTTATTTGTTCTCCTTTGAAGGTAACTTTACGTTTTTTCCTAAACTGCTCTCATAATTCTTTTCATGTCTTTGGTTTTGGAAAATTTGAATATAATGTGTCTTGGTGTTTTTCTTTTGGGGTCTTTCCTGTTGGGAGACCCAACTTCTTGAATGGCTCTTTTTTAAGTCTTCCTTTCATGATGCTACAAAGTTTTCTTCCAATAACTTAGACTATATTCTCTATGGGTTGTTGTTGTTGTTGTTGTTTTCCATCTTTTCCTGTTCTGAAATTCCTGTCACATGTAAGTTATTCCTCTTGATAGTGTCCACATAAATCTTAGGCTTTCTTCTGTTTGTTTTTGTTTTTTTTTCCTGATTGTTCCTGTAGCAGATAATTATCTGATTTTTCTTCAAGTTCAGTAATTCAGCTTTCCATTGATTCAGTTCTATTTCTTTGTCTTTCCAGTGTATTATCTATTTCTGAAGTCTTAGTGTTAATTTTCTGACTTTCTAATTACTGATTTTGTAAGGTTCTCATTTTATAATTATTTTTCCAGTTTGTTTCCCAGATTTCCCCCAATAGTTTTGTCAGTGTTTTTTTCTGATTTTGTTTGTAGATTGCTTGATCTTTCTCTCAATCTGTTGAAGTTACCTAATCAGCATTCTTTTAAATTCCTTATCAGGTAGTTCTCATACCAGTTTTGGTGTTCTGTTTTCTGACTTTGAATTGTGGTAGCTTGTTTGAAGCAGTCTGTCATGTTTCTTTGTGTAAGCTGAATTGTCTGTTTTCTCTGCGATATTGTGTTGTCATATTTGCATTTAGTTCAAGATTGCACATCACTGTATGCTTAGGCACTCACTGGACTCAAGCATGGCAACAGTAGTGAGGTTGGCCCAGGATTGGGCAGTGTTTCGTTCTGCTGTGCATAATAAGGTCACTATGTGTCGGTACTGACTCGGTGGCACCTAACAACAACAACACACCTGTCTTCTCATGGATGTGGTAGACGATGGAAGTATGAACACAGTTCTCTGGTCATTGTTGATGTAGCATAGTTCGGAGCTGGGTCATGTGCCTCCAGAGGCAGGGGCAAAGCAGAGAGTGCACAGGAGGGGCTGTCATTGGCCACTGGGTTAGTGATAGTGGGGACTCCCAGGAGGGCATGAGAACAAGGGAGAACTGTGCCCCCTAACTGCCAACCTCCAGCCATGGCATTGATGGCTACTCATAAACACTCAGGAAAGCTGTGCTGCTCTATGCCAGTCCATAGTCCCTCCATTTTTCTTCTCTCTCACTGTCCCTGTTGACTTTTTTCTTCAACTCGGCTGTCAGTCCACCTTTCTGTCCTACCCTCTGATGCTCTGGGTTGCAGGATCACCATCTGTATCTGTTTCACTCTGTCTCCCATGTCTGTGTCGTGTGTCTGCCTATTCTGCCATCTTGCCGTGGGTTTTCCTCTTTTCTTCATCCTAGGTCTCTACTGCTTCCAGCCTAGTCCAAATAACCATTTTGTTACTTGACATCACCAGGGAAGCAAAGTTTAGAATAGACCATGGAGCCTTCCTGTGGAAGGAGAGCCCTTCCTAGTCCCATCTGGCATAGGGTCATCCCTGAGAAGAATTTGTTGTAGGTAGTTTGAGAGGAAGGAACTCTGATAGTGCAGTGGTTTAAGTGTTGGACTGCTAACCAAATGGTTGATAGTTTGAGCCCACCAGTCACTCTGAAGAAAACAAGATGAGGTTTTCTGCTTCCAGTTCTAGTCAGTCTCATAGATGAGTTGGAATTGGCTCAATGGAAATGGATAGTTTGAGAAGACTTCACCTTGTGACTCTGTAGGCCTTTAACCTTTTTGTTGCTCATTGGGTCTTGACCTGCATTATCACAGGTGACCAGTGCCCTTGGAATCTCCACACCCCAAACACATCCAAGGTGTCTGTCAGTGACAGAGAACCTTTTAGAGTCCCCCACCACCTGGGGAGTCTATTTAGCAAAAAGCAAACACAGCATTATCAGGAGATCTCTAATTAATGGATGGAGACATTCTGGGGGCTCAGGAGGTCTTTATGGAAGCGGAAATAACACCCCTTTGGGGGCTACTGTTTCTGCCCCCACATTGGCTTCATCCTGAGACAGATGGCATCCTGTTGGGCTGTTCTTATGCACATGAGCATAGAAACTCTTTTAGGTCCTCCTGGCCTCAGGAACATTTGGAATTGGATACCAGGAGAAACAGATTGCCTACCCCTTATTCTGGGGGCTGTGGGTGGACAGCTTTGAGAGGAGATCTCTTCCAAGAATGTGCTTTCCCTTATATCTTTAGGATGTGATGCACTTCTCTCTGCTCTTTTGATGCTGGCATACGCGTGAGAGTTGTTTCAAGAGGCGACGCCTCTGCCCCCACTGCTGAGGAGAAATGAGGAGTGGGCAGGCCACTTTTGGCATGGTCCTTGGTATCCTTTGCCTAGGCTCCTCAGTTGGCAACGTGGCAGTCTGCTCTCCACTGCTAGATTAATGGTCCTAAATTAGCTCAGCGTGACTGGGTCATTCTCCTGCTCACGAACCAGTCAATGTCTCCTGTTGCCTGTGAAATAAAGTCCCAGGCTTCAGTTCAGCCCTCAAGGCCCTCACAGCCCATCTTTCATTGGCTTTGCCAACCATGTCCCTCACTCCCTGCTCTAATCAAGGTGGTCTTCACTCAGCCAGGCAGGACCACCCTCCAATCCCAGGCATGGCTGCCTTCACACCACTCTCTTGGTTAAATGGCCTTTCTCACTGTGTTGCCTATTTCACCTTCTTTCTGTTCTTCTAGACAGGATTCAAAAGGAGCCCTGATGCTGTAGTGTTAAGCTCCCCAAAACGTTGGCAGTTTTAACCCACCAACTGCTCCATGGGAGAAATATGTGGCAATCTACTTCCTTAAAGACTGCAAACTTGGAGCCCCCATGGGGCAGTTCTGCTGGGCTGCATAGAATCATTATGAGCTGGGATCCATCACTCGTCTATCAGTTTGTCGTACTGTGGTGGCTTATGTGTTAGTGTGATGCTGGCAGCTAGGCCACAGGTATTTGAAATACCAGCAGGGCACATCCATGGTGGACAGGTTTCAGCTAAGCTTTCAGACTAGGACAGACTAGGAAGAAGGTCGATTATTTCTGAATGTTTAGCCAACCAAAATCTTATTAACAGCACTGTCTGAAAGCACTACAATATTGAATATTGTCATATAATAAAGAGCACAGATTATTGTGAGATGGAGTGCTGGAAGATGAGCCCCTCAAGTTGGAAGGCACTCAAATATGACTGGGGAAAATCTGCCTCCTCAAAGTAGAGTTGTGATGATACAAATGAAGTAAAGCTTTCAGGACTTTTGTTTGCTGATGGGGCATAACTCAAAATGAGGAGAAACAGCTGTAAACACCCATTAATAATCAGAACATGGAATGTATGAAATATGGATTTAAGAAAATTGGAAGTTGTCAAAAATGAAATGGAATGCATAAACATTGATATCCTATGCATTAGTGAACTGAAATGGACTGGTATTAGCCATTGGAATCTGACAATCATATGGTTTACTTTGCCAGGAATAACACACTGAAGAGGAATGGCTTCACATTCATCATCAAAAAGAACATTTCAAGTTCTACCTTGAAGTATAATGCTGTCTGTGATAGGATAATGTCCATACACCTACAAGGCAGACCACTGTTATTCAAATTTATGCACCAACCACTAAAGCCAGTGATGTTGAAATGGAAAGATTCTACCAGTTTCTTCAATCTGAAATCGATCAAGCACGCAGTCAAGATGTGTTGGTAATTACTGGTGATTGGAATGCAAAAGTTGGAAGCAAAGAGGAAGGAATAGTAGCTTGAAAATATGGTTTTGGTGATAGAAATGATGTTGGAAATCACATGATAGAATTTTGCAAGACTAAAAACTTGTTCATTGATTTCACCAGATGGCATATACAAAAATCAAATTGACTATATCTGTGGCAAGAGATGGTGGAAAAACTCCATATTATCAGCCAAAACCAGAAGAGTTGTGGGATGACATCAGGAATATCACACAGGAAGAAAGCAAAAAGTTATTAAGACAAGAAGGAAGGAAAAGAAAAGAAAAAAAAAGGGTGTCAGAAGAGACTCTAAAACTTGTTCTCTGGAATAGAGATGCTAAGCCAAATGGAAAAAATGAGGAAGTCAAAGAACTGAAAATAACATTTCAAAGGGAAGCTGGAGAAGATGAAGTAAAATATTATAATGAAATATGCAAAGATCTGGAGATAGAAAACCAAAAGGGAAGAACACGCTCAACTTTTCACAAGCTGAAAGAACTGAAAAAAAAAATTCAAACTTTGATATGAAATATTGAAGGATTCTATAGACAAAATATTGAATGATTCAGAAAGCATCAAAAAAAAGAAAGAAGACATACACAGTGTCACTGTACCAAAAAGAAATGTTTGATGTTCAGCCATTCAAGAGGTAGCATATGATCAAGAGCCAATGGCACTGAAGGAAGAAGTCCAAGGTGCATTGAAGGCATTGACAAAGAACAAGGCTCTGGGAATTGATTGAATACAAATTGAAATCTTTCAACAAACTGATGCAGCACTGGAGGCACTCACTTATCTATGCCAAGAAATTTGGAAGACAACTACCTGGCCAACTGTTTGGATGAGATCCATATTTGTGCCCATTCCAAAGAGAGATGATCCAAGGAATGCAGAAATCATCAGACAAAATCATTAATCTCACATGCAAATAGATTTATGCTAAAGATAATTTTTAAATGACTGCAAGAGTATATTGACAGGGAGCTGCCAGAGGTTCAAGGTGGATTTAGATGACAATGTGGAATGAGAGATATCATTGCTGATATCAGCTGAATTTTTGCTAAAAGCAGAGAATACTAGAAAGATGTTTACTTGTACTTTGTTGACTGTGCAAATGTTTTTGACCGTGTGGATCACGACAAGCTAAGGACAACATTTCAGAGAATGAGTATTTCAGAGCATTTAATTGTGCTCATAAGGAACCTGTTCATAGACCAAGAGACAGTCATTCAAGCAGAACAAGGGGACACTGAATGGCTTAAAACTAGGTAAGGTGTACACCAGGGTTGTATTCTTTCACTAACTCAATCTGTACACTGAATAAATAATCGGAGAAGCTGGATTCTATGAAGAATGTGGCATCAGGATTGGAGGAAGACTCATTAACAGCCTGCTCATATGCAGATGATACAACCTTGCTTGCTGAAAGTGAAGAGGACTCAAAATACTTATTGATGAAGATTAAAGACCACAGCCTTCAGTATGGGTTGCACTTCAATGTAAAGAAAACTAAAATGCTCACCAACGGACCAATAGATAACATCATGATAAATGAAGAAAAGATTGAGGTTGTCAAAGATTTCATTTTGCTTAGATCCACTATTAACATTCATGAAAGCTGTTGCTGTTGTTGTTGTTAGGTGCCATAGAGTTGGTTCTGACTCATAGTGGCCCTATGCACAACAGAACGAAACACTGCCTGGTTCTGGGCCAACTTCACAATCATTGAGTCCATTAATGCTGCCACTTTGCCAATCCATCTTGCTGGGGGTCTTCATCTTTTTCTCTGACCCTCCACCTTACCAAACATGCTATTCTTCTCCAGTGATTGACAATATGTCTGAAGTATGACAGGAGTCTGGCTATCCTGGCTTCCAAGGAGCACTCTGGCTGTGCTTCATCCAACACAGATTTGTTTGTTCTTGCCGCAGTCCGTGGTACTTTCAATACTCTCCTACAACACTGTAACTCAAATGCATCAATTCTTCTGTGGTCTTCTTTATTCACTGTCCAACTTTTGCATGCATAAAAGGTTATTGAAAATACTATGGCTTGGGTCAGGTGCACCTTAGTCCTGAAGCTGATTGATTTCTTGACTACTGCTTCCATGAATGTTGATGGTTGACCTGAGAAAACTGAAGTCAATTACAACTTCAATCTTTTCTCAATTGATAAGAATGTTGTTTATTGGTCTAGTGGTGAGGATTTTTGTTTTCTTTACATTGAGATGCAATCCATACCAAAGGCTGTGCTCTTTGATCTTCATCAATAAACATTTTAAGTCCTCTTCACTTTCAGCAAGCAAGGTTGTATCATCTGCATATTGCAGGTTGTTAATACATCTTCCTTCAATCCTGATGACACATTTTTCTTCATATCACCCAGTTTCTTAGATTATTTGTTCAGTATACCTTTTCTTAATTTAAACCATTCGGTGTACCCTTGTTCTTTTCGAACAACTGCCTCTTGGTCTATGTACAGGTTTCTCATGAGCCCAATTAAGTGTTCCTGAATACTCATACTTTGCAATGGTGTCTATAGCTTGTCATGATCCACACAATTGAAAGCCTTTGCATAGTCAATGAAGCACAGGTAGGCATCTTTCTGGTAGTCTCTGCTTTCAGCCAAGATCCATCTGATGTCAACAATGATATCCCTTGTTCCATGTCCTCTTCTGAATCCAGCTTGAACCTCTGGAAGTTCTCTGTCATTGTATGGTTACAACCGTTTCTGTATTATCGTTGGTATATCAATGATATTATTCAATGATTTCATGGAAGCAGAAGTCAAGAAATCAAATGACATATTGCATTAGGGAAATCTCCTGCACCTCTTTAAAGTGTTCAAGAGCAAAGATGTCATCTTGAGGACTAAGGTGTGCCTAACCCAAGCCATGATACTTTCAATAGCTTCATATGCATGTGAAGGTTGGTCAGTGAATAAGGAAGACCGTAGATGAATTAGTGCATTTGAATTATTGATTGGATAAGAATATTAAAAGTACCATGGACTGCTAGAAGAACAAAGTACAGCCAGAATGCTCCTTAGAAGCCATGATGGTGATACTTCATATCTCATACTTTGGACACATTATCAGGAGAGACCAGTCCTAGAGAAGGACATCATGCTAGGTAAAGTGGAGCATCAATGAAAAAGAGGAGGATCCCCAATTTGATGGATTGGCACAGTGGCAGCACCAATGGGATCAAGTTTAACACAGAGTGTGAGGATAGTGCAGGGCTGGGCAGTGTTGAGGTCTGTTGTGCATAGGGTCCCTATCAGTTGGAACCAGATCAATGGCACCTAACAACAACAACACGAGTCAGCATGTACTTGGCAGTAGGCTTGGTTTGGTTTAGACAGGGTTCAAGTCCAAACTTTTAAAGATCCATCTACTTTCCTTGGAAGTCATCCTTGTTCCCTCTGTTCACCCTCTGTTAATTCCATATGATCATTCAATGCCTTCTCCCTTTGTCTGCCTTATGACTTCACCCACTGGGATAATTAACTCAAGTTTAATTGACTTTATATATGTCAACCTTCTATCTTTATTTAAGCCTCATATATTTTGAGGGCAAAACAATTGCTTATATTTCTGTCTCCTGCCTAAAATTTAGATCAGAACAAAGCATAGATTAGATGGCTAATCAAAATGTATCAACTCTGGGTCTCCATTTTAATTTTCAAGACCTTCCTTTGCTATCAATCAGCAAGATGTAAGGCAGCTAGCCTGCATACTAGTACTCTACAGACCATTGTTGCACCTCTTGTCTTTTGTTGGTAACCCTACATAGTGGATTCCAACTCACAGTGACCCTGTGCAACAGAACAAAACACTGCTGGATCCTGTGCCATCTTCACAACTGTTGTGCTTAAGCACATTGGTCAGGTCTTTGAAATGTCTTGGTATCGACTAGTGAATGAGTCTAGTACTGCATGAGTTTGGTGAAACAGTTCAAATGATATTCCATCAATTCCCGGACCCTTGTTTTTTACTAATGCCTTCAATCCAGCTTGGACTTCTTCCTTCAATACCATTGGTTCTTGGTTATATATGTTACCACCTGAAATGGTTGAATATTGACCAATTCTTTTGGTACAGTGACTCTATTTCTTCAATTTTCTTTTGATGCTTCCTGCATTCAATATTTTGCCCATAGAATCCTTCAGTATTTTAATCTGAGGCTTGAATATTTTCTTCAGTTCTTTCAGCTTGAGATATTCTGAATGTGTTTTCCCCCTTTAGTTTTATAACTCCTGGTCTTAGCACATTTCATTACAATGCTTGACTTTCTCTTCTTGAGCTGCCCTTTGAAATTTTCTAT
>NW_006408610.1:9955942-9957195 GCF_000296735.1 Chrysochloris asiatica | reverse complement strand
ACTTGAAAGGATAAGCAGACCAGCCTGGAGTGGCTAGAAGAACAGAAGATACTTCTTGAAAGAAAGAGTGACAGGAAAAATACAAAACAATAATGGCAGTCTGACTAATTACTATAAGAACAAGCAAGTTGCTCGCCCAGGAGCCATCAAGGCAAGTGGTCAGGTCCCCTCAGAGCAAATCCCCTTCCAAGACTAAGACTCAGTGGGAATACACAAGCAAACATGCACTCTGTTTGGTGACCACATTGGTCACTGATAAGGGAAAGTGAGGGAAAAACAGCCTCGAAGCTGTGAGCTAAGCTCTACAAAGTTCAATAGACTCCTGTGAACCCGAGTGGAGACCTGGTTGGCCTGCAGTGTGGCCAGATTTGGGGACACTTGGTCCCAGAGTCAGCAACATAGCCACAGAGGACTAGAATGGAGAGTGAAGAGTCCAGCTGATAAGAAGAGAGGGCATATGCACAAGAACACCCACACTTGCAGATAATACCCACTCGACCTGGCTTGAATGATTGGATGATCAGAGCTCAACTAGAAGAAAAAAGAAGAGGAAAAATAAAGAGTAATCTGATACAATTTGATGAATTTGACCTACATCTATGGATGCAGTAGCTCAAAAGGGAACAAATCTTCACAGCAAGGATCATTCCCATGCCCTCCATACACAGAGTAGTCAGGGATGGGCAACGTGGACATTGGCTACCCAAAATGGGGGTGCTACAAAGGCAAGAAGTGACTGGCTTACAAGCTTTCATGATGGAGTGTAGATACAGAGGGAGTGGAGGAAGGTAGAATCTCCACTGAGAAGTATCCAATCTGTCTGGTTGAGGCTGATGAAAGGAGATGGGGCTAGGTCCCTTGTGGTACAATGATGAATAATTGTTATCAGGACTGACTGCAAGGGTTGGAAATGTAAAGGTGGATATTTTGTAGCAAAAGGAGGGGAGTGACTGACATTGCCGAGGTCCCTGGAACAATCAAGAGAAGAGTGGAGTGTGATACTCTACCCAGAGAAGCAGTGATCCCAGAGATGGAGGCAGAAATGATGACATGGAGAAATGGAGCAGCTGGAGACTCTAGACCCAGAGACGGAGAGGGACAGTGTGCTGGTGACTGGGGGGCAGGCTTGCAGGATATATCCTATGGTTGGTTGATGATGCATGGAGGGCATTGTAACCATGGCAATGAAACGATATACAATAGGATGAACGTAAAGCTAATGTTCTCCCATGTAAACTATCACTTAATTTCCC
>NW_006408610.1:9951765-9955687 GCF_000296735.1 Chrysochloris asiatica | reverse complement strand
ATTGATGGGCACTTAGGATGTCTCCATCTTTTTACTATTGTAAATAATGCTGCTATGAACATTGTTGTGCATATATCATTATGACTTGTATTTCTTGATTCCTCATCAATTTTGACAACTTATTATTTTCCTAGATTCATACTTAATACATTCCACATTCTGAGTATTAATAGATGTCTACAGCTGTATCTTCTCATTTTGAGTTGTGCCCTATCAGTGAATGAAGGTCCTGAAGGTTTTGCTCCATCTATGTCATTACAGCCAACTCTGCTATGAGTAGGCAGCTTTTGCCCAGTTGTTTTTTGAGTGCCTTCCAACCTGTGGGGCTTATCTTCTGCTACTATATCAATGTTTCACTTCTATTCATAAGACTTTCAGGTGCTAATCCCTCAGAAGTGGATTTAGGATTCCTTCTTCCTAGTCTGTTCTTAGTGTGGAAGCTTAGCTGAAACCTCTCCACCATGGGCTACCCTGCTGGTATAGCTTCTAGCATCACAGCAATATGCAAGCCCCCACAGTATGAAAGACTAACCGATATGTAGGGACTTATTGTCTCAGGTTATTTAATCCTCTCTCACTACTACCTTGAAGGAACCCTGCTAATGTAGTAGGTTACGTGTTGGGCAGGTACCTGCAAGAGTTGGTCTTCTTCGTAGTATCTCCATTTTTTAGCAAGGGTCTAGAAATACAGAGAAGACCAATACTAACCTGTATTCATCTATAGAGTAATGCAGAACTGGATTGTTTCCAAGTTTGTCGAAGAATTAAAGTACCATGGAGAACTGTGTGTGTGTGTGTGTGTGTGTGTGTGTGTGTGATATGTTTTAAGGGAAGGTCTCTCTACTGGAATCTGAAAGAGCTGTTTACTTTATCTTGGAAACATATTGGATCCCAAGTAACATTGCTGTAGATTTCCTGCAGTAGTATGACACAAAACAGAGAGACTACCTCATCTGACCAAGATCTCACTTGGTTTTAACATTGTGTGATAGTCAAGGTTGTGTGTCAACTGGCTGAGCCATGATTCTCTGGTTTGGTGGTTATGTAATGATGCAATATGGCAGTTTTGCAATGATGAGGTCTGATTTGATCAGCCCTGGTCTGATATAAAGAGGTTAGGGGGGGAATGCAACACCATTAATATGGTCACAGCCCTGATTTGATGTGAAGGGGATTTCGTCTGGAATGTGGGCTGCATCAAATATACAAATGTCCTCTAGCCTTTTACTAGTTTTGGATCTTGCATCTGACTTTCGTCATCTGACCTCTAGTTCTTGGGACTTGAGCCAGCAGCCTGCCATATTGCCTGCCAATCTTGGGATTCGGCAGCTTCCTCAGCCCATGAGCCAGCGGCCTGCTGTCTGACCTGCTGATATTGGATTCATCAGTTCCTTAGGCTGTGTGAATTGGGAGAAGCTCAGCCTGATGCCTACCCATGGATTTGACACTTACCAGCATCTACAACCATGTGAGCCATTTCCTAGAGATAAATCTCTCTTTGTAGATGAGGGGGCTTCAAAAAATTCATGAAAACATTTCATTGTCTTTGAATTCCATGAACTTTAGGAAGCCCCTTCATATGCATAAGCTTTGCAAGTTTTGCTTCACTGGAGAATCCAGCATAACACACCCTTTCATCCAATTTTCCTCTGTCCTTTTAGAAAAAAATAAACTTGTGCAGTGTTTTACAATTTTCAGACATTAATTTTCATTATTTTCCTCTCTCCTTTCATTTTTGCCTTTCCTTTCCTTAGCTCCATCTTTCTCCTTCTTCATCTCTGTCTTTTCCATCCTTGCTTCTCTCTCTTGTTCCTCCTTTTCTTCTTCTGAATAAACACAGCTTCCTCTTGGTTTGATGTGTCATTCTAGAAACTTTCTTACTATTTTCTTGATATCATGAGTAAGTATACATGTTAAATGGGTGAATTGTAAGGCACGTAAATTATGTCTCAGTAAAGCCATTATTAAAAAAAAAAAAGTACATAGGGACATTTATTGGGAGAATAGTCTCAGAGAGAAACTATCTGGGTGACTTTTTGCCTCTTGTACCATCCTATTTGTAGTCTAAATGCCAAAAATATCAAAGAGATTGCCATTGAGTTGCTTCTGCTTCCAAGCCGCCTTGTAGAGGAGAGTGGGACTGGCCTACAGGGTTTCCAAGGCTGAAGTCTCTACAGAAGCAGACTGCCACATTAATCTCCTGTGGAGTGGCTGCTGGGTTCAAACTACTGACCTTGTGGTTAGTGACTGAGTGCTTTAACCACTGGGCCACCAGGACAATAAATATTATAAGCCGTATAAGTCATTGAGCAATCTCTCCTTGAATCAATTAGTTTCTAACATCTGCTGACTGTTTAATTATCTTCTGACTGAGGAAATGGAAAAGTTGACAGTGTAATCCAACAAGAGTAAGTTTCTTTATTTTCCCCTTTTGTGAGCGTGTTTATAGAATAGCGATCTGCCAACATCTCCTAGTCTCTCCAGGGCACTGGCAAAAATTTTAGACAAATATTTATATTCTATGAACTCAAGATGGTTTTCATGTTTAACTGATTTCGAATGGATGACAATGGCCCTTAATGTGGTTACAAGAATTTGCCATTAATTTACACTTAAAATGAGATCCAGACGGTTTATATGCTTACACTGTATTCCAATTCTTAATGATTTGCCTCCTCCCCCAAATGGGCTGCTTTCTAATTGCTGGTTAGCACAGTAGAACAGCTTGGTGAGGGCACCCCCCTCCTATAACATGTGACCAGAAATCAAGTTCAGAATATCACTCCTAGTTTGAAGCTCTGTGCTCATTGCATAGAGGCAGGCAGTTGGAAAACTGGGTGAAGACCACTGCTCAGCAGGCCACCTTTTTCTGGTGGTGGAGATGCTGGTTCCAAGCAGGAGACAGGGCTGGGTTGCCAGGGAACATAGGAGTGTGATTCAAGGTCTCAGATCATTTAACAAGCCTTCTGGTGTCTGTCTACTTTGGCTTTTGAGTGTGGCAGGGTGGTGCTCTAGGTTCTTTGTGATGTTTCAAGTCTTTCTTCCTTTGATCTAACATATCTGATGTGGATGGTAGAACAGAAAGGGACTGTGCCATAAAAAGAAGCATTGTCGCTTGACTTTTTACCTTTGGGGAAGTCAGTTAACCTATGTGAGATTCAGTATCTGTTTAATCAGGGCAACCATATAATTTATTGAGCACTTCTGTCAGGGACTAATATTAAACTGAATGGGATGGGGGAAAAGCAGGCTTAAACTAAAGATAAGGTCAGCCTATGTACAAAAACGGGGCTAGACCAGAAGAGGAATAGCAAATAGTAATTCCAACAGAATGGTGGGATTTCCAGGGGTACGTGTGTGGGGCAGGAGAGTATGACTGCTTCTGAGCTTAGTGAAAAAGAGGTCTCTGATTGATTAGTGATGTCTGCCCTGGTGACAGAGAAGGGAATCGTAGCATCTACACCATGTACTAGACATGCCTGGCTTGGATGGTCATTAAGGGCTCTTTCAATTTTATTTTTGCAATAAAGTATAATTAAGAAGTGAATCAAGCGAATTTCTCTAAGTTGGTCTAAAGCAATAAGAGGGCAAACGAAAAGTACTGCTACTAGGGGTCCAATTTATATATACTTGAGTTTATTACAAACAAAACATGTTGAATCATGTCTCTGTGATCAGCAGATTACTGTTGACAAGATTTCTCAGAAATATAGTTGTTTTAGTTTCATTAAGATGCTTTCAATAAAAAGGTTCAGTCAAAACAGTGGCTTCTAACTGAGTCTGCTGGACCAGTTCAATTCAAGGCAGCGAGATGAGCTCAGGTTATAGCAATTTTTTTTTCCAAAAGTCGGCTTTTGATAAAAATTGCTGTGACTGGAGTTCAGACATGGGGACTTATTATGAAGGTATTTTTAGAAAATTG
>NW_006408610.1:9949224-9951665 GCF_000296735.1 Chrysochloris asiatica | reverse complement strand
TACCAGACAATCGTGGGGTTTATCATGGAGTTTTAAGAAAACTGAAAATTGAATTGATGAAAAGAAGGCCATGAAATTTACACTGAGGACTTTTTCCCCCCTTTCATAACAACACACCTGCTCATTCTTTGAGGATAACAAAGACGGTCCTAGGAGAATTGTGTCGGGAAACCTCACCCCATCTACTCTACAGTCCTGATTTTGCCCTGTAGACTTCTTTCTATTTCCCAAATTTAAAGAACATTGAAAATGAATATGATTTGATTCCCTTGAGGATGCCCACGCTACCATTTGGACTTGGTGTAAATTGAAGAATGTACAATTCTTCAAGGAAGGGCTAGAGAGATGGAAACCCCGCCTTCAAAGTCTATAGACCTAGATGGAGAACATGTTGAGAAAGTAGCAGCTTCACACTTCAATACGTTTGTCTACTATATGTGTCTGTGATATTGTAACAACGCTTTTGACTTACCCTCCTACTACTTAAACTTGAATGTGCACATGTGAGCTTGTTATAATGCAGACTCTGACCCAGGAGAGGGAGGGTGACGCCCACTATTTTGCATTGCTAACAAACTGCAAGGCCAGGCTGCTGCTGCTAGTCCTTGAGCCACCCTTCAGACTGGACCGGGCACAGAGGCAGCACACTGAGCCTGGGGTAGTGCCTCCTCACTGCACACTAAGCTTCCACCAGGCATTTGTTAAGCCCCTTCTGTGTCAGTGTTCCTTTCCAAGGATTTCTCATAGCTCATTTCATTTATTCTTCCAAACAGACCTTTGATGTTGGATAGATTATTTCCCACTCCCACCACATATTTTATAACAACAAAAAATGGTTTTTCTTGAGTTCAGCTGGGCTTCATGCACAGCCTGAGGCCTTACATGGCAGAGCGGGGCCTCATGTCCCCTCCTTTCCTCTGCACCAGGCAGACTCTCAGAGCACCCAATTCCTAGTCCCAATTGCAGATCACATTCTGAGAGTGCCCACAAGTCAAGTGGAATTGCTCTTGGAGCTATGCTAACGAACTGGATAGGTGCCAGATATGCCCTCAAACCATGTTAGAAGGCTAAGTTCTGCTGACGTGACCCATGGTCCCTCCATTTCAGCCAGTCATTGAGGCAAACAGGAAACCTCTCATGACCCTGAATCTGAGGGCTTGGGAGTCAGAAGGACCCAGCTTGACTTTGAGCAAGTTACTTCCTCTCCTAGGATCTAGGTTCTGCCACCTGTGAAAACGGGGTGGCAGTCTTCCCTTTCCTAAAGGAAATCATGTTGGAGAAGGCATAGCACCCCAGTGCGCAGTACAGAAGAAGCCTTCAGTTTTCCCCTTCTGAAGAATGATGGATTTGTTTTGACTATTCACTGTACAAACATAACCATTTTAAGAGTCCCTTTCAAGGCAACGGCATAACCTATAAAACTGGTGTCCCAGCAGGACTTTAGTGAAGTGTCTTCTCCATGTCCAGAAAACAGTAAGAGAAACCAGGTGCATTCAGTCTGTCCTAATTCAAGGCAAACATGTCTCAAAGTAGAACCGTGCTCCACAAGGTTCTCATGGATGATATTTAGGAACTAGATCACCAGGTCTTTCTTCTGAGGCATTTCTAGGTGCACTCGAATCTACAACAAAACCATTTCAACAGACTTCTGAACTTAGACTCTAAAGGAACACATGTCATCACCAAGAGAGATTTAGTCCACGCAGACAAATTTGAAAATTAAAAGCCAACTTCAAATGTCTTCGTTGTAATTTTGCATTAGCGAAATCATTGATAAGTTTCGCAACTTCTGCTGCCTTTTTCTGCAGAGTGGTGTTAATTCTGTTAAACGTTGTTGTCACAGAGTGTTCTTTAAATAGTTTTTAATTAGCTTCAATTTAGAGGAGTAATGTTCTGCTTAAGATGTGGGCAGAAATTGTCAAAAAATAAAATGAGCAGATAGCATTCTATGGGAAAGCTTTCAGATGCATTGCGCTGTTCTGTACACCTTGGCATATGTATGGCTACTTTCAATTCTGTCAATTTGTTAATGATTTTCACAAAGCAGTAATTTTAATTGCTAAAGCTTATAGTAGGTTAGTAGAACATTTCCTTTTCACCTTCTGTGTGCTCTTTGGAGAGAACTTTTTATCCACATGAATTAATTAGGGAGGAAAAATGCAAACAAATCAGCAACTTCACTTAACCCTAAGATCTTAGGTCTATTTAGAGAATTAGCGTGATCAATTACTTATGGAAAAAGAATAAAACAAAACAAAGAATTAATTTGACCCAAAGCTCAGAGAATAAACTAGTCTGTACGAGCTACAACCTCATCTTGAGACCAGAAGAACTAGATGGTGCCCGGCTACCACCACTGACCATTTTGACCAGAGTCACAGAAGTTGCTCTTGGATAGAACAGGAAAAAATATGGACCAGAACTAAAATTCGTTTATATAT
>NW_006408610.1:9939661-9940239 GCF_000296735.1 Chrysochloris asiatica | reverse complement strand
TGACCTTCACTACACCTTCACCCTAGTCGCCATCAAGCCCCGCCTCTCTTTATATATATTTTAAATTGAGACAAACTGGAACAGCTGAGAACAGAGGATTCCTTGAGACTGCCACCCTGAGACACTCTTTAAACCTAGAGCTGAGTCTATCCACTGAAACAGCAGAGTGACATTCAGAATGGGTGTCCTACTTAAAAATTGCCAATATGAGACCAAAAGACCCACAATTACTCAAAAACAAAGGCAAGAAGATAAGGTGGCTTGGAAACTAGAGTACTGGAAAGGGAACAAATTGAAGACAAAGAGAATGGTGACACATTGTGATCAATGTAACTAATGCCACAGAACAATTTGTGTGGAAATTATCAAATGGGGACCTAACTTGCTGTGTAAACATTCATCCAAAGCTCAATAAAGTATTTAAAAATAAACCAGAAAACCAACTCGTTGCTGTTGAGTCTATTCCAACTTATGATGACCTCGTGTGTGTCAGAGTAGAACTCCATCGTGATTTCAGTGGCTGAGGTTTCAGAAGTGGATCACCAGGCCTTTCGTCTGTGGCACCTCTGGGTGAATTC
>NW_006408610.1:9924266-9939303 GCF_000296735.1 Chrysochloris asiatica | reverse complement strand
TAGAAAAAGAATAAGTGATATAAAATCTTTAAAATATAAGAAAGCTATCCTAAAAGAACTGCTGAAGGAAAGGGCATGATAATCCTGACGCTCAGCAAATCAATGGGTGAAAACAGATGATCTGTTAGTTTTCATGGGATCCTGGCAAAATTTCAGTCAAAGTAGTCTTATTATTTTGTGAATTATAGTTAGTATTTTTCATTTCTGTTTAAAAGTATTAGCATAATTCTATGCATATCCATGAGTGCTGGTGTGGCTCTGCTGGTTAGGCACTGGATTGCTAACCATGCTAGCTGCAAGGGAGACAGTTCAAACCCACCAGCTGCTTGGAAATTATATAGAGTCACTGTGAGTCAGAACAGATGCTACGGCAAACAACAACAACAACATATGTCTCCTTAGGAGCCCTTGGCTCCTAACCTAAAGGCCAGGAGTTCAAACCCACCAGCTACTCCAAGGTAGAAAGACATGGCTGTCTCATTCCATAAACCTTGGATTGACAGCCTAGGAAACCCCATGGGACAGTTCTACTCTGTTCTACAGGATTGTGTGAGGTGGAATGACTCCATGGCAGTAGGTCTTTGCTTTATATGCATCCATGCATGCTCCTAATCAAGAATTCGGACTCCTTCCAACTAGGGGAGCAGCAGCTGTTCTGACAGCTCTCGGTCTTTGCAAATGCCAGCTAAGGCACCCACATTCTCCTGGCTACAAAGACAACAGAGGTCAGTATGCTTGCGTAGGTGTGTCCAAGTATTGCCAAAGGACAACCCCAAGCTTATTGCATATAGCACTGTAAGCAGGCCATACGTTCAAATGATCTCTGGAGTAAAATATGCATTAGAAATGTACTATTCATTTTTCCTCCAAAATAGAAAAGATCTGAGTTGTACAAGGTAAAATCGACAAATACAGCGATCACTGTATCTACACTTATGTAGTATGTAATATGTCCTTGCACTTGCTTAGCCAATAAGATATTAAGAGACAGGATTTTCATGTTCCTGTCTAACAAAGAATTATGTATTTATTACTCCATAGGTCATTGGCATACAGAAGAAATGTACTTGAATATTAATGGAATTTTACTCACTTGATTGTCATGGGAGCCAGCGGAGAATGTTATTTAAGTGCTCAACTGAAACTAAATGCACTGCCATTGAGTCAATTCTGAGTCATAGCAACTCTGGATAGCATTTCCAAGGCTGTAAATCTTTTCAGGAGCAGAAAGTCTCATCTTTCTCCTGCGGAGCAGCTGGTGGGTTTGAACTGCTGACATCGAAGTCCAATGCAAGTGCAGTTTTATTATTTACTAGTCATGTCATCTGTGGTTAAAAAGCAGTTGCTTATGTGATAGCCGTGGTTGGTATAGAAACTTCCAACTCAAGAGGGGCTCTAGTTACCTATGGTCCTGAAACAGGACCTGGTCCTAGTCTGACATAGGTCTGTTTTTTCCTACACTAATAGTTCCATCTCGTCATCTGGCTCCCATAACCTGGGCCTAGCTTTATCACTGGCTCCCCACCTACTCATAGCCTCATCTCCAGCCCAGCTAGTCTCATTGTACTCAACAGGACATGAGTGAGTTCTTTATCCTTGTTACTCCCCTTGATGTTCTTCTATTTCCTGTTTCTCTCTTCAACTCTGCCTGCTTCAATCTTACTCATCCTTCAAGACTCCTTGATGTCCCTTGTATTAGTCAAGAAACAGGTGATGGTTCAGGAAAAGAGAGAGGAGAGAGCTAAGGTTGACCGGTTACTACCGAAACTAACCAGTTACTGTTAAGTCAATTCCAACTCATGTGACCTTATAGGTGTCAGAGTAGAACTGTGCTCCATAGAGTTCTCAGTGGCTGATTTTTCAGATGTAGATCTCCAGGTCTTTCTCCTGAGACACCTCTGGGTGAACTTGAACCTCCAATCTTTCAGTTAGCAGCTGACAGTATGAAGTGTTAGCACCACCCACGGACTCCAAGCAAAACCAAACCCACTGCTTCTGAGTTGATTCCAACTCATGCCAATCTAAGAAGAGAAAGTCGAGCTGCTCCATAGGGTTTTCCAGGTTGTAAATCTGTATGACAGCAGCCAGTCTCATCTTTCTCCTGTGGAGCAGCTGGTGGGTTTGAACTGCTGACCTTGCCATTAACAGCCCAACAATTAACCCATTTAGGTTACCAGAGCTCCTTCTCCAAGCAAATGATGGGACTATTTATAAGAGAAAGGTCTGGGTGTAGGGAAATGAGGAGAAGTCACAACACTTGGGGAAATGCTACTGTCCTTAGGCCTGAGGAGGAGGGAGCTTTACCAAAACCATGAAAAACTCATAGCTGTAAGTCAGGACTGCCTGGTGGGAACCTGGGCACTGATGTCCAGGAGCCTGGCAGGAGGGAGCCAGAGGCCTAGAAACTCCTCCTCATTACTCTCCTGCTGCTGCTGCTCTACTTTGGCCAAATCCAGGGTGAAGGCGAAGGAAAAGCATCCCGCCAGAGCAGAGTAGAGCAAGATAGACTACTCCCTTCTCCTTGGAACTAGTCCGAATCCAGCCCAGAGGGGTCCCTCTCCTCTGTAAGCCCCAGGAGTCCCTGGAAGCCCCTGCTTTTTAGCACAGTGATGCCCATTACTGCTTTCTTGCATTGTGAGGCAGCATTGTCCACTTGGACCACGTCTCACAGTGACTGTATGTGAGCTCCCTAAGGTGGAAATGAGAGTCAAATACCCTGGAATGTCTGGATTGTGTCAGTCTTTAATATTCTGTTTCTTTGTTGCAGACCCTCCTTTACACACACACACACACACACACACACACACACACACAGAGGGGCATTAGGACCTGGTCCTGGGGTAGCAGTAGACTTTTTTTTTTTTTTTTCTTTTCAGATAAGAGTGAAGCGTCTTAGGGTCTTGGGTCTAGTTTGGAGACTTTGACCAGATGGGATAGGAAACAGAAACAGAGAGAAAGCTGAAGACCATTCACAGGCAGAACAGTTGGGGTGGGGAGGGACAAGCAAGTGTCACAAAAAACCAAGGGTTCTGAGACAGGGATTGGAATGGGTTATGAGTCAGCAGCCTAGGGTCAAGGAGGTCTGGGCAACTAGTTCCACATCACAGAGACATGGGAGGGGAGTGGGGGCTTATATACAAGATTAAAGGGATACCAGGGCACTATCTTCTAGATATGTGGTAGCCATGAGCCACAAGCGGTTATTTAAATTTAAATACAATTAAGTGAAGTTCAAAAACTCAGTTCTTCCTTTACACTTGCCTCATTCAAGTGCTCAAGATCCTTATGAGATGGATAGCTACTGTGTTGGCTAGTGCAGATTCCAATGGCTCTGTCATTGCAGAGGGTCTTGCTGTATAGCCTGGCCTGGAAATTAACCACATAATAAAGAGATACATGCTTGTTGATTTCATCTGGTCTTGTCTTTCCAGATATCTGGATAGCAAGCATAGCGCTCTAAATCTCCACTTTGCTAGTGAATAACTGTGGGAGAAGTTCCCAAACCTCAGTTTTTTCACCTAGAAAGGAAGGATCATAATAGAGAACTAGATGAAGAATCTAAAGGGATCTTAAATGGTGATGGAGACATTGTTGTTGTTAAGTGCCGTCAAGTCAAGTAGGTTCTGACTCATAGCGATCCTATGTAGAGTTTCGGAGGAATGGCTGGTGAATTTGAACCGCCGGACTACCTTGCAATTCAAACTGACCTTACAGTCCTATACATTATCCCACAGCATCATACCAGGACTCCAACAGATCCATGGAGCTGCTTATTAAATATTACAACTCTTACAACAACTGCAGCTGCTATGACTAGGAGCTGTGTTTGTTCCTAGTTTATCTTCACTGCTTCACATATCTTCATAATTAGTAGGACTACTAGGGTTGGCATTGTCCCGTGTAGTAATTCATAGCATCAACCCCATCACCCTTGCCACGGACCTCCTCTTGTATCAGACCATACAATTCCTCACTAACATTTATTACCCATTTTAAACGTAGAATAATATGTAACAGATACTGTAGTATATTCCTTAATTGTAATATCGCTAAGATAACACAAGAAAATCCATCACTTATTTATCAGTTTGTCATACTGTAGTGGCTTGTGTGTTGCTGTGATGCTGGAAGCTATGCGATCGGTACTGTAAACAACAGTAGGGATGCCTATTGTCACATGTAAGACAGACTAGGAAGAAGGAAAGGCAGCCCACTTCTGAAGGGTTAGTCATTGGAAACCTTATGAATAGCAGTGGAACATTATCTATGAATAAAGAAGACCATAGGAGAATTGATACATTTGAATTATGGTGTTAGCAGATTATTGAAAGTACTATGGACTGCCAGAATAACAAACAAATCTGTCTTGGAAGAAATACAACCAGAGTGCCCCTTAGAAATGAGTTGGATGAGACTTTGTCTTTTGCATATGTTATTAGTCCCTGGAGAAGGACATCATGCTTGGAAAAGTGGAGGGTCATCGAAAAAGAGGAAGATCCCCAATGAGATGGATTGGAACAGTGGCAACAATTAATGGGTTCAAACTTAAAAACAATGGTGAGGACGACACAGGACCAGACAGTGTTTCTTCCTATTGTGTATAGGATAAATAGGACTCAATGGCACCTAACAACAACAAGATTGTTTTGTAGTCTTTCTACATTAAATGACATTATTCATTACAATATTGTTTGTGACAGAATGATAGCCTTTTTTGACTTTTCTCCATCTTTTTCTTTACTTACTACTTCATTTTCAAAAAGGATATTGACAAAGGTACTCATTACCACAATATTGAAGCTAAAACACCAAAATCGATGACTATAGAAACACCATTAACAACGGAAACAGTAGCGTGCACTTGGATGTAAGCAGATGATACCATGTGACTTGAAGCTGTGAGTGGATAATAAGCACAACTCTGACCTCTGACCCTAGTGCATGGTTGTAATTAAATGCCGATGAGTTGCTTCTGACTCATAATGACCCTGTATAGGGTTTCCTAGGAGTGCCTGGTGAGCTTGAACCGCCAACCTTGCAGTTCAAACTGACCTTACATTCCAGTTCATTATCCTGAAGCTCCATGCCAGGACTCCATATATACATATTTGTTGTTGTTGTTAAGTACCAACGAGTTGCTTCTGACTCACAGCGACCCTGTACAGGGTTTCTGAGGATCTACTGGTGAGTTTGAGCCACCGACCCTGCAGTTATCAGTTCAGTGCTTATCCTATATTGTCATACCAGGACTCCCGAAGTGCATTGTTGTTGTTAAGTGCATTTGAGTTGGTTCCGACCCATAGCGACCCTGCACAGGGTTTCTAAGGAGTGGCTGGTGAGCTTGAACCGCTAACCTTCTGGTTCAAATTGACCAGCAGTTGTGAGGCTTGTGCAGGGCCAGGCAGGGTTTCTACTGTGCATAGGGTCACTCTGGGTTGGCGCCAACACGACAATACCTAACAACAACAACGTAATTAACTGCAGGGCTATTTTTCTAAAAAACGATATATTTCTGCTGAAACACTGCCCACAAATTTTATAGACAGCCATTTTGGGGTCACCCCTCTGACAGTGTTACCCGCCCCACCCCCCCAATGATGCTACTGCTGGTAATGATTCTATAAGGAGATAGTCTCATTGTTCCATTTTGTAGATTAGGAAACAGGGCCTCAGAGAGATTAGAAAACTTGCCCAATGTTACACAGTGTGGGTTTCCTTATAACTGATGAAGAACAATCATGTTGGTCTCAGCTGCTTTCTTTCTCATCTCCCAGCTAGGCCCATAGCAACCTCCTCTCCGCCTTCATTTCTATCCTCTGATAAACCCAGCAATGACTTGGGGGCTAATTGGCATATCCATTGTGATGAATTTTAATAAAAACATTGACATGTTCTCCAGCACTGCTTTTGCCTTTAACATGCACTCCACAATGAGGATTTGAACACAAACCCAGGAGGACTCAATCTCTACCTACAATTAAGTGTAGTTGTTAAGTGCTGTCAAGTTGATTCCAACTCATAGCGACATTGTATAGGGTTTCTGAGTAGCGACTTGTGAGTTTGAACCGCCGACCTTGTGGTTCAAACAGATCTTACAGTAGTACTTTGCAGAGAATGTCAAATCCAGGAGATTTCTGAAGCATCTGAATCTTGGGTGGGAAGGGAGAGGCTGGTTCATGTTTGGGAGACTCCAGAAACCAAGGCTTCAAACTGGTTGAATCAGCTTGGGATCTTGTTAAAAATGTAGATTCTGATTCCGTCAATCTAAGGTGGAAATGGAAATTCTCAGCAGGGGACGAACTGGAATGAATCTGTGCAAAGCCCTGCCAAAAGCACAGCTAGAAAGAAATAGAACTAGCTTTGAATTTAAGCAGCCTCTGTTTTTGTGAGTCCTGGTGTGGTGCTGTAGGCTAAAGCACGGGACTGCAAGGTCAGTCTGAACCACAAGATCGGTGGTTCAAACTCACCAGAGGCTCCTTGGAAAGCCAGGGTCACTAGGAGTCAAAACTGACTCAATAACAGCACTTAACAACAACAACGACATTTTTGTGATGCTTTGCTCACCTTTCATGTGGGAATCTTGGGTTCAATTCCCAGCCCATGCACTTCACCATCCTTCTAACAGTGGAGGCTAGTGTGTTGCTATGATGCTGAACAGGTTTCTGCAGAGATTCCAGACCATGTTGGACTAGGAAAGAAAGAGCTACTTCCAAAAATTTATCAGTGGAAATCCTATGGATAACAGTAGGCAGACAGCACTTCATTTGATCGTGTGCCGTGTACTGGGGGCTGACTGGACACCAGCATGTTGGAATCTAGTGTGTCTTTGGGTAAGACGTTTATACACTTGGACTGTCACTTTCTTGATCTGAACAAGAGAAAGTACTGTTTGCACCTCCTATGGATTGTCTTGAGGTGGATGGATGGATGGTCTCTAAGCTCCTGAATCATATCTGGAGTATGGGTCACTCTTTATTCTCCACATCACTCTAACCACTTTCTTTGGTGAGTGGGAAGGACCACTCTTGTCCAGACATTTTTAAAGACAGTAAAGGTGGTATGTCCTGAATCTTGGAAATGATGCTAGTTATGTGGATTTCTGCCTTGATTCGAAAACCTAATTTTTTTCTTGCGTAGATTTAGATAAAATAGAACTTCACAGGGAGAAGGAGACACCAAAACTGGAGCCCATCTCCCAGCCTCCCTGACTTCGAGGCCTTGAGTGGCCCAAGTATATTTATTTACCAGATCCTGGCTGAAGACATGGGGTAGGGTGTATGGGGGCTTCCTGGGTTGATGCTAAGGTGACATAAAGAAAAAGAGCAAGTGAGAACCTTTGTGTGACACTCAGGGTGTGGAGGAGGTGATGAAGGTGAGGTCTGACTCAAAGCGACTTTGCCACTTGGAGTTATTGGGTGGCACCAACCGCTCCTTGTTCACACCCCACCCTCCACTCTCTCAGCAGGTTGTTGCCATTTCTGCCTGAAGATGTTTATGTTATTTCCTCTGGTGATTCCCAGCCTGAGCTGGCCTTTTCCTGATTGTTATTTGGGGTCCCTGGGAGATCCTGCGTACCCCTGGGTGAGAGTCATTGTGTTGCATGGAGACAGTGTGTTTGATGGTCTAATGCAGTGACCTTGTCTCTAAGGAGGTAGGGGTATGATGGTTTGTTGCGACAATTACAGGTTTGACAGTGAGACTATTCTGGACACAGATCATAGGCAGTTATTTGCCTTCACTGATGTCTTTGGAACACTAGCTTTGTATCCGGATTTTCAGAAGTTAGACCTTCTGCTTCTCATAACCAACTTGATAATGGTGGTGGTATTCTCATTTTACAGAGGATGAAATGGAGCCTCTACAAAGTAAGTGAGTCCTTACTCTGCTCTGTGTATACCTGGGATGTGTCCCCCCTGGGGGTCAGCTCTGTTCTGCCGAGGTGAGGGACAGCTCTTATGGAGGGCAGATCCTTCCTTCCTCCATAGTATCAGACAACCCTCTTCACAGACAGTTGGGTTCTCATCCACTTTACTGTGGGTGCCTGGCCCAGGGTTCTAGATTTACCTCAGGGTAGATTTACCTTATGACTGGTCACCACAGAGATGTCAGCCCATCTCAAGAAGCTGGTCTGACACTTGGTTGGTCTCAGACTTGATCAACACCCAGACTCTCTCAGGGCAGGAGGCCAAGGCTTCTAGTTCCAGCAAAGATGTTAAACAGAGCAGTGGAGAGGATTAAAAAGGGAGATATTTTAAAAAGCGAACATTCTGTAGGGTTCTCTCATCTAGCCTCTGGGGACATTTTCTTTTGAGACTAATCTAATGTTCAAAGTATATTTGGGACCGGGGGACGAGAGAACCTGTAGAGACACTTAGTGGATATTGGCAAGTATGGAATGTTGGGAGGAGAGCCCGTGGAGAAGGCTCTGAGGACTTTGAGGAACACCAAAATGAGTTTGTTTTAAAATCATCTACCAGCAAAGGAGGAGGTCTGGTGGCACAACACTTAAGTGCTCAGCTGCTCACTGAAAGGTTAGCAGTTTGAACCGACCCAGTAGCTCAGCTGGAAAAAGACCTGCCCATCTACCTCCATACCAATGAAACCAAACCCAAACCCAGTGACCCTATGTAGTGTTTCTTAGAGTGGACATCTTTATGAGGTGTAGGGTAAATACTGGACTGCTAACCACAAGGTCTGTGGTTCCTGACTGGATGGCACTTAACAACAACAACAACAACAGCCTGAGAAACTATAAGGCACTTCTACTCCACCACATGAGGTGGTGGTGGTGGTAGTTGTGTGCCAGTGAGTTGGCTCGGACTCAGAGTGACCTTGTGTTGGGTTTCCGAGGCTGTACATTTTCACAAGAAGAGAAGGCCTCATCTTTCTCCTGTTGAGCTACTGGTAGATTTGAACTGCTGGCCTTTCAGTTATCATCCCAACTGGTAACCCACTAGGCTACCAGGGGTTAGTCCTCGTGTGGTGCTACAGGATAATGCACTGGACTGCAAAGTCAGTTTGAACTGCAAGGTCGGTGGTTTAAACCCACCAGCTGCTCCTCAGAAACCCTAGACAGGCTTGTTATGGGTTGGAACCAACTCGACAGCGCTTACCAATAACAACAACACTACCCAGGGGAGTCCTGGTATGGCGCTGTAGGATAATTCACTTGACTGCAAGGTCAGTTTGAACTGCAAGGTTGGCGGCCACTCCTGGGAACTGACTCAATGGCACTTAACAACAACAACAACACGCTACCATGACTTCATGTCACATGAGGTAGCTATGAGTTAAAACTCAACAGTCCCTAACAATAAGAGCCAACAGCAAACGGGAGGGAAGAAAATTCTGGGATGGTTCCCCTTCTCACGTCTCTCTTCATGAATAGAAGTATCTGGATGCGTTTATCCTGCTCTGATTTTCACCCTTGCAGTCTTCCTGGGCCCCTGGTGGAGCTGAGGCTGAGAGGAGGTTCTCAGTCAAGTGGTCAGCACAGACAGGCTGTTCTTTGAGGCTACGTTGATGGGGGCTAACCCCAAACGAAGCAAAAAGCACAATCACACAGCTTGTTTCCAAGGGAAACACCCTCCTGCCGTTGCCCAGCAACTTCCTGTGACACTGGCCAGAAGTCAGGACCAGCTTTCTGAAGCTCCTGCTTTATGGTTTCAGCCCTTGCCTCTCACTGGGTTCCTACTTCCTAACTAGTAACACGTTCTTCTTATTCTTTGTACTGTGGGTCCTGGGCAGGTCCGGTGAGGTGGGAGGAGGCCTGAGGAGTAGACCCAGAGAAGGAAGGTTGCAGTTTGTGGAAACCTTGCAGTTTGCTGGCTCAGATTTGCTCTGATTCCCAGGCCCAAGTTTCCTCAAGCTTTGTGCCTCTCCTACAAGTTGTTCTCCAGTGCTGACTTCTCTGCTGAAAGTGCCACCACCTAAAACTCTCTTGAATGGTCAGGTTTCACTCAGAGCAAAACACATACGCACAGTCAATAAAACAAAAAAAGGAATAAAACGCTTTGTTTTTGGTCTAGACCGGAACTGAGAAGCCATCACTGCATAGATCTGGGGGAGGGGGCTTTTTCATCTGCAAAAAAACCAGAGGGGAAGGGTGCGTAATGGCCTGGTAGCCCGCCCTGCCTTCCTTGGTTTGTGTTGGTTTGTGTGTTTCCGTTTGATATCTCTGAGGGTGGCAATTTTGCTATTTGTTTTTCCCAGGCTGTTTTCATTAAGGCTTTGGACTCTCTGGCAGAGCCCAGAGACTTGATTAAGGCACCTGGAGGTCTTTTGTCAGGTGGCCGCAGCAGCAGCAGGCCTCACGTGGGCCGCTTTATTGGCAATGAGTACAATCTGTAACCCACGCTTGTTTCACTCACCTGGAATGCTGTCTGAGAGGACTTGTCCACCATGTGGCTTCTGCATAGCTTCTAGGATCATAATGTGGCCTCTAATGATTCAGGGCAGGGAGTATATAGCTTATTCACCTTTACACCCCCAGCACCTGGTCACGACCACTTCCCAAGCATAGGAAACCCACTGCCCTGAAGTTAATTTCAACTCACCGTATAACTGCCCCACAGGGTTTCTTTATAGACACAGACTCTCATCTTTCTTTCAAGAAGCAGCTAGTGGGTTCAAACTGCTGATCTTTCAGTTAGGAGCCACCAGTGCTCCTTTAGACCAGGAAGGATCTGTGTAATTAGAATGTAATGCCATAAACTTCTGTCCCACTGGGTTGGTCAATCCAGTTTTCCTTGAGCCTGTCTTTTGCTTCCACACTTTTATTCAAGCTGTTCCCCTGCTTGGAATGTCCTCCCACTTCTTTCTACTGCTCAACTGATTTTATTACCTTCAAGACGGACAATTCCATACCCCACTAGGTAGTGTGCGCCTTAGAAAAAGAGTTGAGTTCATGTATGTTTGTATCTGTAAAGGTGGGGGTCAGCACATGTCTATTGAATGAATGAATGGATGAATGAATGAAATGCTGAGTCATCTGTAAACTCTCCTCAGAAGCATGCCAGCCCATAGAGCTGTCCCCCTTCCATTGGGTTGACTGTCTGGAATGTCTGCAGTCTTCAGTCTCCATTGGCTCCAGTATTCTGTGCTATACCTGGCTGTCTTGGAGATAGCTTTTTTTTTTTTTTTCCTTTTCCTGTCTCCCTAACACTGTTTATCCTATTCTCCCAGACTAAATCTTGCCTAAGGAAGGTCCTAAAAGAAAGGTTGGAATGCACGCTGGCCAAGGTCATATCTAGGGTGATAGGAAAGGAGTCAGATTCTGGTAAACCAGACCTTGGAGACCAGTAGGTTTAGAATTGAAGCCAACATGTCTTGCCATGAAGATGACACAGTGTTCCCCAGGGTTGGCATTGGCAGAGCCAACTGTCTGGTCAACAGCAGTGGCATTGGAGGTTCAGATCTAAGACAGAGACTCTTGGTTCTCAACTGATTGGCGGTTCCGTGTGGAGTCTGGGAGCTTTTCACCAACAGGAACTGGAAGTGGCCAGAGGGTGGCTAAAGCCTGCAGAGTAATCCTTAACAAAGTAGTCAGTGGCATTGTAAGCATTTTGAAAGCTGGGATCATGCCATCACCTCATCCCAGTGTTTGTCAAAGTGTCACTGAATCAGATAGATAGCAGGTGACCTAGGAACCTCCATCTTTAACAGACCCCCAAGGCCGTTCTTCAGAAACTCTGAAAATTCACTTCTATTAGGGCTTCTGAGCCTTGTAAATCATTGCAGGAGCAGACAGTTGGTGGTTTTGAACCACTGACCTTATGGTTATCAGCCCAGTGCTAATCCAACATTCAGCAACATGCGTTTAACTATTGTGCCATCAGTGCCTCTTTATGCTTCAAGGTGTCTTCCAAATATAGACAATTTCCTTCTTGGAGGAACCCTGGTACCAGGTGTAGGAAATCAAGCTTAACCTCCTTACTTGTATATGGAGTACTGGAGCTGGAAGGGAGACCAGTCAGACAGTCAGAGCCCGAGGTCTCCTGACAGGTGACTTTCATGCTAGTTCTCCTGTTGACTACATGAGAAACTCAAGATATTGAAGCATCTGAGGCCTAGAGATTAGGAATAAGACTTTGGGTGAGACCACCTTGTCCATGCAGACTATTGATGACTCCTATTGGTATTTTTTTAAATCACTCCCTCGTGGCTCAGAAATGATTGATAATGAACACAGCTCTCCTGCCTCTGGCAGACAGAGCCCGGATCTCACTTGTAATATGCTGCTCTACCTTGGCTATGAGTCATTTTCCCTTCAGGTCTCATTTGATTCACCCTTAAAAACAGGTCTTTGTTTGGCGCTGTCCTAGGAATGTCTCAGTTGTCTTCAAGGGGTGGTACACTTTTCTTCTAATGTGTGTGTGTTTGGGGAGGGTTCAGTAATGTCACCTCCACTGAGGAGGCAGCTCTATTTCGGTTTTCTCTAATGACTTGGGTTTCAAAATAATGCCTATTGAAGAAAGGTTTCCATTGTTTAAAAACATAATAGTAACCTCTGGTTTAGTCCACATCTAGTGTCCAAGACGCTAGTGATCCATGAGCCTTCATGGCTTTGGTGAGGGGGGCTGGCCTTCGAGGGCCCTGCTTGGCTGGGCCTTACATGTGTCCACCATGTTTAACAAATGTCCATCATGAGATACCTGGGGCAGCTGAATGGTGGGCGGGTGTCCTTGGTGGAGGTTGCTTTGGGGACTTTCTGAGTATTGAGTATTGGTAAAACACCCCAGCGTTTCCATTTCCTCTGCCTAATACATTCTTTCAGAAGAATGTGTACACGTGTGTTTCAGTGACATACAGGTACTAAAGGTTCCATGGGTCCAAAATAGGGTGTGGGAGAAGGCAGAGTTTTTGGCACCCAACATTTCCACTGTGGGTGCTGCTTGGAGGTGAAAAACAAGCCTTTTCCACCCACAACTCACAGGACCACAGCTTTTCCCAAGGTTAGCTCCCTGGTCACCCTGGGCATTCTGTGGCCCCTGACTTTCTGAGATTCAGAGAGAAACCAAAGTGCAGAGCAGTGAAGGTGATGCTCAGCACCAGTCAGATGGGGTCTCTCCTGAGCAGCCGCATACAGATGACAAATCTGGGGCATCATCACTTTCCTATGGTCTCACACACGTATAAGGAACAATAAGGCACTCCTGGTGTAGTGCTGTAGGATAAGCACTGGACTGTGAACCACAAGGTCAGAGGTTCAAACACACCAGCTGCTGCTTGGAAACCCTACACAGGGTTGCTATGAGTCAGAACGAGCCTGATGGCATTTAACAACAACAACAACATCAACAGTATTTTAGGAAGTCCTGGACTGCTAACTGTAATGTCAGTGTTCAAACCCACCAACTGCTCCTTGGGAGCATATATATGAGTCAGAATCAACTCAATGGCACTTAACAACAACAACAACAACAACAACAGAGTACTTCAGAGTTTGCTGAATGTTTTCATATTCTTGGTTTCAGAAGAGGGTAGGGCAGAGATACTGGGATGCCATGTGTGGGACTTAACTCATGCCTTCTGATTCTAAACCCTGTGTTCGTTGCTCTTTACCTAGCATTTCCCAACCTCAGTTTCTGCTCATCTTCAGTACAGATTTATCTAACATTAAAAAGAGACACGTGAACATTTCTTCCCAGAGCCTCAGTTATTAAACTGACCACTTGTATTCACTCTCAGCTTTTCTCATTTGTTTACATAGAATTTACTTACTCACCCATTCTTTAGGCCATTCATATACTTACTGACACATTTAAGTCCTTTTTGAATACTTACTGTGTGTTCTAATGGTACCTAAGAGGATGTAAGAATTACTAAACTGTGCTTTCTGAGTTTGAGAAGCATGTACCTTAGTTGAGGAACAGTGGGGAGGAGTGTAATACAGGATTTCCTAGTGTTATGGATTGCACTGTGTTCCCCAAAATATGTATCCCTCCCAAAGAAATTCTAACCTCTCTGCCTGTGGTTGGAGGTCTGCTATGGTGCTCTGGGTTAATGCGCTTTACCGCAAGGCTGGTTTGAACCACAAGGTTGGCAGTTCAAACTTACCAGGAGCTCCTTGGAAACCCTATACAGAGTCACTATGGGTCAGAACTGACTCAGTGGCACTTAACAACAACAATTCCTGTGATTGGATTCCTGATGTGGCATTGTGGGATAAAGCACTGAACTGCACAGTCACTTTGAACTGCAAGGTTGACGGCTCAAACTCAGCAGCTGCTCCTTGGAAACCCTGTACGGAGTCACTATGGGTCAGAACCAACTCAACTCAATGGCACTAACAAGAGCAATAACAAACGCCTGTGGTTCTAATCCCACTTGGGAATGGGTTTATCTTTGTTATGTTGATGAGACAGGATTCATGAAAGGTGAGTTTTGAGTCCATCTCTTTTGAAATATTGTCATTAAGTGCATTGAATTGGTTATCATTCATAATGACCCTGTATAGGGTTTCTAAAGAGCTGCTGGTGGGTTTGAACCACTGACCTTGTGGTTCTCAGCCCAGTGCTGATCCCACAGTGCTACATCAGGACTCCTTCATTTTTGAAATATAAAAGAGATGAAATGCAAGCTAGTGATGAAGAGAGAGAAATTCCACGATACATGAAGATTACACAGAAGTAGAAGCTCCGAAGAAATAAGGATTCTCCTAGAGCAGACCAAGAGAGAGGGGGACCCTGAATAAGCTGCGAGAAAATCAATTTCTGTTTGTTAAGGTCCCCTTGTGTGGTGTTCCTGTTACTGCAGCACTATAGAAAGGCTACAATGATATCTGTTCTTAGTATTAAAGGGAAAATCCGGAGATGGTCAAGGAAGGTTTCTTGAAAGAGGCAGGGCTTGAACTGAGTATGGGAGGATGGGAGGATTGGTAAGGCTGAGAAGCATGTAAGCCAAGAGTGATGGCACAAGTGATGGATTGAGGACCTGGGCATGGCCAGGGGCTCATGAGAGGTCCCAAGGGCAATATACAAAGACAGAAAGAGCGATGTGCCATGTGGCTGGGACATGGAGTAGGGTTGGATGCCCT
>NW_006408610.1:9923351-9924101 GCF_000296735.1 Chrysochloris asiatica | reverse complement strand
AAAGGAAGAATGAAAAGAAGTTGAAAAGGGAAGGAAAGGAAATAAGTGGAGAAGGAATAGTGTTTAAGGAAAACTGGGGGAGGAAAGAAAGGAGAGAGGATATGGGAATGAATAGAAAGAGGGCGGGAGGGAGAAAGAAGCACAGGGAGAAGAGGAAAAGCCATAGGAATAAGGGTGAGGAAGACCAGTGCTATCTGCTTAGTTCTCTCTAGAGCCTATTTCTTGCCAAAATACTTGCGATAACTATCTGGGTTTCTCAGCATGAAAATGCCACACAACAGCCAACTTCTCAGGGTGAACCAAAAAAGCTACTGTCTTTCCAGATGTCTGTTTCTGCTTTTACAGAGAGACAAAGATTCGTTCATCTGGTATCCTGCTTCCCCCACAGCCTTTAGTCCACTGTAGGTTGCCACGAACAAGTTCTCCACATGGATCAGAACCCCTCACAGGCTTAATCCATCACATGCCAATACAGAGTGGGGATCGCATTCTGAAATGAATCTCCCCACTCTACAGGGGGAAAAATTGGCCCGTGCTCTCTCACACACAATAAGAAAACTTGGGATAGAAGATAGAGGGAGGCTTCAAAAAGTTTGTGGAAAAATGTCTTTAGCTTTACATTTCATTTTTTTCATGAATTTTTTGAAGCCCCCTCATATTTCCCTAACTTGAGAAAGAAAGCCTACCTTAAAATAGACAGGAGACAAATATTTCTTCTATCAGCAATATTTCTTTAAAAAAAAAAAAAAA
>NW_006408610.1:9918369-9922211 GCF_000296735.1 Chrysochloris asiatica | reverse complement strand
CAGCTGACCTTTTGATTAGCAGCCCAGCTTATAATCGCCAACACTAAATGAATGGTAACCTCCCAAATCCCAAAGCCCTGTATCGCTTAGCCTCTACACCTGGAACCTTGGAGAATCATATGGATCATTGCTGTAGATGTTCTTAACCCTCTCATGACTCGTGGGACAGACAGTGCCCACCTACATTTTCCTGCTCTGGGGTTTACTGGGAAGTATCTATCCCATTTTTAGTGAATGCTGTTATCTAGTGAGAATCTGGATAAATCTGAAGAATTGGGCTTTGACTCATGAACCCCAGCACTAGAGATCCCTCAGGACATGTGTCCCACTAATTTTACCAAGAAGTGTGGTGGTTCTGTAGGAACTGAATTGTGGCGGTTCAAGTCCACACATGTGGCTTATGTGCCCGTGAAGATTTACAGTCATGGAAACCCCTATAGAGGCTCACTGTGAGTTGGAACCACCTTGACAGCACACAACAGCAATAATTGTATCAAAATCTAGATTATCTCAAAGCATTTTTTTCCATTTCATTTAAAATGCCTTCCATTACTGAAAACACATGGTTTCACAAAAAGAACCATTTCAAGCCGAAAAGAATTCAGTCTTGAAAGAGCTGAAATGGCTAGTGCCTGCTCAGAGAGGTTTTGTGCATTCCACCACACAGAAATGTTTCCAGAAATTCTTTCTAGACATTTTTCTTCCTCTCTCCCCAGAGCTACACCTTCATGGTGGGGTCTAAAAATGCTGTCCTCCTTCTGCTGTTCGGGTAGTTCTGTTGCACTCACCTCTTGTCCCACCTTTGCTTTGTCTTCTGTCTGTGAAGCCCCTTGTCCTGTGCCCCACTCCTGAGAACCAGGCATCCCTGTGGCTCCTTGTTGTCTCTGGCAAGCATAGCTATTCTTCTCTCTGACTAGCTTTCCTGTGAACAGTTGTTGAGGGCATTGCTAATGAATGTAGTGTCCTGCCTGATATGCAAGATAAATAAATATACAAAAATCAATAGCTGCCTGATAGACCCACAAGAACCAATTTGAAGATAGATGCAAACAAAAACATAACTTATCTCTGAATGATTCTTAGTGAGAATTGTGTGGGACTTAGGTGAAGAAAGCCACAACGCTTTGTTAGTTTTGTGTAAAACAATATTTGAATACACTTGTAGAAAGAAGATTCGAATAACTGGAGAAATATAATATGTTCTCAGTTGGGAGATAGGAACATTGAAAGATGTTTATTTTCCCTGAATTCACACATAGATCTAGCCCAAAATCGAACCAAAATCTCAGTGGAAACTCTTTGGTAATGTGACATAAGAACTCTAAAACGAACCTGGAAAATAACAAGTTAAAAATAGCTACTATATTTTTGAAAGAACAAGAAGGTGGTATTTGCTTTAACATATATTAAAATGTATTTTAAAGCTACAGGAACTGTACAGCATGGTGCTTGGCTCAAGAACCACTAACATGAAAGGAGGCCCAGTGGATTACTCTAAACCAACCTTCCTATGTATATAAAAGCTACACGAGATAAAAAGAACCACTGCAAATCCGTGGGGAAGGGTTGGATGATTTAACAAATGGTATTAAGTAAATTGACAATTTGAGAGACACTCACTTTAGATATTCACCTTTTCCCAGATAAATGATAGCATTAAGTAGAAAAACCCCCCACCACAACAAGAAAAGATAAGTGAATACTTAAATAATATGAGGGCAGATGACACCTATTTAAATTTAAAAGCAATGGAAGAAATCACAAAGGAAATTATCACTAGAATTGCTGTACAAAACTCCCCAATGTCAAAAAAAAAAAAAAAAAGATAGAATCTACAAAAATGAAAAACAACAAATGACAAATTGGGGGAAATATTTTCAACAAGTATGACAAAGGATTCATTGTTGTTAGATGCTTTCAAGTCTGTTCTGATTCATAATGACCCTGTGTACACCAGAACAAGACAAAACACTGTGCGGGTCTGCCCTTCCTCCGAATTGTTGCTCTGTTGAGCTCTTTGTTGAAGCCACTATGCCAGCGCATCCTGTTGGGGTCGTCTTTTTCTCTGACCCTCCACTTTACCAAACATGATGTCCTTCCCTAGGGACTGATCCCTCCTGATCATGTGTTCAAAGTATGTGAAATAAGCTCTCAACATCCTTGAAGGCCAGGATGGCCAAGCTTCGTCTCTCATACTTTGGTCATTTGGATTAGCCAAGTGGCAGCATTGATGGACTCAAGCGTGGCAACAGTAGTGAGGTTGGCCCAGGATCGAACAGTGTTTCGTTCTGCTGTGCATAAGGTCGCTATGAGTCGGTACTGACTCGATGGCATATGACAACGACAACAACATACACATGGACCTCACCAGATGGGATACACAGAAACCAGACTGACTACATCTGTGGAAAACGATGGTGGACAAGCTCCATATCATCAGCCAAAACAAGGGCAGGGGTAGCCTGTGGAACAGACCATCAATTGCTCATATGCAAGTTCAGGCTGAAACTGAAGAAAATTACAAGTCTATTATGACCAAAGTTTGACCTTGAACCTATCCCACCTGAATTTATAAATCATCTCAAGAGAAGATTTGATGCATTAGACACTAATGACCAAAGCAGAAGAGTTGTGGGATGACATCAAGAACATAACATAGAAAGAAAATGAAAGGTAATTAAGAACACAACAAGAAGAAGATAAAAATGGACATCAGAAGAGACTATGAAACTTGCTTTCAGGTGTACAGATACTAAAGCTCATGGGACAAATGAGGAAGTAAAAGAACTGAACAGAAAATTTCAAAGGGCAGCTTGAGAAGACAAAGTCAAGTATTATAATAAAATGTACAAAGGCCTGGAGTTAGAGAACCGAAAGAGAAGACCATGCTCAACATTTCTCAAACTGAAACAGCTGAAGAAAAAAATTCAAGGCTTGACTTACAAAACTAAAGGATTTTATGGGCAAATGGAATATGGAAATCATCGGACAATATCTTTGATATCCCATGTGAGTAAAGTTTTACTAAAGGTAATACAAAAACTGCTGCAAGTATATGCTGACAGAGAACTTTCAGAGGTTCAAGCAGGATTCAGAAGAGGATGTGAAACAAGGGCTATCATTGCTGATATCTGATGAATCTTGGCTGAAAGCAGAGAATATCAGAAAGATGTTTACCTGTGCTTTATTGACTACATAGACACTTTTGATTGTACGGATCATGACAAGCTATGGACATTGCGAAGTATAAGTATTCCGGAACACTTAATTGTGTTCATGAGGAACTTGTACATGGACCAAGAGGCAGTTGTTAAAACAGAACATGGGAACACTGAATGGTTTAAAATTTGGAAAGGTGTGCAACAGGGTTGTATTCTTTCACCATATTTATTCAACCTGTAGGCTGATCAAATAATCTGAGAAATTGGGTTATATGAAGAAAAACGTGGCATCAGGATTGGGGAAAAACTCATTAACAGCCTGCAATATGCATATGATACAATGTTGCTTGCTGAAAGCAAAGAAGATTTAAAATACTTACTGATGAAGATCAGAGAGCACAGCCTTCGGTATGGATTACATCTCAATGTAAAGGAAACAAAAATCCTCACCACTGGAATAATAAACAACATTCTTACCAATGGAGCAAAGATTGAAGTTGTCAAGGGCTTCATTCTTCCTGGATCAACCATCAGCACTCATGGAAGCAGCAGTCAAGAAATCAAATGATAAATTGCATTAAGCAAATCTGCTGCACAAGACCTTTTTAAAGTGTTGAACAGCTAAGATGTCAGCTTGAGGACTAAGGTGCGCTTGTCCCAAGCCATGGTATTTTCAATAAC
>NW_006408610.1:9916705-9917966 GCF_000296735.1 Chrysochloris asiatica | reverse complement strand
AGTGTTTTGTTCTGTTGTGCACAGGGTCACTATGAGTCAATACCAACTTGTTGGCACCTAACAACAACAAATGGACAAAATATTGAAAGCATCAAAAGAAGATGGAAGGAATACACAGTCATTGTACTGGAAGGAAATGGACTATGTTCAACGTTTTCAAGACATAGCATATGATCAAGAGTCACGGAAGGAACAAGTCCAAAGTGCACTGAAGGCATTGGCAAAGAACAAGACTGTGGAAATTGATGGAATACAAACTGAAATCTTTCAACAAGCTGATGCAGCACTGGAGGCACTCAGTCATCTATGCCAAGAAACTTGGAAGAGAGCTACCTGGCCAACTGATCGAAAGAGATTCTTATTTGTGCCCAATCCAAAGAGAGGTGACCCAACACAATGCAGAAATAATCGGACAATATTTTCAATATCATATACAAGTAAAATTTTGCTAAAGATAATTTAAAAGTGGCTGCATTGACAAGTAACTGCCAAATGTTTCAACCAGATTCAAACAAGCTGTGGAGTGAGGGATGTCATTGCTGACGTCAGATGGATCTTGGCTGAAAGCAGAGAATACCAGAAAGATGTTTATTTGTGCTTTATTGACTATGCAAAGGTTTTCGACTGTGTGATTCATTAAAGCTATGGACAACATTGTGGAGAATGAGTATTCAGAACACTTAATTAAATCTGTACCCAGAGGAACCTGTACATAGACCAAGAGTCAGTCATTCGAACAGAACAAAGGCACACTGAGTGGTTTCAAATGACAAAAGGTGTGCACCAGGGTTGTATTCATTCACCATGCTTATTCATTCTGTATGCTGAGCAAATAATTTGAAAAGCCGGTTTATCTGAAGAAGAAATGTGGCATTAGGATTGGAGGAAGACTCATTAACATCCTTAGATATGCAGATGACATAATCTTGTTTGTTGAAAGCAAAGAGGACTTCAGATGTTTACTGATGAAGATCAAGGACCACATCCCTTCAATATGGCTTGCATCTCAATGTAAAGAAAACACAAATCCTCACCACTGGATCCATAAATAGCACCATGATGAAAGGAGAAAAGATTGACGTTGTCAAAGCCTTCATTTTGCTTGGATCCACTATCAACTTTCATGGAAATAGCAGTCAAGAAGTTAAATGATACATTGCATTAGGGAAATTGTCTGCATAAGGACGCTTTAAAGTAGGAACTCTGGTAGTGTAGTGGTTACGAATCGGACTGTGAATCTTAAGGTCAGCAGTTCGAAACT
>NW_006408610.1:9904076-9916495 GCF_000296735.1 Chrysochloris asiatica | reverse complement strand
GCTATGAGTCGGAACCAACTCCATGGCACATAACAACAACAAAGTGTTCAAGAGCAAAGATGAGCACTAAGGTGTGTCTGACCCAAGCCATGGTATTTTCAATAGCTTCATTTGCATGTGAAAGTTGTACAGTAAATAAGGAAGACAGTAGAAGAATTGAGGCTTTTGAGTTATGGTGTTGGAGAAGATTATTAAAAGTACTATGGACTGCTATAAGAACATACATGTATGTGTTGGAAGAAGTACAGCCAAAATGCTCCTTGGAACCCAGGATGGTGAGACTTCATCTCTCATACTTTGGACATATTATCAAGAGGGACAGTCCCTGAAGAAGGATCTCATGCTAGGTAAAGCAGTGAATGTCAGTGAAAAAGAGTCCCCCAATCAGATGGATTGGCACAGTGGCAGCAGCAATGGCTCAAGCTTAACAATGATTGTGAGGCTGGTCCTCGACTGTGAAGTGTTTTGTTGTGTATAAGGTGGCTGTGAATCAAAACCGACTTGACAGCACATAACAGCAACAATCACATAATGAATACTGAAGCCTGTAATCTTCGATTTTCAGCAGTAAGTGCTTCAAGTCCTCTTTAATTCCAGCAAGCAATGTTGTGTCATCTGCATATTACAGGTTAATGAGTCTTGCTCCAACCCTGATGCCGTGCTCTTCTTCATACTGTCCAGCTTCTTTGAATATTTGCTCAGCCAACAGATTGATGAAGATCAAAGACCGCAGCCTTTGGTATGGATTGCATCTCAATGTAAAGAAAACTGGACCAGTAAACAACATTCTCATCAACAGAGAAAAGATTGAAGTTGTCAAAGACTTCATTCTTCTTGAATCAACTATCAACACTCATGGAAACAGCAGTCAAGAAATCAAATGATGTATTACATTAGGCAAATCTGCTGCACAAGACCTTTTTAAAGTATTGAAGAGCAAAGATGTCAGCTTGAGGACTGAGGTGTCCTTGACCCAAACCATGGTATTTTCAATAACCTCATATGCATGCAAAAGCTGGACAGTGAATAAGGAAGACCATAGAAGAATTGGTGCATTTGAGTTACGGTGTTGGAGGAGAATATTAAAAGTGCCATGGGCTACCAAAAGAACCAACAGATCTGTGTTGGAAGAATTGCAGCCAGAGTGCTCCTTGGAGGCCAGGATGGCCAAACTTCGTCTCTCATACTTCGGACACATTGTCAGGAGGGACCAGTCGCTGGAGAAGGATATCATGTTTGGTAAGGTGGAGGGTCAGAGAAAAAAAAGAAGACCCCCAGCGAGATGGATTGGCAAAGTGGCAGCATCAATGGGCTCAAGCTTGGCAACAATTGTGAGGTTGGCCCAGGACTGGGCAGTGTTTTGTTCTGTTGTACATAGGGTCACTATGAGTCAGTACCGACTTGATGGCACCTAACAACAGCAATAACAGATTGAGTAAGTCTAATGAAGTCACAGAGCCCTGACTATGGCTTATTAATAGTCTTAATATAAAAAGAGCTCAGATACTGTCTTAAGAAAATGACTAAAGTCCTAACAGAGAAATCAGCAAAGAACATTCACAAATAATACACAAATAGCCAAATAAATAAAGGCATGTGAACAAATATTGAATTTCCCTGGTAGTTAAGGAAATACAAAATAAAACAATATGATACCATTTGTACCTTTTCAACTGGCAAGATTGATAATAATAATCCATGTTACAGATCATGTGATAAAATTGAAGCATAAATTGACACAACATATTGGGAGAATTTTAACATTTTTCATATGGTTCAACTCAATACTTCTATTTCCAGAAATTCATCCTAAGAAAACATTGGAGTTGGGATTAGAATATTCATCACAACATTATTTATAAGACCTAAACATTGAAAATATCCAAGACCTGCAAAAATAAAAGATTCATAAATAAAATAGAGAAGATTTATGTGGTAGAATACATTTTAAAAGCATTCATAGATAGAATACTTAATAATAACACAGGAGTATGCTTTGGACGTAAAACAAAAAGCCGAACCCAGTGCTGTTGGGTTTGTTCTATCGCATGGTGTGATTCTATCGCACATGGTCCCACGTGTAAACGAGTAGACTTTCTCCATAAGGTTTCTTGGCTGTCATTCCTATGGGAGCAGATGACCAGATTTTTCTCTTGTGGTGCCACTGGCTGGATTTGAACCACCAAACTTTAGGTTAGTAGTACAGTGTAAACCATTTGCACCACTCAGAAATCAATGCTTATGACAGATGCTTATTAAAAATTTCAAACATAATCAAAGCTATCTGTATGTGTGTGTGTTGAATTGCAGTGTTCTACTTTGGTGTCTGTAGTTGAGGACGTGAGCCAGAATTAACAGGGTCTGAGTCTGAGTTTTTTGCTCCTGGTCCTCTCAGTTGTAAAATGAGATCATATGATGTCAGGGCTGTATGAGGATGAAATGAGAGCTATGTGAGCATTACATTGGCCCCGACTGCCATGCCTCTGTGCCTTCTTTGCTTGTTATTGTTAGGTGCTGTCAAGTTGGTTACCACTCAATGACCCTGTATAGGGTTTCTGAGGAGCGGCTGGTGGGCTTGAACTGCCAACATTGTGGTTAGCAGTCCAGTGCTGATCCTACAGTGCCACATCAAGACTGTTTGCTTAGAGGGTCTGGCTTTCCCTAAGGGTAGGAACCCCCTGGCTCCCTCATCTCTAAGGAGAGTTGTTGGACTAGGTGCTCCTTAGGAAATAAAATTCAGCTCTAATGTTCTGGGACTGTGTTTTGTTCACGTTCTGACTCAGCCTCATATTTCTTGCATGAGTTAGACAGCACGTCCTCACTCGTCTTTAGGCTGCAGTTCCCCAGAATCAGATACGGGAATGGCCATCATAATATGATTCTCTTTTAGCCTCAAGTTAAAACCACAGTCCATATTACTGTCCATCTGGGCCAGGGCTGGACTCTTAGGCCCACAGGCAGGACAGTAGCCAGAGGATAGATGGACCAATGGAATGACTGAATTGCCTGATGCAAGTTGATACATGAGGCAGAGGTTTTTGTTTTCATTCACTTCTTTATCCCAAGGGTCTAGAACAGTGTCTGGCATCTACTGGGTGCTCAATACCTGAAGATTGAATAAAGAATGAATGGACAGTGAAATAGGTCTCTTGCGGAGCCTTTGCAGTATATAGGACCTTACGTGGAATCCTGAGCCCCATCCAGAACCTTCTGAGATGGGACATTTCCACTAGAAAGGACCAGCAGACCAGCCTGGAACAGCTAGAGCAACTGAAGATACATCTTCAAAGAAAGATCAGCAGAAAAAAAAAACTAAAACAAAAATGGTAGTATGATTAGCTACTACAAGAACAAGTAAGTTGTTCACCAGGGAGCCATCTAGCAAGCAATAAAAATTTTTCAAAAAAAAAAAGAATGAATTATGGATTTATGGACTGATGGATGCTTGAAAAACAGGCTGAATGACTTACTACAGATGAGTGAGCCCAGGACCTCCCCACTGGCCTTGGAGGCCTCAGGGAGGGAAGGAGAGAGGTGAAGGCACAGTTGGTGTGGATGGAAAATCAAGTGGGTCATCTCACACAGATTGGGCTTGGAGCCCTTTGTGCACGCATACTGTGCTCATGGTGTCCTTCCCAGGTCCTGAGCCCATCTCTGGACTGCAGGATTTTCCTGCATTGTGTTATTTCAACCTCACTAATTTTGGAGGCTGGTTTCACAGGACTCTGGGTGAATGCAAATGTTTTGCACTTGTCTACCTAAAGGTTGGCTGTTTAAACCCACCCAGTAACCCAGCGCAATCAAGGCCTGGTGATGTTTCCATAAAGATTCTAGCCAAGAAAAGCCTGTGGAACAGATGTATTCTGTAACACATGGGTTTGCCATGGAATCTACTCAATGGAGGTGGGTTTGTTTTTTCTTCTTCTTTTAGTATTACTATCTCTCTTTTATATCAAATCAACAGCCTCAGAGGCCGGGGTGGGGTTGGGATTTGCCCCACTTAGAATTTAAGTGAAGTCAAGATTTGAACCCAGATCATTTTGATGCCAAAACCCTTGACCTTGTAGCTATATGCTACAAGCGTTTGTCTCCCTAAACTTCTTCTGTTATAGAAAGAATCCAGTTTTTGCTGTGTTTGCATCTTGGGAGGGGTCCCAGTTCTGCTTCTAAATCATCTTCCCGTTATGACTGTTGTGCTGGGAAGGGGCCGTCCTGGTGGTGATGGATCTCCACCGTCCATCACACCCCCACGGCTCTCTGACACGCTGTGCCGGAGTATAATCAGGGTGATGGTGTTCTGATCTATGGGGGACATTCATCATCTCAGGGCTGGTACCTTGACATATTACCTTAGCTCGCTGTCAGCGAGGATGGCGCATTAATGTATTTCCATTATACATCACCTGCAGATGGTGGCCAAGGAGGCCCCCTCACTGTTGGCTAGAGCCCTTTTCGTTCTTCCTAAGTTCTTGATCTCTGAAAAATTCATGTGTGTTTTTAAGTTTATGTGTTCATCGTGACAGAGAGAGAGAGAGCACAGAAACAGAGACCGAGAAACGATGAGAAAAGACAGAGGCACAAAGACACAGGGACAGAAAAGGAGAGAAGAGAAATGGATGGAAAGAGAAAAGGAAGAGAGAGAGGAGAGAAAAATAATGAAAAGAGGAAAGCTATTGGGAGGAGGAAGGAAAATGAAGATGGTGGAGAAAACAGAGAAATAGAAGAGGAGAAGACTTGAGGGAGAAGAAGGAAAGGAAGAAGAAAGAACTGAGGCTGAGGTATGGGCATAAAGTCCAGAGACTAGCAGGTAAGTGTAGGGAAGTAACCTGAACATCTCAGCTTTGGGGACCAGGGCAAATGCTGTTGTACAACAAGACCTTAGATCTAGTGTATTACTTAGATCTAGTGTATTACTTAGATCTAGTGTATTACTTAGATCTAGCGTATTACTTAGATCTAGCGTATTACTTAGATCTAGTGTATTACTTAGATCTAGTGTATTACTCCCGTCACAGAAAACAGAGGAGTCTGCACATCTGCTGGGACCTTTCTAATTCTGCCTCCATTGCTCTGACTGTTACCTTTCTTGGTGTCTTAGCTCTCTAGAACTGCTGTAACAGAAATACAAGTGGATGGATTTAACAACCAGAAATGCCTTCTTTTACACATTAGGAGGCTAGAAATCTGAATACAGAACACTGGTTCTGGAGAAAGGTCCTGGTCTCCTTTTATCATCTGTAGGTCCAGCCTTCCTTGGCATTCTCCGTGCGTCCTGGTCTCAATCTTCCTCTGAATCTAGGAGCTTCATAGTGCAGAGACCCTGGTCCAAAGGACACACTGCATTACTAGCTCTTCTTTCTTGATGCTAGTAGATCCCTCCTTCTCTACTCCAGCTCTCTCCTGCTATCTCTTATAAAAGCTGGTGCACGCCACACCCTTGGGAATCTCCCTAAATCAGAACTAGATGGTGATGGGAGTAAGGGTAGTTAGTGTATCCCACCCTGATTCCTGGTGTGGTACTGTAGGATAAGCACTAGACAGGAAGGTCAGTTTGAACTGAAAAGTCAGTGGTTCGAACTCACCAGCTGTTCCTCAGAAACCCTATACAGGGGGTTGCTGTGAGTCAGAATTGACTGGAAGGGATTTAGCAACAACAACAACAGCAACAATTCCACTCTTATTGGCTGGTCACACTGAGAATCCTGGCCCAGTCAAGTTGACACAAAGCCGGAACTATCACACTTGGTAAGAAGAATTCCCAAAGCTGCCTCTTCAGCTCCCACTTTTCCCATGTCCACTTGCTCACTGGACATCTTGAGTCAGATAGTCCAACAGCACCACAAGCTCAGTGATATTTTCCATTTAAGTTCATGGTTCAGCTTGAGCTAGTGCTTTTCATAGAAAATGCGACTTAGACCAATGTTCATGTGCTGGACGATGTTCATGTGCAAGGTCAGTTTGAACCACAAGGCCAGTGGTTCAAACCCACCAGCTGCTTCTTGGAACCCTATCCAAGGTCATTATGGGTTGGAACAGACTCTGTGGCACTTAACAACAACAACAATGATTATCCAATGATTCTAGCACCATTTATTGAAATGATTGTCTTCCTTCCATTTAATTTCTTTTGCATATTTTTCAAAGTTCTGTTGGGTATATTTATGGCATGTATATCTGGGCTCTGTCTTCATTCCATGTATTTATGTGTCTTTCTCTCTCTTCCGATACTACAAACTTTATTATGATGACTGAAAAATAAGTCTTGAAATCTGGTAGACTGATTCTTGCCACTTTATTCTTTAAAAAAAATTGTCTAAGCTATTTTAGTTCTTTTCTTTTCCATTTAAATTTTAGAATAATTTTGTCCATGTCTACTAAATATCTTCCTGGGATTTTGATAGGAAATGTATTAGACCTATATCAATTTTGGCAAAACTGACTTTTTTGTTGTTGTTGTTTTACTATATTAAAACTTCTGATCTATGAACCCAAATGCATCTTTATTTATTTAGACAATCTTTGTTTTCTTTCATCAGTATTACATGGTTTTTAGCATGCAATTACTAAATGCATGTATATTAGACGTACACACTAAGTATTATTTGAACAGCTGAATCTGCTTTGTATTTTTAATCTTGGTGTCCATGTGTACATTGCTAGTGTATAGAAATACAACTGATTTTTTTTACATTTATCTTTTGTGTCCTATGATACAGGATCACTTGTTAGTTCCAGGCTTTTAATTTTTTTGTAGATGTCTTGGAATTTTCTATGTAGACCATTCATGTAATTTGCAAATAAGGACAGTTTTGTTTCTCATTTTCTGGTCTAAGTGCTTTTTATTTTATTTTCTTACCTTATTGCATTGGCATAAGCTTCTAACATTATGTTGAATAAGTGGTAAAAGAAGCTATCCTTGCCCTGTTCTTGGTCTTAGGGGAAAAACATTCAGTTTTTCACCATTAAGTATGATATTAGCTGTAGGGTTTTTTGTAGATACTTTTTATTAAGTTGAAGAAGTTTCTCTCTATTTCTATTTTTTTTCTGAGAATATTTTTATCATAAATTATTAATTTTTGTCAACTTTTTTGTGTGTGCATCAACTGATATGATCATGTGATTTTTCCATATTTTGCCTGCTAATAGGGTTGATCAAGGAGCTCTGGTAGTGTAGTGGTTACGAATTGGGCTGTGAACCTTAAGGTCAGCAGTTCGAAACTACCAGCTGTTCTGCGGGAGAAAGATGAGGCGTTCTGCTCCCGTAAAGATTTACAGCCTCGGAAACCCTGTACAGGGTCGCTATGGGTCGGAATCGACTCGACGGCACTTTACAACAACAACAATAGGGTTGATCAGCAGGTAAAATCCTGAAGATTACTCATCCATCAGTTGGTTGTACTCTGGTAGCTTGCAAGTTGCTGTGATGCTGAAAGCTATGCCACCAGTATTTTAAGGACAAGCTGGGTCACCCACGGTAGACAGCATTCAGCAGAGCTTCCAGACTAAGACAGACTAGGAAGAAAAAGAGGCAAACCTTTTTTGAAGACCTTACGAATAGTAATGGACTATTGTCTGATACCCTGCTGGAAGATGAACATCTTAGGTTGGAAGACACTAAAAATATGAGAAGACAACAACTGGAGAAGAGCTGCCTGAAGTAGAGTTGACCTTAACGACATGGGTGGAATAAAGCTTTTGGGAAGAAGTACAGCCAGAGTGCTCCTTAGAAGGGAAGATGGCAAAACTTCATCTCTTACACTTTGGACATATTGTCAGAGTGACTAGTCCCTGGAGAAGGACAACATGCTTTGTAAAGTGGAGGGTCAACAAAAAAAAGAGGAAGACCCCCAACTAGATGCATTGACACAATGGCAGCAACATGGGTTCAAACGTCACAATGATTGTGAGGATGGGGCAGGATGTGGCAGTGTTTTGTGCCATTGTGCAGAGGGTTGCTTTAAGTTGGAACTGACTTTGATGGCACCTAACAACAACAATATGGTTGGTTACATTAATACATTTTTGAATATTTAACAAACCATGCACCCCTAGAATAAACTCACTGGCCATAGCATAGAATTCTCTTAATATTTTGCACAGAATTCTTCATGCTAATATCTTGTTAGAGACTTTTGCATCATATTCCTGAGGATTCATGGTTTGTATCTTTGTCTGGGTGTGGCATGTGGTTAGTATTAGCTTTATACAAAGAATTAAGAAATTCCCTCCTTTTCTACATATTTTCTATAGATTGTAGAACTCATATTAATTCTTCTTTAATCATTTACTAGAATTAGCCAGTGAAGCAGTCTGAGCCTGGAGATTTCTTTTGGGGAAGTTTTTAAAAAAATTATCAATTCAGTTTCCTATGTAACTATTGATTATAATTATTGTTGTTGTTTTTGTTAAAAGCCGTTAAGTTGGTTTCGACACATTGTGACTCTTTATAGAGTTTCTGAGGAGTGGCTGGTGGGTTGGAATCCTTGACCTTGTAGTTCAAACCTACCTTGTCATCCAGTGCTTATCCTATAGCACCACTCCAGGCCTCCAGTTATGGTTACAGGCTATAGTTATACAAACAAACACCCATGGCCGTTAAGTTAATTCCAACTCACAGCAGCTCTTTATAGGGTTTTGGAGACTATAAGTCTTTATAGCAGCAGACAGCCTTATCTTTCTCCCGATGAGTGGCTAGTGGTTTTGAACTGCCGACCTTGCAGTTAGCAACTCAGTGCCTATCCCAAAGTGCTCCCTGTTGTTGTTGTTACTAAGTACCATGAAATCAGTCCCGACTCATAGCGACCCTGCACAGGGTTTCCGAGGCTGCAAATCTTTACAGGAGCAGAAAGCCCCCTTTTTTTCCTGTGGAATAGCTGGTAGTTTTGAACTGCTGACCTTGAGGTTAGCAGCCTGATTCATAAGCACTATGCTACCAGAGCTTCTTTACACACATTTGTTGTTGTCAGGTGCCATCGAGTTGCTACCAACTCATAGTGACCTTGGTCAGCTTGGTTCTGACTTATAGTGATCCTATGCACAAGAGAACAAAACACTACCCAGTCCTATGTCATGCTCACAATTGTTATTTTTGGTTGAACTCATTGTTGCTACCTCTGTGTTAATCCATCTCATTGGAGATCTTCCTCTTTTTTGCTGTCCCTTCACTGTATCAAGCAGAATATCCGTCTCCAGGCACTGGTCCCTCCTGACAACAGGTCTCACTATCCTCTCCTTTAAGCAGCACTCTGGCTGCATTTTTTTCAGGATAAATTTGTTTGTTTTTCTGGCAGTCCATGGTAATTTCAATATTCTTTGCCAACACCATAACTCAAATGCATCAGTTCTTCTGTGATCTTCATTAATCATTGTCCAACTCTCATATGTTGTTGTTGTTAGATGCCATCAAATCGGTGCCGACCCATAGCGACCCTCTGCACAGCAGAACGAAACACTGCCCAGTCCTGGGCCAACCTAATTATTGTTGCCACACTTGAGCCCATTGATGCTGCCACTTTGCCAATCCATCTTGCTGGGGTCTTCCTCTTTTTCTCTAACCCTCCACCTTTGCAAACATGATAACTTTCTCCAGCAACCGGTCCCTCCTGATAATATGTCCTAAGTATGAGAGATGAAGTTTGGTCATCCTGAGCTCCAAGGAGCACTCTGGCTGCACTTCTTGCAACACAGATCTGTTGGTTCTTTTGGTAGCCCATGGCACTTTCAATATTCTCCTCCAATGCCATAACTTAAATGCATCAATTCTTCTACAGTCTTCCTTATTCACTGTCCAGCTTTCACATGCGTATGAGGTTACTGGAAACACCATGGCTTGGGTCAGGTGCACATTAGTCCCCAAGCTGACATCTTTGCTCTTCAACACTTTAAAAAGGTCTTGTGCAGAAGACTTGCCCAATGCAATACATCATTTGATTTCTTGACTGCTGCTTCCATGAGTGTTGATGGTTGATCCAAGAAGAGTGAAGTCCTTGACAACTTCAATCGTTTCTCCATTGATAAGAATGTTGTTTATTGGTCTAGTGGTGAGGATTTTTGTGGTGACTAAAAATACCATGGCCTGGATCAGGTGCTCCTTGGTGCTCAAAGTAACATTTTTGCTCTTTAACACTTTAAAGAGGTCTCATGCAGTCAGAACTCCCAACAGATAATGTTGTTGTTAAGTGCCATCAAGTCCGTTCTGACTCACAGCAACCCTGTATGGAGTTTCCAAGGCTTTAAATCCTAGTGGGAGCAGAAAGCCTCATCTTTCTCTTGCAGAGCAGTTGATGGGCTAGAACCATGGACCTTGTGCCTCTCACTCCAGTGCTTATCGTATGGCACCACTGTGCTCCTGATTTTAGTTATAGGGATATTTAAATGATCTATTTTATACTAGGTAAATTGTGGTAGTTTGTATTTTTCAGAAGGAGACCTAGTGGCACAGTGTTTAAGTACATGACTGCTCAGTGAAACGTCGGCAGTTTGAACTCACCAGCAGCTCCATGGGAGAAAAAGGTGGCAGTCTGCATCTGTAAAGATTCCAACCTTGGAAACCCTATGGGACACTTTAACCCTGTTCTATAGGGTTTCTGGACACCTGGTGTGGCGCTGTAGGATAAGCTCTGGACTGCTAACTGCAAGGTTAACCCACCAGCTGCTTCTCTGACCGGACACTCTATACAGGGTCACTATGAGTTAGAACTTATTTGACAACACTTAACAACTACATAGGGCTGCTGTAAGTCAGAAGGGACTTGAGGACAATGGGACTGCTTTTTGGTTTGGTGTTATATAGATAATTGGTCTAGTTCATCTAAGTTGTCAAATATATATATATTTGTTTATGTTGTTGTTGTTAAGTGCCGTTGAGTCAGTTCTGACTCAGAGAGACTCTGCCTAGGGTTTCTAAGGAGTGGCTGGTGGTTGGAACTGTCAACCTTGTGGTTAGTAGCCCAGTGCTTATCCTATAGCGCCATGGGTACAGACTAGTCTATAATATTTCCTTCTTATCCTTTTGATGTCTACAGGGCCTGTAGTGGTATTGCTTGTTAGGAATTTGTATCTTTCTCTCTCTTTCATGTGTGTTTCACTGATTTCTGTATTGCTCTCCTGGTTTTTGAGTTTTCTTGCTATTAAGCCCTTCTTTCTGTTTGCTTCGGGTCTATTTTGCTCTTCTTTTTAGAGGTCTTTAAGGTGGGAGCTTAGACTGCTGATTTGAGACTGTTCCTCTTTTCCAATATACACATTTAGTGTCAAAACTTCCCCCTCAATGGGACTTTACCACTGACATCAGGTGGGGACTCCGCATTACTGCTGGGCAGGCAGGGATAGGAGTTCCATCTGCCCCCACTGACACTACAGAGTGGGTAGCCTGGCTACCATTGGGCAATAGTAAAATCCTGACATCACCCTGGTGGGATGTAGGCACACATCATTGCACCACGGCAAACGTGGAAGTCTAAGATCATGCTGGTTTTGAACATATAGTTAAACTTTGGTTTGGGGATGTTAACAAATGGGCTTTCCCAGGGCTTTGTTTGTTTGTTTGTTTTGTTTTATTCTGAAATGCCTTTTCTTAATATTGTGGTTGCAGAAAAGTTTTATAGGCTGTGAGTTGCTTCCCTGTCTTGGACCTCAAACCCTGACTCCCCGCCGGTATTTCCCTTTGTAGGCCTCAGGGACACCCTACAAGCAGCAGTCCCCCATCATAGTCTGAGGCTGGAGAAGGAGAGTGAGTAGAGTGGGGGCTGAGGTGGCTCCCACCCGAGCCTGGCGCTGGAAGTGGGATTTGTTAAGCTAAGGCCTTCAGAACTCAGAGCTCAGACCCCTATGCCAGCTGATTGACAGGTCATGTGCTCTTTGTCCTCTTGGGAAGTTCTTGTTTTAAGTGCTGTTGAGTCGGCTCCAACTCATAGCAACCCAACGAATGACTGGTGGGTTTGAATCGTGGACCTTTTAACTGTGGTTAGCAGTCCATTGCTTATCCTACAGTGCCACACCAGGACTCCAGGAAGTAGTAACTAGAAAATAGATTCTTCTGAGGTTTTGCTCTTCACAAGAACTTCCTAACAGTGACTCATGGTACAATCTCAGGCAGTGTGCACGACAGTACTGCAGAGAGCCTCCAAGTCCCATCAAAGGGACAAACAACCAGACTTAGGTAATGAGAGGCTTTATCTGAAAGGATTACTGCAAGCCAGGGGAAAATAAAAAAGCCAAACAGACCCACTGCCTTCAAGTCATTTCCGACTTGTAAAGATCCTATATATGGCATCCCAGGCTATAAGTCGTTACGGGAGCAGAAAGGAATATTGCAATAGGTAAAAGGCTTCCACTCTGAGATTTGCAAAACATCAAAGGTTAGACTCAAAAGGATTTTTCTTTTATAAGGAGGAATCAACGGTTAATCACTAAACAACATT
>NW_006408610.1:9899963-9902805 GCF_000296735.1 Chrysochloris asiatica | reverse complement strand
AAGGTCAGGAGCCTAGGGAAAGGAGAGAAACTCAACCACAGTTTGGTTATTAAGCATTTTGTTCCAACTGATCAGTAGGTACAAAACACAATAATTTCTGAGGCAGATGTTGGGAATTTGGTGAATCTGAGTCTGATCTTGTCGTGAGTAAGCAAGGGAGCAGTATGAATCTTATCTAAGCCTTATGGGGGAAGGTGAGTCCTTGTACTAACTTATTACTGGATCAAAAAGGGATGGGAGGACTTCTTTCATGGTAGTTGTTTTCCAGGACCACATTGTTGTTGTTGTTGTTGTTGCTAAGTGCCAGTTCTGACTCATAATGATCCTGTATAGGGTTTCTGTAGTCCTGGTGTAGCGCTGTGGGGTCATGTACTGGACTGCAAGGTTGGTTTGAACAACAAGGTCAGCAGTTCTGGAAACCTTATACGGGGTCACTATGAGTTGGAACCTACTCAACAGCAGTTTACAACAACAATAGGGTTTCCAAGGAGCGGCTGGTGAGTTTGAACCACTGACCTTGTGGTTCAAACCTATCTGGCTGTGGAGTGCTTATCCTATAGTGCCAGCGCAGGACTCCTCACAGGTAACATTCAGCATTACCAGTCCCATCTGGAATTTGTATTGAACTCAAATTTCTGCAAGAAATCCAGAAGAGACCTAATGTTTCTCCCTGAGAACAGTCGGCCTCTAGGCAGACTGAGTGTCTCACCTGTGTGGCTCTGCTGGGGTAGAAGCCCTGACAACCTCTAGACTCTGGTGGGCATGGGCTGGACTGGAGGCTGGCTTCCCTGGCCACTCAAGATTCCCAGGTGGCTGCTTCAGGGCTCCTAGCTTAGCTCCCCTCCTCTCACTTCCCACTCTCGCAGCTCCTGGCAGCCCCCTTCTCCACCAGCCACACAGCTGTTTTGTCAATATCGCTGCCTGATTATCTTTCAAGTGGCTTCTTGGAGCAGATGTTCCCCCGCTCCTTCCTGCATGGAAAACAAACAGGCGCTGTGTTGTCACTGGCTCTCCCGGGGAAAATCCCTCTGCTGCCACAGATCATTCTTGAGAGCTTCGGGGATGTCTGGGATGTCTCCCCCAGCTGCTCCTCGCTGGGAATCTGACTGCAGATGGATGACAGGAGCTCCTAACTTCCCTCAGGTCTTCTAAGGTGTGTGTGGCCCCTGGCCAGGTACAAGGCAGGGAAGCACAATTTCATCAGGATCTAGCTGGTGGCATGGCAGTGCGGTGGTGCTGTAGGACCAACCCTGGACTGCTAACCACAAGGTCAGTTGTTTGAGCCCACTAGCTGTTCCCCAAGAGAAAGATGAGACCTTTGGCCCTTCTAAGTCGGAAACTCTATACAGGGTCACTATGAGTTGGAAACGATTGAACTTAACAACAACAAGCTGGTAGAATAAGGAGCTCTGGTGATAGAGAGGGTTAAGCTTTGGGCTGCTAACCACAAAGTCTGTGGTTCAAACATACCAGCTGTCTGCTCCTGTACAGGTTTACAACCTTGGAAATACTCTCCTGGCGTGGCGCTGTGGGTTAATATACTGGACTGTAAGGTTGGTTTGAACTGCAAGGTCAGTGGCTCAAACTCACCAGCCACTCGTTGGAAACCCTATACGGGTCGCTATGGGTTAGCATCAACTCATGACATTTAACACCAACACCACCATTGAGTAGGTGTTGGTTTGGTTCGGGTTTAGCTGGTGATAAGTTATAATTATAACCTTGTTGATTTAGACCCACTCAGGGGTTCCTCGGGGTCTGGTCCTTTAAAGCTTACAGTCGGAAAGCCCTAGGGGAATGATCAGCTCAGTAACACGTGGGGCCGCTGAGTCGGAGCTGACTCAATGACACCCCAACAACAATAAACTCTGGTCTGGAAGACAGAGGGGGAGACTTACTGTTATCACTGCCTCTCAATTTTTGTTTTTCAATGTTTTATTTTTTAAAAACCTTTTGGAAAACATAAACTTCTCACCAACATTAATTCTGAAAGATCCCCTTGGGGTTGTTTTTTTACACAGATAGCCCCATCAACAAGATGTTAGTAGGTTCTTTGGAGGTTTATGTCATGAAAGCAATAGGTTTCCAATTTCTGTTTTAGGAATCAGAAAGTCTAACATGAGGTGGAATGTGTCTCTTACAATGTAATTATTTCATCTCCTCATGTCCACTGAGATCCGAGGCTCCAGGGGGCCCAGGCAGCTGCTCTGCAGGAGGGGTGTATGGGATGAAGGAGCTCTGGTGGCACAGTGGTTAAAATGTTCGGCTGCTAATCAAAGGTCAGTAGCTTGAACCCACCAACAGCTTTGAAGGAGAAAGATGCAGCAGGCTACTTCTGTAAAGGCTGGCAGCTTCCAAAACCCTGTGGGGCAGGTCTGGTGTATCCTAGAGGGTCTCTGTAAGTCCGAATCAGCTGGACAGCTGGGCCTGGGTGGGTATGAGGATGACAAAGACTATTTGTACAATGCAAGAAGATTCTCTTGCCTCTCCAATCTGCCAGCCTGCTACAGGTGAGAAATTACACTCTTAATAATTCATTTCCTGGAGTTGTCGTCCTATTACCAAAGGCCCAGGTAGAATGTTTGTGGTTAGCACCTCATATCTTAGGTGGCAGCCTGCAGATGCTCTAAGGGATGCGTAGGGAGAGAGCCAACATTGGTGAGACTGCAGTAGCGTGGTCTTTCAGGAGCAGAGGGACAGCTGAAGATGCAGAGGCAGGAAAGTAAGCTGTCCTGGTATGGCCAGAGAAATCCCGACTGGACAGCATGCCCACTTCCCTCAGCCAGAGGACTCTGGGAGCTGGTGCCAGAAGATCAAACCACATCTGAAATATGTTTGAAGG
>NW_006408610.1:9855122-9899396 GCF_000296735.1 Chrysochloris asiatica | reverse complement strand
TCTAGATTCCGTCTTGAAAGCATGTAAGCCAGTCACTTCTTGCCTTTGTAGTCTCCCCCTCCCCATTTGGGTATCCAATGTCCAAGTTGCCCATCTCTGTCTACTCTGTGTGTGGAGGGGGTGGGAATGTTTATTCCTGTAAGGATTTGTTGCCTCTTTTGAGTCATTGCATTCGTAGGTAAAGGTCAAGTTCATCAGATTGTATCAGCTCAATCTTTTTTTTTTTTTACCCCCTCTTCTTTCTTCTCCTGGTTGAGCTCTGATCATTCAGTCATCTGGTTCAGGTCACATGGGTGTCATCTGCAAGTGTGGGTGTTCTTGTGCACATGCCCTCTCTTCCCATCAGCCGGTAGCTCCATTTTCCACTTGAGTCCTCTAGGCCCAGGAGTCCCCAGGTCTCCTCACATTGCTTACCATCCAGGTCCCCAGCCGGGTCCACAGAAGTCCACTGAATATTGTAAGGCTTATTGCTGCCTTTATCCCACTTCTCCCTATCGGTGATGCGTGTGGTCACCAATCAGAGCATGCATTTCCACCGAGTCTCAGTCTTGGAAGGGGGCCTGTGTTGAGAGGACCCGACCACCTGCCCCAATGTCTCCTAGGGAAGCTACCTGTTTGTTCCTGTAGTAACTGTCCATCTGCCATGGGCCATTGTTTCACATTTTTCCTGTAGGTCTTTCATTCGAGAAGTATCTTTTGTTCTTCTTGCCGCTCCAGGCTGGTCAGCTTGGACATCCATTCTTGAAAACCCCGTTTCTTCTTTAGAGTACTCTGCTCTCTTCCCCTCTGGCCCGTCACCCCTCTGGAGGTCCACACCATCATATTTCATGGGCACGCCTCTGTGCTCAGCTTACTTAGCTGCAACAGACTCAGCTGATTGTAGCCTCAGCCTCGGTCCTGAGGCCTCCTTCTCTCCGGTCTCCTGAGAGGTCATTCTCTCCTGAGTGTCCTCCCATTTCTCTGTTTCCTTTGCTTGTTTCTCTTGTCTGATCTTGCTCGGTGATAGGGTTTCTGCCCTTTTCTCTTCTCTCCCTAAGCTCATGCTCCACAGATGCCAGACAGAATTCAAAACAGTCTGAGGTGATCACTGAAAACTCAGATTCCTGAGCCCCCTCCCTAGGGATCCTGCTTCAGTGGGCCTAGGGACCAGAAAGCTGCATGTTCAACAAGCACCCCAAGGGATTTCGATGCAAGTAGTCCATGGAACATACTTTGAGAACATTCTGTTTTGAACTATGACATATATGATCTCATCCAACCGCAAAGAATCACATACAATGTGTACACTGACAAGTCTGAATTTGTATCTCCAGTTCAGATCCTTCTCTGAGCACAAGGCTATGCATTCGAATCTTTTGACAGCTCTAGCTGGATATCACCCAAGAATCAGAGCCTTAGCATCTCTTCCCTAAATCATTTCTCTTCTCGTTCCATTTCAGGAAATGGTAACACCAGCCACCAGCCATTCAAGCCGATTTCCCTTGTGCCATGTCCTGAGTTTACCGTCAGAATTAGCCTCTAGTTGTTTACATCTCTTCCCCTCTAATGCTGTTACCACTCTGGGCCAATTCCAGCATCATCTTGTGCCTGGAAACTGCAGTAGAAACCTAAATGGTCTCTGTGCTGTGAGTCCTTCTTTGACCCCAGACATAGAGGATGGATGAAATACATGGAAATCCTCTTGTTCTCTTTACTGACTTGTCACCACAAAGAAGGTGACATCCAAGCTCCAAGCGGCTGTGACATTTGGCCCCTGCTTATCTTTCCTCCTGTCACTCCAGACTTACGTGCTGAGCTCTGTCTTCATTGAACTCTTTTAGCTTCCTGAATGGGCCACGTACTCTCCTGCCTCAGAACTTCTGTGCATGCTGTTCCCTCTGACCAGAATGCTTTGCCCTGATTCTTCTAGTGTCTAGCTCCTTGTTATCATTTGAATCTCAGTTTTCCTGACTTCCTAATTATTAGTATTATTACCTCCATAACTGGGATATATGAAAAAAACATGGCATCAGAATTGGAGGAAGACTCATTAACATATGCAGATGATACAACCTTGCTTGCTGAAAATAAAGAAGACTTAAAATACTTACTGATAAAGATCAAAGAGCACAGCCTTCATTCGGTATGGATTACATTTCAATGTAAAGAAAACAAAAATCCTCACCACTGGACCAATAAACAACATTCTTATCAACAGAGAAAAGAAGTTATCAAGGACTTCATTCTTGGATGAACCATCAACACTCATGGAAGCAGCAGTCAAGAAATCAAATGACGTATTACATTAGGCAAATCTGCTGCATAGGGCCTTTTTAAAGTGTTGAAGAGCAAAGATGTCAGCTTGAAGACTAAGGTGCACCTGATCCAAGCCATGGTATTTTCAATAACCTCATATGCATGTGAAAGCTGGACAGTGAAAAAGGAAGACTGCACAAGAATTGATGCTTGTGAGTTATAATGTTGGAGGAGATTATTGAAAGTGCCATGGGCTGCCAAAAGAACCAACAGATCTGTGTTGGAAGAAGTGCAGCCAGAGTGCTCCTTGGAGGCTAGGATGGCCAAACTTCATCTTTCATACTTGGGACATATTGTCAGGAGGGACCAGTTGCTGGAGAAGGATATCATGTTTGGTAAGGTGGTGGGTCAGAGAAAAAGAGGAAGACCCCCAGTGAGATGGATTGGCAGAGTGGGAACATCAGTGGGCTCAAGCTTGGCAACAATTATGGGGTTGGCCTAGGATCGGGCAGTGTTTCTTTCTGTTGTGCATAGGGTCGCTAAGTGTCAGTACCAACTTGATGGCACCTAACAACAACAACAACAATAGACCTCCATCTCATGCTTCCGGGAGTCCTGGTGTGGTGCTATAAGTTCATAAGCACTGGACTGCTAACCACAAGGCCAGTGGTTCAAATCCACCAGCCACTCCTTGGAAACCATGTACAGGGTCTCTGTGAGTTGGAACCAACTTGAGGGCACTCAGCAACATTGTTTTAATCATGGCTACTTCTTCACTCTTTAATGTTATTTCATAGTTTGTAATAATATATTTATTCATGCTTACTTATGTCTTTTTTTCACCAGATAGTACAGTCTATAAGGACAAGAACTATGCATGTCTTTTCTTATTTAGCCGATAATAGGATTCATTAAACATCTGTTGAATGAACAGAGTGAATCCCAATTCATTCTGTTATATACCACTAGACAACAGTTTGGCTATTGGATTGCATCCTGTTCTGTTCCAACCTGTTCTAGTCTCTGTCATATTTTTCCAGTCTGTGGAATCGTATTCTGGCTCCTAGTCAGTTTCTTTCTGTTTTAGTCAGTTCTAGGAATCCTAGTGTAGCACTGTAGGATAAGCACTCAACCTCAAGGTCAGTGTGTACCGCAAGGTTGGTGGTTCAAACTCACCAACCTCTCCTTGGAAACCCTATACAGGGTCACTATGAGTCAGAACTGACTTGAAGGCACACAACAACAACAACAAAAATCTTGTTTTAGCAGGTCTCTATCCTGTTCTGTCTTCTTCTAGTCTGTTCCTTCATGCATTCTATTCCATTTTGTTCTTTTTTTATCTGTCCTATTCTTTCCTGACCTGTTCATTATAGTCCACATGCTTCTATTCCTTGTTTTTCTGTTCTGGGGTTTTTTCTTTTTGTTTATGTCAATCTCTACCATGTTATTTTTCTTAGTTTGACTCCATTACGTTACATTCAAATTCATCCTTTTTCCTAATGATCTGTGAATCTTTTGCTAAAGATCTATGAGATTGTAAGAGAAGGTAATGTCAACCTGGGCCTGAGATAGATCTGAAAAGGAAGGAGTGACTGGTAGAGAGAGGAGACATTGACCTAAAGATCTAAGCTGCCCCATGGTGGAGAGGATTTGGTAAGGAAGAGAGAAACAGAAGGGCATTCCTAGATAGGGACAATGTGTGAGGACAAGGGGAGTGGGCCCGAGTGCTGCTAATATGCTGAACACAGCAGTCTAGGAAATTTAGGAGGGATTTGGGATTAAGGACAGGCAAGGGCTACTGAGTAATGAGAAATAAAGCTGCAAAAGAGGTTAATCTCTTTCTATGGCTGAACTGATGCTGTGATGTTTTCAAACAAAGGTACTCCCATGAGTTGATGATGGCTGTTGGGATGCTACCTGGCTTCCTGACATCAAAAGAAGCAGTGTGGTGCAGTAGAAACTGCCGGCCTTACAGTTCAAATCAACCTTGTGGTCCAGGGCTTCTCCTACAGTGCCACACCAGGACTTGAAACCCCTATATAGACATCACCAGTCTTCAGAAACATTAAGCCATGGTGAGATTATCACATTGTGTTAACTACTTACATGTTCTAAGCCTCAGTTCCCACATCTGTGAAGTGGGGATAATACCAGCCTTGAATTTTATTGAGAATAAATGATGTAGACTCCCATGCAGGGAGATGAGAAAAGAGTTCAGGCCCAGTGCCTGATCCCTCAGGTGCTCAATCAATGCTGGAGCTCTTTCATTATGCCCTAGCCATTTCAATTCATCCTGATTTTACTAAGTTAGCTCTGCGTGCCTTAGGTTCTCCAACTATGAAATGGGGACAGAGTGAAAAGAGTGTGAAGTATTGGAGAGGAACTGTACAGGGCTTGCTGTTGTTGTTTTGAGCTTGAAGGGACAATAGATGTTTGTTGATTGAGCTATTGATTGTAGCTCCCTCTTACCCACCATAATAACACTTAACACAGGGCTGGACACCCAGAAGGTGCTTAATAAACACTCATTGAATTGAAGCAAATGTAGGAAGAACCTAAAAGACATGGAAGGTGAGTAATGCCCTTTCCAAAGCAGACCAAACAGGTGGATGCTGGGGCTGAGCTGATGAAATTTCCAAATATATTCAGAATCAGAGAATTAGGTGACAACAGAGGAGGCTGCCAAAAAGAATTTATCTCGGAAGTGGAGCTTGGGGAATAGTACTAATATTTTCGGAAATTGAAACTCCAACCATGAAATTGCCTATCATTTATCATACATGGTCTCTCAAAGGGGAAACGGAAAAGCATTTAGTCTTATTGCTTTTTAAACACATGATTGCTGAATACAGCCATCTAGGCTGCGGTTTGAAGAGCTCCAGCCAACAAGGCCCTTCAGCCTAATGCAGGGCTCATCTCTGCTGACTCTCCTACGTCAAGTGCCCAGAGCCACACCTGGCAAGGGCTCAAGTCAGACCAGGCCTGGGATACTGGGTGCACTGCAAATTCTGTGTGTTTCCCTTTGCAGGAGTCTATTCCAACTCTAGCAACCCTATAGGACAGACAGGAACTGCCCTACAGGGCTTCCATAGTTGTGATCTTTATAGAAGCAGACTGCCACTCTGTCTGTCTCTGAGTAGCTGGCAGGTTCAAACTATCAATCTTTCAGTTAGAACTAAGCGCTTCATCACTACACCACTAGGGCTCCTCTGGTATGTATAGAAACCCCCAAATCTCCTAAACTCTTTTTCAGCCTCCTTTCTGGATGCCTGTGATCGTTAAGGTTTTGTATCAACTTGACTGGGCCAAGATTCCCAGTGGTTTGGCAGTTGAGATGTGGTTGTCCCCCTGGTGAGACCTAATACAGGCACAATGAACTCTATGATCACTGGCTATGAGCAGCCAGTCAATCAAAAGGATGTTTCTTTGGGGGTGTGGCCTGCTAATGGACACACAGGAAATCTAATGGGCACACAGGAAAAGGTTGCCCTCTTTTCCACTCAATCGGGATCTCACATCTGGGTCATCGTCCAACTTCCAGTTCTTTGAACCTGAGCCAGAGGCCTGGCTCTATTGTTGGTCTGCTTACAGAGCTCACCTGCAGATCTTGGTTCACCTGGCCCAGACTTGGGACTTCTGTCTGCCTGCCCATCTTAGCTCAACTGACCCAGGCTGTGACTCTCCCAACTCTACAATTGTTGATTGTGAGCCTTTTCTTGGATATAAACTTCTCTTCATATTTATATATATGTGTCACTGGCTTTCCTTCTCTAGAGGACCCACCCTAAGACAGTGCCTAGCAGTCATCTCATTATTAAAATCTTCAATGCCTTTAGTTCTACACTTCCTTTGAAAGGGTCACTTATGGCTTCCACATCTAGCTCAATGCTGATGATTATACAATTTCTCTTCTTCTTCTGGTCCTACTGTGGTGCTATAGGATCAGCATTGGACTACGAACCACAAGGTTAGCAGTTCAAACCCACCAGCTGCTCCTCAGAAACCCTACGAGTCGGGACTGACTCAATGACATTTAACAACAACCCTCCAGGACTACTCAGGGTTCTGGGCCCAGAGGTACAGCTGCCTCCAGGGCCTCTCACCTGGGTCATTGAAGAAAGCATGCTTGAGTCATAGATACCATCTTCCTGTCCCAAATGCTCACCCATCTGCACTTCCTGGCTTGGCCTAAGGCATCAATAGCTTTCATCAGCTCCAAAATACAAAGTCATAATCACCCGTGTGTATTAGCTGTCACGTGGCTCATCAGAGTTGAGCCCTCAATCAGGGCCAGGTTACGAATTTCCATGTAGGTGAGTTCCAGGGTCAGCAGACCAGAGTCCACTGTTTCCATTGAGTTGTTGTGTATTTGACATGGCTAGGGTGGTCTCTGAGTGGTGCAATAGTTAATGCAACCAGATGCACATTCAGTTTCCAACAGGGCTTCAAACCTGTTTGAATCAGTTCAGTCATGGTTGAGACAACGATTTTGTAAAATGTGTGTTTACCGGAACAATGACTGAAACAGGAAGAATTACAGCTGAAGTCCTGAACGAGAATGCAGAAGAGGAGCAGCGGGCCCTTTCGGGAGCCTGATGTGGGAGATTAGAATACTGTCAGGACTGTGGCGCACAACACTCACTCAAAGTAATGCTGTCAGCTGCCATATTTGAGCCGGGCACTGTTGTTTCCAAACCTGCTGGTCAAGAGATCAGGTTGCTATGTGATGGACATGCTGCCCTTGTTTTCTAGAATGGAGATTCCGTTTCTAGCAGGGCATCCTGTAATGTTTCCCATTTCAGTTATCACTCCACTGCACCCACATTTTACAAATTCATGCTCCTTCTGGTTTCTCTTTGTCTGCTATGACTGAACGGGCAAGCATCAGCTGAAAGCTCTGGTTTCCAATGGAAAGGTTGGAGGTTAAAGTTCACCAGAGGCACCGTGGAAGAAACTCCTGATGAACTGTTTCTGCAAACTCAGCCTCTGAACACTGTGGGGCAGAGTTCTGTCCAGACACAGGTGGCTCATCATGAGTCAGAGTCTACTGATGACAACTGGTCATTATTGTTTATTCAGGAGGCTGAGTATGGATCAAAGTCTCCCTTAAACTACCTTTTCCATCTCTTTTGCTCCCAATAACCTTGGGAGGAGGGCAGGGAAGGGATGGATGCATTTTTATTATCTTTCTTCAAATGAAGAACCTGAGGTCCCAAGAGATGGTGCAACTTGTCCAAGGCCACAAAGCCAAGAAATTCTCAACTGGTCCTTTTGAAAGATGGCCAGCTCTGTATTTTGCCCCCTGAACAGAGAACTGCCCTGGGTTGTGGCCAGGAGTCAGAAGATATGAATTCTAGTTTCTGTTCTACCATTAAAAATATTCCCAGTCATGGTCTGCTCTTCAGAGTACTTGAGAGGCCTCTGGGGAAGTGGGTGTTTATGAAGGAGCACTCCCTAGGGCGCCACATGCTCCCCGGCCATCCCACTCTCGCCCACGACTTCCATCAGCAGCTCTCTGTGGACCATGCCATACCTTCCTCCTCAAACCAGACCTCTCCACTGAGCTTGAGAGAAAGTTGACAGCTCTCTCCAGCTTACCTCTTCCTGGAAACCCTGTAGGCATCTAACTAAGTAAGTGTTTGGGGAATTCTTCACCTCTAGCATCATCATTAGCTTCACTACCACCAGAAAGGCTTTCTTGAATTAGGTTTTCTTGATTTGCTCACATTTCTTCTAGAATCACCACCAGAAACAGTTATATAGTGAGTATGTCTTTGCATCCTGTGAAAGAGCCCTTGGCATTCTGCAGTGTCCTTTATGCTATTCAATGACTCATGTGTAAGAATCGCTAAGATGGATGGATGCCTGCAGTATTTCAGTCCTGGCCAGAGGTGGTGGTGGGGTGGACGTTGGAATCTCTTGAAATAGCAGCATTTTTTCTTTTTGTGAAACACTGAGATCCAAAGTTTCCCTTTAAGCCTTGGTGACCAGGAAGCATAAGGAGATGACCAAAGTACCAGAATTTAGCAAAATGCTGAATCTTAGTAGCTGTACTAGCTAACACTCTTTACCCATGGTTTTTTATTTTCTCTTCTATTCGTCTTATTGGACATAGAGCAATTCATATGAGAATACACCAGCACTGTATGCCTGGGATGATTCTAACTTCTGGATCTACATTCTATCATCAGATTCATTGAAAATTCTTATTTTAGAAGCCCTGGTGGTGCAACGGTTAAGCACTTAACTGCTAACCAAAATACAGAATACTGGTAGTTTAAAATATTGAAAGTGCCATGGGCTACCAAGAGAACCAACAGATCTGTGTTGGAAGAAGTGCAGCCAGAGTGCTCCTTGGAGGCCAGGATGGCCAAACTTCGTCTCTCATACTTTGGACATGTTGTCAGGAGGGACCAGTCGCTGGAGAAGGATATCATGTTTGGTAAAGTGGAGTCTCAGAGAAAAAGAGGAAGACCCCCAACGAGATGGATTGGCCAAGTGTCAGCATCGATGGACTGAAGCATGGCAACTGTAGTGAGGTTGGCCCAGGACCAGGCAGTGTTGCGTTCTGCTGTGCATGAGGTCACTAAGAGTCGGTACCGATTCCATGGCACCTAACAACAACAACAAACGAAGCTCTGTGGGAGAAAGACGTGGCAGTCTGCTTCCCTAAAGATTAAGTCCTAGGAAACCTTATGGGGCAGTTCTATTCTGTCACATGCAGCTGCTAGGAGTTGAAATCAACTAGGTGACACCTAACAACATTAATCTCATTTTTACAGTTGAGACAGTGCTCCTTGTTGGTAGAAGGAAGAATATCAATTATAACCAAGTCATAACTAATGAATCAAGCTGCCTCTGCTGTCTAACTCCTGACTTATTTCTCAGTCCAGAGCAACGCAACTCCCTTCTTCCTCCTGACTCCATGGAAACTGCTATGGTAAAGGGCACTGATGATCTTCATGCTGCCTAATTCAGAGGAGACCTCTATCTAACATTTTTCTTTTTAACCCCATTTACCATCCATCCATCCTGAACCTTCTTTGGCACATGCGCCATCATTCTGTCCTTGTTTTCCTCTCTCTATCCCTTTGAAGGATCTCTTTCCTCTGCTGTGAGCTACTACTTTTCTTGACTTGACCTTTACAGTGATTCCTTGATCCTCCTTTCATCATGATCACTGTCTCTCTTTGCTAATGACTCTGAAATCCCCATATCTAATCCCAGGTTCCACTGAGCTTCAAACTTACATCTCCAACTACTAGCCTGTTTCATTTCTCCCTAGGATGTTCCACAGGTACATAAAACTCAACATGTCTTACGTGGAGTTCATCATGGCACCCCAACCACCCACTGCTTTATCTCAGCAAATAAAATCATCTTCCCAGATGCCTAAATCAGCAATCAACTGCCATCTTTCACTGTATCATCATCAATTTTGCCATCTTATCTCCTTGGACTTCTTTAGCTGTTCCTTTTTTCTTCCTTCTTTCCAGTTTCATGCCTCGCCTTCTCTTGCCTGTAATGTTGGTACCGAGTCCTGATTGGTTTCTCTTCTTCCAGCCTTGCCCTATTCAAATTCATCTTTCAGAGCTGCCAAAGGAATTTATCGCTACCTCAGAGCAGACCCCAACACTTCTGTACTTAAAATCCTCTAGCGTCTCCCTAATATCTATCTGTAGGGTAAAATCTGAACTTTGCAAATGCTATTTATGTTCCCCACAACTTGACCTCTTGCTTCTTTTCTAGCCCATGACCTCCGTGCATCCATCCATCTTTTCCATTGATGGGGGTTCTGGGGGATTGCTGCTAGGAATCAATACAGTGATGAGAAAATCAGACAAGTTCTTGTCTCTATCATGAGGCTTGCAGCTAGTGGAGGAGAGACAATCATTGAGCAAATCAAGAATCACCCAGTGTGGTCATTTTCATTATGGACAAGCACCTGGTGATAAACGAATCTACTAGGGGACAAGGGGGAGCGGCAGTGTCCAGAGAGAAGAATGAGGACATGATCTTAAATGCCAAATTGTTAAGGAGCTCTGCTAGCATAGTGGTTACGAATCGGGTTGTGAACCGCAAGGTCAGCAGTTCGAAACTACCAGCTGCTCCGTGGAAGAAAGATGCGGCTTTCTGCTCCTGTAAAGATTTACAGCCTCGGAAACCCTGTACAGGGTCGCTATGAGAATCGACTCCACGACACATAACAACAACAACAACATGATGATTTCAGTCTTTCTCCTGCGTGTGTCCCTTTTCTTTCTCTAAGCCTCACCCAGGCCATCCGGATTTCTCATCAGGATCACCTTGCTACTCTCCTAATTGATCTCCCTGCCTTCTTTTCCTGCCTGCCAACATATTCCACTCACTGCTGCTGGAATAACTTTTCTAAAACACCCATTGAATTGTATTGACCTCTCTGCTGACTACCTTTCGGTGATGGCTACAGGAAGTGGGCAAAATTTCTTGTATGATGTTTAAGACCCTTCATAGGTGGACTCCAACCATCTTTTCCACCTGAGCTGCCCTTCCCCTCCTCCTGCACCCACCTTTTCTCAGCTTCTAGCCATATCCCACTGCTTAGCAGCTCCCGAGCCAGGGGTGCGTGGTCACATCCCTAGGCCTTTGGCACACCCCTCATCTCTGTGTGGCTCCTACCTCAGCAGGGCTGTCCCCCTCCATCAGGAGGTGTGTGGGTGGGTGAGTGGGTGGGGGGGTGACTCATGACTCTTGTTTCTGTGTTGTTATAATCCTTCTACATCCACCCATGGAGCACCTGATGTACCACAGTACACTGGTGGTCTCTCATCCAACTTTATTGACCTCTCCAGGATATGACTTGTGTTTGCAATCTGTTTAATGCAAGGCCAAACCAGAAAGCAGAAATCTGCCAAAGCAGCATTCCTCCATGCTGTTTCCTGAATATGGGGCTTCCCAGTCAGATCCTCAGTCAGAAAGATGTGGTCCTGGTCTCATGGAGCCTCCAGTCTGGCTGAGCCACATTGCAGTCCAATGGCTCCATTTCCCCCTTTCCCCTTTTCTCTGTATCTTAGTAACCCAGTGATGCCGCTATGAAAGCAATATCACAAGCGGATGGCTTTAACAAACATTCATTTTCTCACAACTTTGGAGGCTGAAAACTCAAACTCACTGCTCTTGAATCGATTCTAACTCATAATGACCCTTTATAAAGTTTCCAAGGCTGTAAGTCTTCATGGGAGCAGAAAGCCTCATCTGGCTTCCATGGAGCCACTACTGGGTTTGAACAGCTGACCTTGTGGTTAGCAGTCCAGTGTTTCTTCTTCAATGCTAACTAGGAGTCTGGCACTAAGGGAAGACTGCCTCTGGTTCTTGTCTTCTTTCAACATCTGTGGGTCCAGCTTGGAGATCTCTATGTGTCTTGGCATACATCCTATCCCATTTCTCCTTTTTATTGCTCTTTAAAAGGAGCTCTGGTAGCGTAGTTATTAGGAATAGGGCTGTGAATCTCAAGGTCAGCAGTTCGAAACTACCAGCTGTTCCACAGGAGAAAGATGAGGCTTTCTGCTCCTGTAAAGATTTACAGCATCAGAAACCCTGTACAGGGGTTCAATGAGTCGAAACTGACTCCATGGCACATAACCACATTGCTCTTTAAAGTTCCTTTATATAAGGAGCTCTGGTAGCGTAGTGGTTACGAATCGGGCTGTGAACCTTAAGGTCAGCGGTTCGAAACTACCAGCCGCTCCGCGGGAGAAAGATGAGGCTTTCTACTCCCGTAAGGATTTACACCCTCGGAAACCCTGTACAGGGTCGCTATGGGTCGGAACCGACTCGATGGCACTTAACAACAACAATGTCTCAAAAGTGATGAACTCAAAACACACCCTACACTAATCCTGCCTCATTAACATAAGAAAGACAACCCCTATGCTCAAATAGGATTATAACCACAGACAAAGAGGTTAGGATTTACAACACATATTTTGGCAGTGGGGTACAAGTCAACCCATAACACAATGTAACCTTACTTTTTATTAAGGGCAGCAATATGCTCACCTTAAAAAATAAACAAACAAAAGCTCTTCGATTTCCTATCTTCCCTTCAAGGCACACATGTCCGTGTGGTGTGGTCTATCTAACCAATGAGCTGTAAGCAGAAAGTCTAGTGTGTGAAGATCTCAGAAAAATTATTTTTATGAGGCCTATTGCTTGTTTGGTTCCTCTGATTTGTAATGTTGATGGGACGCCTGCAGCGACTGTTATATAAGCATCACGAGGAAGCATGACAAGGGTGACAGGGCAGTCCCTGAGGGCAGTCCCTGATGGCCGCGCTTTGTGAGGTGGGGAGCTTTGATTCTATTATAAATGTGTTGAAAACCATTGAAGGGTTTTGAGCAGGGGAGTGACATGATCTAATATGCGTCGTACAAAGATGACTCGGGCTACCGTATGGGAATGGAGTTTGAGGAGCAAGAATGGAAGTGGTTGACTGATTTTGAGGATCGGTGTTGTTGTTGTTGTTAGGTGCCATTGAGTCAGTACTTACTCATAGTGACCCTATGCACAGCAGAACAAAACTGCCCGGTCCTTTGCCAACTTAACAATCGTTGCTACATCTGTGCCCATCGCTGCTGCCACTGTGCCAATCCATCTCATTGGCGGTCTGCCTGTTTTTCTCCGACCGTCCACTTTACCAAACATGATGTCCTTCTCCAGGGACTGGTCCCTTCTGACAATATGTCTAAAGTCTGAGAGACGAAGTCTGGCTATCCTGTCTTCTAGGGAACATTCTAGTTGTACTTCTTCCAACATAGATTGGTTTGTTCTTTCGGCAGTCCATGGTACTTTTAATATTCTTCTCCAACACCATAGTTCAAATGCATCCATTTTTCTAGTCTAACTTTCACATGTGTATGAGGTTATTGAAAATACCATGGCTTGGATCAGGCCCATCTTAGTCCTCAAACTGACGTCTTTGCTCTTCAATACGTTAAAGAGGTCTTGTGCAGAAGATTTTCCTAATGCAATGTGTCATTTGATTTCTTGACTGCCACTTCCATGAGTGCTGGTTGATCCAGCAAAATGAAGTCTTTGACAACTTCACCTGTTTTCGTGCAGTTGAGATGGCTTAAGATAAGGTTGCAAGAAGGAGAGATGGGGAGAAGAGAATGGACTTGAGGTGTTTTAGAGGTGGGTCATCAAACATTTGCTGATGAATTGGATGTAGAGGATAAAAAAAGAGGAATTAGGGATAACACTGAGGTATTAAAATTTTTTTTGTGTGTGTATGTGTAAAAATATACACAATAAAGCATACACCCACTCAACAACTGTATATGTGCAGTTCATTGACAATGGTTACATACTTTATATTGTGCCAACACTGTCAGCTTAGGCTCTTGGTCCTTTCAAGTTCTCATCTGTGCCTTAGAGCTACCATTATCATTGTGATGTTGTATACAACGGGGCTTTGGAAAGTTTGTGGGAAGATTCCATCATCTTTTAGTTAGATTTCCCCCACAAGTTCTTTGAAACCACTTGATAGAATGCAATGCTCAAGGCAGGCATTATTTATTGAGCTAAATGTTTGCTTGGTTTAAAGATGACTTCATGGAATAGTTTCAGTTCAGTATTTAAATATTTCCAGATAATAGATTCATGGAGTTCCTTCAGTTTTAATGTGTCCAGTAACTATATGAATTTTCAAGTGGCTTCTCATCATTCTGTTGTAGCTATCAAGTTGTTGTTGTTGTTAAGTGCAGTCAAGTCAGTTCCAACCTATAGCAACCCTGCAAAGGGTTTCCTAGGAGTGGCTGGTGAGCTTGAACCACAGACCTTATGGTTCAAACAAACTTTGCAGTCCAGTGCATTAACCCACAGTGCCACACCAGGCCTCAAGATATAAGTAGGTAGGTGAATAAATGATTTGGAGCTCTGATGAAAGACCAAGACTGAGGACGAAGATTTAGGAGTCAGTGGCAGAGAGCTGGCACTTAATGCCATGGGGCAGAATGAGGTCATACAGGGCCGATTGAGAGAGAGGGAAAGAAAGAGGCCCTGGGCCAACCCAGAGACAGTTCTATTCAAGAAGGCTGAAAAATAGAGGTAAAGTTTACAAAACAGAATGAGGAGCAGCAGACAGTGAGGAGACGGGCAACCAGGAAGGTGAGTAGCCATGGAAACCAAACACAAAAGAGGTTTGGGGGAGTAGGGTCAACTGAGGCAAACCTTACCGAGGGGCTGAGTAAGAGGAACAAGAAAGTGATTGTTGACTTGGTCACTTAGAGGTCAGCAGTGACTCACAAGTGCTGAGCTAGTGGATCAGTAAGGACAGAAAAGCTGTAGACAATTCTGTAATGAATTCTGACATGGACAAGGATAGAAAAATGGCATGGAAGCTGGAGAGAGATGTGCAGGTTAGTGGAGTTTCGGGTCTAATATAGAAGGCTCTAGAACATGCTTGGAGTCTTGGTGTGGCACTGTGGGTTGATGTGCTGGACTGCAAAGTCGTTTGAACCACAAGGTCAGTGGTTCAAGCTTACCAGCCACTCCTTGGAAACCCTATAGCAGGTTGCTGTGAGTTGGAACCAAGTCCACAACATTAACAAGAAGAACATGCTTACATACTGATGTGGCTGACTCAGTGGAGAGGGAGATGCTAAGGGTGCAGAAAGAGGAGACACCATGGGATCCAGGTTCTTGAGTAGGTAAGAGGGGTAGGGGCTTAGACCTACAAAGAGGATCAGCCCTGGGCAGAGCAGGAACCGTCATCCACAGGTGCCGCAGGGAGGTGGAGGGTGAGTGCAGACGTGAGAAGACTGCTGGGTTTCATGACAGGAAGATGAGCCATCTCTTTCTAAGGGATACCATATTCTTAGTCGAGCAGGTGAGGCTGGGATAGTGAGGGATGTGTGCAGAGAAGCATGGATGAGCTGGTAGTTTGTAGAATGGGAACGTGCACAACGGGATGGCTGGGAGCTGTTGCTGAGGACTGCCAGTGCCCTTTGAGACTCAAGGCAACAAATTACAGGCATCAAGGGGAGGTCGTTAGATTCAACCAAGGTTGGGCGTGGCTTTTAAGTTTGATGAAGGAAGAGAGACAGAATGAAAGAGAGATACGAGGGCAGTGGAGGGTTGTTTTGAGGTTGGTGAACTATAGGACTAGATGAGGCAAAGGAATCAGATTGCTGGAAATCTGGAAGGATAAAAGGGAACAGGTGGTCACTGAGTGGGATTGGTCAAGGTGGAAATTTTGTAGAAGGAGCAATTTCTAAGATGGTCAGGTTAAAGGATGATGCTTATGGGGTAGAGGGGTAGGTGAGGCCAAGGGACTAATGGTTGGAGCCAGTCAGGTGAGGAGCAGGAAGGACCTGATGCTGGATGGATTCTCAAAGTGGACATTGAAGGCCTTGAGAATGATGATGGCAAGGATGGGGTGGAGAGGAAGACAGAGAATGAGTGTGTCAGTTAAGTTTGTAGTGAGTGAGGTTTGTGACTAGGGGGGAATGGGTGACCCAGCATCAGAGGCTGATGGAATTGAGAGGAAGTGGGGCTGCTGGGCAGAATGGGAGCCGAGGGTGGGGGTGGGGAAGAGATGTCTGTTGGGTGGGACAGTCCAGAGCTAGGAGGACAACTTCTCCACTTCCTGACCCCACGGTATATGATGTGTGGAAGAGAAAACAGTCTCCCTGGAATGGAAGCAGGTAAGCAGGGCTACCAGGTGAGGTGGCAGGGTAAGAAGTTCTCATTCAGAAAAGACACAGAGAATAAGGGATATTTGCTGATGACAGTCTCCAAGCTCCCAGAGCTAAGAGGGTAGAGTCCATGGAGGCTGGAGTCTCGGCTTCTGTGGGGCAGTATCAACCCCTTCTCCCTCTAAATTTTGGTTTCTCAGTAGCGTGATGGCATCAAGGTCGCTTGCCAGGTGGTGATGCGGCGGGAGTGAACTAGGCAGTGTGCGGGGCCACCACAGACTCAGTCGGGCAGGACTCGCTGGGCGTGCAGCCTCCAGTTGGTGGTGGGAGGCTGATGGTCCCGCTTATGGGTGAGGCTCCGCCCTCCGCTCTGTCTAATGGTCCAGATAAGAGATGAAACACGTTTCCAGCACGATTGAGTACTAGAAGTCACACCGTGGCTTGGCAGGAGTTGGCGGCACAGATGTGTGGGTAATTGTGATATATAGGAAGATGTGCCGCGAAGCAAAGCCCTGAACTGCCTTTCTGGTTCAGGGAGCAGAGAGGGGCGGGGCAAGCACTCACGAGCCGCGGGAGATCTCGCATGTGTGGTCATCTCACAGGGAACGACATTCCAGGGCAAGAGTCCAGAAAGGCCAGAATATTTACATTAAAAAAAAATAATTTGGACCCTGAGTTCCTATCCCACTGTTGTTGTTAGGTGCCATCAAGTCGGTACCCACTCATAGTGATCCTATGCTCAACAGAACGAAACACTGCCCGGTCCTGGGCCAACTTCAATATTGTTGCCATGCTTAAGCCCATTGATGCTGCCACTTAGCCGATCCATCTCGCTGGAGGTTTTCCTCTTTTGCTCTGACCCTCTACCTTACCAAACATGATATCCTTCTCCAGTGACTGGTCCCTCCTAATAATGTCTGAAATATGAGAGACGAAGCTTGGCCATCCTGGTCTCCAAGGAGCACTCTGGCTGCACATCTTCCAACACAGATCTGCTGGTTCTTTTGGCAGCCCATGGTACTTTCAATATTCTCCTCCACCAACATAACTCAAAAGTATTAATTCTTCTACGGTCTTCCCACTGGGTAGTGGGAAATTCATCCTGCTCTCTGGTCTCCATGGAGATGCCCACTGGGTCCTAGTGACACCTCCAGAACCAAACTTTTCTGGATACTTTGCTCAGACTGGGGAATAGGGTGCCTGGGGCTGCCAGGAACACCCTCCAACTACCTTTGCCTCTCCATTCTGCAGATGAGACAGTTGAGACCCAGAAGGCCCAAGGCTGCTCAGAGTTTAGATAATGGCTTATCTCCCCAATGCTCCCTAATTCCAGAGTCCTGACCTTGGGCCAAATATGCCCAGGTGATGAGCTGGTTGTGCAGCCAGGAAGTGTGGTGGGGGCTGACAGGGCTCAGGGACAGCTGAGGGGTAAGACCGGGCTTCCTGGGGAAATGCCTGGATTTGGAGAGCTTTGAGGAATTGGGACCACCACCATCTGTCTGTCAGTTTGTCGTACTGTGATGGCTTGTGTATTGGTGTGATGTTGGAAGCTATGCTACCAATACTTCACATACCAGTAGGGTCAACCATGGGAGACAGGTTTCAATAGAGCTTCCAAACTAAAACAGCCTCTGAAGGAAGGCCTGGAAATCTATTCCCAAGATGTAACCAACCAAAACCCTATGGATCAAAAAATAAATAAATAAAACAAAACCCCCCCCCTATGGATCACAGCACAATGCTTTCCAATATAGTGATGGAAGGTGAGTCCCTTAGACTGGACGGTCACAATGATACAGACTTGAGAATACCAGAGATCATGAAGATGTTGGAGGAGTGGGCAGAGTTTGGTTCTGCTGTGTAGAGGGGAAAGATTAAGAGTTGGAAATGACTCAAAGATAACAACAACCAGACATTGAGAAGGGCACAGGGAATAGGGTAGGACCAAGTATGGCAGTTTTTGTTTGTTTGTTAAGTGCCGTTGAGTCGGTTCTGACTCATAGCAACCCTGTACAGGGTTTCCGAGGGTGTAAATCTTTACGGGAGTAGAAAGCCTCATCTTTCTCCCACGGAGCGGCTGGTAGTTTCAAACCGCTGACCTTAAGGTTCGCAGCCTGATTCGTAACCACTACGCTACCAGAGCTCCTTAAGTATGGCAGTAAGATGAGCTAATGTGTTTTGGAACAGTGTAAGATTTGCTGAGGTTTTATGTGGGTCACAGAGTTAATTTTTAGCTTGGCTTCTTTCATGCACCTGGGCTTTGGTGACCTCTCCTGTGGCGTCAGTCCTGCCACACCTTTAAACTCTCAGCTCACTGACTGGGCAGGCTAGGGATGGTCCTGTCTCTGGTCCAGCCATGCTCTAAGGGGGTTACCCATTTTGTCTCACTGAACCCTCTTGTCAGCCCAGAGAACAGATGAGGAAATTGAGCATAAGCTGAAGAGTTTGGGGCTACTCTTTTTCTTCCCACTGCCCACATGGCTGTGGGCCGAGCTGGGCATATATGCCGAGTATGTACTTTCGGAGCTCCTGTGAAGAGGGGAGACCTCTGGAGTATGTCCATCTTTGGGGGTGTCCTGTGGGGTAATGAGAAGAGCTATAAACTCAGGAGTTCCAGGCCTGCTCTCAGCTTTGCCCCTCACCAGCTGGGCAGCTCTAATCTGTCACTTCCTTGTCTTCAGGTCATCCCTGGCATCTCTAGCATGAAGGGTTGGGTGAAACAATCTCCAAGTCCTTTCACCTCTGTGAGCTAGAGACACTTTTGCTTCCAGTTAGTACTTTGAGGTTGAGAACCTGATTTTCCACCTACCACAGGTTTCAGCCACCCCTGCCTGTGTACTCCTCCAGTCATGGATATAATGCTTCTTGGATCTCTTCTAGCTTCAACATCACAGGAGCTGAGATCTGTCTCAACACAGCCTCCTGCAGGTGGGACTGAATGGGCTCACTCACTGGTCCCAGATCCACCCCTTTGGAGCCTTTTGGGTCTGAATTCCCCATTGAAAACAGACATATATCCAACAACATAGATGACAGACTCACTATGGCTCTGATAACGCTAGCTGCTGTTGATTAAGTGCCTGCTGGTGTGACGCTGTGGAACAAAGCACTGGACCATTTGAACCTCAAGGTCAGCAGTTCAAACCCACCAGCCGCTCCTTGGAAACCCTATACAGGGTCGCTTTGAGTTGGAACCACCTCGATGGCACTTAACAACAGCAACATGGTGTTGCAGAACTCCTGGTGTGGTGCTGTAGGATAAACGCTGGACCAAAAGGTTGGCAGTTCAAACCCACCAGCCTCTCCTTAGAAATCCTAAACTCATAGGGTCACAATGAGTCAGAACTGACTCAATGGAACTTAACAACAACAACAAAAATGGTGCTGTAGGATAAGCACTGGATTGCTTACAGCAAGGTTGGTGGTTCAAACCCATCAGTCTTTTCTTGGAAACCCTAAAATGGGGTTGGTACGAGTCGGAACTAATTCAATGGCACTTAACAACAACAACAACACAAGCAGACTACTAAGAAGCCTAGTTGCACAATGGTTAAAGTGTGTGGCTGCTGAATGAAAGGTCAGTGGTTCAAACCCATTAGCAGTTCTATGGGAAAAATACCTGGCAGGCTGCTTCCCTAAAGATTAAATCCTAGGAAACCCTATGGGGCAGTTCTATTCCTAAAGGGTCAGTATGAGTTGGAATCAATTCTATGGCACACAACAACAACAACAACAACAACAACATGTGCAGAATACATCAGAAATATGTGCATATGTATTGTTTAACATCCTTATACTCTTCCTGCAAGGAATGGTGTTTCCCCATTTTACAGATGAGGAATCTGAAGGCCAGAGACTAAGTGACCTGCCTAAACTCACACAGTTTGGAAGGAACAGCTGGGATTAGAATCCAGAACACCGTGACTTCAATGCCTGGGCTCACCCCACTGTGCCACACTGTCTCTGGCCTGGCTCTGGGATGCAAAGAGACATTAAGTTAATACCCCTGTTGGTGGAATGCTCCTGCTAGCTTCTTCGTGAGGCTGTTGTTGTTGTTGTTAAATGCCATCGAGTCGGTTCCGACCCATAGCAACCCTGTATAGGGTTTCCAAGGAGCAGCTGGTGAGCTTGTACTACCGACCTTGCAGTTCAAATGGCTTTGCAGTCTGGCGCATTAACACACAGTGCCACACCGGTTCTTCATGAGGCTAGGCAGGATATACTCTGGACCTGCCCGCCTGAGGTCCTGACCCATCAGTCCCATAGAGGAGACTGGCTGTGGCCTGAGGCGGGCAGGCGTGCAGACAACTGTCTCCAGGCTGCGATAGGATGAACAGCTGATGGTGATTAGCTAAATCATAACATCGCTCATGCCATGCATAAGTGATGAACCAACTGGTGCCAGGCCACGTTGAGCGGCAGTGGGCACCCCGCCCCTGCCTCCACCCCCAGCCCAGAGGAGCCACCGTGGTGCTGCCTCCCTGTGTAATCTGGCACATCAAATGCTGCGACAATGAATATAGATTGACCTTATTATAGCAGCCGGCTGCTGGTGCCAGGCGCAGCCAGGCATACTTTGCACAAATTAAAGGTGTCAGCATGTAATTTACAGTTCATGGCGGAAAGGGGGTGGGGGCAGGAGGGAGGCATCGAGGCAGGTAGAAGGGAAGGTGGGTAGGCCGTGGGGTTTGTACCCAGAGTCTGCACACTAATGACAGGAGGTATCATTTTCATCCTGGTTTGCACGTTTTTAGTTATTTCTTGCTCTAGGGGACCATCCTTCTCCTAAGCTCCCCTGCTATCCATCCCCCACCTCCCACCCCCCACCCCCGCCCCAATGTTCTGTGTGTGTGTGTTTCAGCTAAATTACTGGTTTTACCTGAAGAGCGTAAAGTAGGTGTGCTAATTTACAGCTCAGTAGATAAAGCTGCAGTGTGGGGACTGTCTGGGAAGCCTGTAATACGACATCATTTTACTAACACACCCCAGAGCAGCTTGACATCTCCGAGTTAGGCCTGTGATTAAAGTTGTCGTCTTTTCTCCCCTCCCTCTCCCTTCTCCAACACGGAGAACAGATTAAAGTCTAAGTAATAGATCTCGGTTTTCCTACCATCCAACAGATAGACACAGTACACAGTGTGACACAGAGAGTAAGTTATACATCACAAACAACAGCTTCTGCTCTTTACCACCCAGAATTAATTTTCCATTTGCTAAGCTTCCCTCTTCTCCAAGCCCATTTTCCTGTCAAGCGGGGCCCTCTTCCCTCTGAAAAAGCAAGGGAGGAAAAGCTCAGGTCGAGTCTAGAAGAGGTAGTCTCCTCCCTACAGTTTGCATTTGGGAAAACTGAGGCCTGGAGGAGCGAATGACTTTCTGATGTTACCCTCCCTGTTTGTGGCAGAGAAGGGACTCAAACCCAGGTCCAGAAGGTGGAAGGGCTGAGCATCAGTGACTGCCTGAAGAGCTGGATACTCTGTTTGCACCCATACCCCACAACTTGTCCTCCAAAATGCTTGGCGTTCTTTGTGCTACCCTCTGGTCACCAAGAGGTGACCTCTATGGGCTGCCTATTCATGTGGTTATCAGCCAGGTCTGGGCAATGGGAGGAACCAGATGAGATGGGAGGGTGGGTGCAGAGACAGGTTGGGGTGTTTCTACCCTGTTTCTCCCTCTTCCTTCTGGGACTACAGCTTTAGTGGAGTGTTCCCTTCCTGCTCTACAACCCCAGTTCCTAATGCCCCTGTAATTTGAGGTGCTAACAGTTTCCTGCTCTCCTCTCCCAAAGCCTCATCATCTATGACATATTTCCTTAGCTCTGGTGTGGCACTGTGGGTTAATGTGCTGGACTGCAAGGTGGGTTTGAACGCTAGGGTTGGCGGTTCAAGCTCACCAGCCGCTCCTCGGAAACCCTATACAGGGTCGCTATGAGTTGGAACTGACTCGACAGCACTTAACAACAACAACAAGCTCGCTTTCCATTTCTTCACCTGAATGGATGTTTCCTGCTGGAGCCAGAGTGATAACCAGAGACGCCTGTTCTGGTGCTGTTGGATCAGTACCAGATTGCGAACCACAAGGTCAACAGTTCAAACCCACCAGCTGTTCCCAGGAAACCCTATACAGAGTTGCTATAAATTGGAACCGACTTGACATCCCTTAACAACAACTGCGTGCCTAGTTCTCTGCCTATAGCCACATGGGGTGGAAAATGTCCAGATCGCCCTTAGGAAGTCAGGGCCCTCTGGGAGCAATGTCTGCCTTAAGCCCAGCTCTCCGTCCTTGGCTCTGAGTCCTCCTCACCCCACTAGGCCCCGTGAGAAGCATTTTGCACACTGCACTTTCGCCTTAGGAGACCCCCACAACAGCCTGGTTAGTCCCTTCTTGGTGGTGCTGTGACGTGGAGTCGGCTTCTACTCACAGTCACATTGCTGCACAGGGCTTCCCGGGGCTATAAATCTTTACAGGAGCAGAATGCCTCATCTTTCTCCCATGGAAAGGCTGGTAGTTTTGAACTGCTGACCTTGAAGGTTAGCAGCCTGACTTGTAACCGCTACGCTACCGGAGCCCCTCTTCTAGATGAGTAAATGGAAGCTTGAAGAGGCTACAAGACACTTCCCCAGGGGCCCCAACCGGAGCTCAGTTTCCAACTTGGGACCAGCTTGTTCCAGAGCCTGAGTACCACCTGAACTCACACATGGCACGCACATGTGTACACACACACACACACACACATGTATGTGCACATGCACACACACATGCACACGTGGACAGCATGTGCACTCACGTGAACACATACATACATGCACATGTGCTCACACATGACCACACACAGAAACGAATGCCTTTATGGAGTCATAGGGGTCCTATTGTGGCGCTGCAGGATAAAGCGCTGGACTACAAGGCCTGTTTGAACCACAAGGTCAGTGCTTCAAACTCACCAGCTGCTTCCTGGAAACCCTATGCAACATCATTATGAGTCTGAACTAACTCAAGGGCACTTAACAACAGCACCAACAGGGGGCACCAACAGGGCAGGCAGGACTTGGAGTGATGTGGGTTGGGAGTCAGGGAGGTAGGTCAAAGTGGGCTTTGGAATCTGAATGGAAATACAGAGCCCAAGCTTACCTGCCTCAACTCAGTAGCCTGGTTTCACCAACATCACCAGGTTGGGCAGGGGTTGAAGTGATGATGGTGGCGGTGTGTTGTTGAGTTGGTTCTGACTCATAATGATGCTGCATAGGGTTTCCAAGGAGCAGCTGGTGAGCTTGAACCACCAACTTTGTGACTTTGTGTTTCAAACTGACTTTGCAGTCCAGCGCATTGACCCACTGTGCCATACCAGGGCTCCAATTCTATATATTAATTTTCAAAAAGCCATTATGTTGTCTAGATGCTGAGGGGTGAGAAGATCACAACCCACATGAGGACGAGTTTAACTGGAGTCCCTGTTTCGGCTCTGTAGGATCAGCACTGGACTGCGAATCACAAAGTCAACAGTTCAAACCCACCGGCTGCTCCTAGGAAATCCTATATGTACAGGGTTTGTATAGAGACACCAAAGCCATGTTGTTGTGGCCATAGAGCCCACCCTGACACATACCGACCCTGCACAACCCAGGAGAGACACAGAACCTGCAATATGGATCAAGGTTCAGACCTACCCTGGGGGACCCCAGAGGGTGTTAAAAATAGGTTCCCAGACCTTACCCCACCTTTCTAAACAGAGTCTCTATGGATGTGGCCCGGGAACGTGCTTTTTGTTTTGTTTAAAGGCAATATTGACATGAAACCAGTCTTGGCAGTCATAACCTCCCCCCGTCCCCCATTGGTGGTTGTGTGGTGTTGAGCTGGTTTGGCTCATAACACTCCTATATTGGGCTTCCAAGACTGTAAATCTTTATGGGCACCTCATCTTTCTCCCACAGAGCGGCTGGTGGGTTTGAATCACCGACTCACCAACCTTGCAGTTAGCAGCCCAATGCTTAGCCCACAGTGCCACCAGGGATCCTTCAGTTCACACAAGTTTATAAAGGAAAGCACAGAGGGATTAAGCGATTTGATCAGCATCAAAGTCAGGGTGAGAACTGGGCTGGGCCCTCTGCTCACTCACCCTCGGGCACTCCAGGGACAGGGCAGAGCACAGGCTCCCTGATGGTAGTCTCCAGCTCTCCTCCTCCCCCACACCAGCCCCTCTGCAGCCGGTTCTCAAGATGGCAAGCGGGGGGTGGAGGAAGGTGGTGGCAAAGCGAAAACACGCCTGGAATAACATGACATTTAGAAATATGAATCAGCTGGCACTTTCTGTGTTCACTTCCTCCCCCTCTTTACCACCCCCCAGCTCCCTCCTCCACCAAGGCACTCTATGAGCTGCAAGAACACCAGACCTGGACAGCCAGGCAGGCAGTGGGACCTGCAGGCAGGGCTGGCCTCCCACATGGAAGAGGGGATGAAGTTTGAAATGAGATTAGAGAAGGGGATATAGTGCTTCCTCTTCTTGCTGTGTGACTCTGTGAAAGTCCTGGCACCTCTCTGGGCCTCAGCCTGAGGATGCCCCCCAGGCCTGCGGACAATGCCCTTGGGCGGGCTGCCTGCCAAGAGGGCTGACTGGGTAGACTTGCACCCATTGATGTTCCTCTTCTGCCCTGCTGTCTGGAACCACTAGTTCCTGTGGGTACTAGGAGCACAGGATGGTGTCCGCCTGAGGGAGTTTGGAGGGGAGGCTTGAGGTAGAAGGGAGCCAGATAAGGGCAGTGGGAGGTATGAGAGGTCAAGGGGGAAGGTGAGAGCTCAGCAGCTCAGATGGTGTCTTTGTTGTTGTTGTTAGGTGTCACTATCTCATAGCGACCTTATGCACAGCAGAACGAAACACTGCCCAATCCTGGGCCAACCTCACTACTGTTGCCACACTTGAGTCCTTTGATGTTGCCACTTGGCCAATCCATCTCGCTGGGGGTCTTCCTCTTTTTCTCTGACACTCCACCTTACCAAACATGATATCCTTCTCCAGTGACTGGTGCCTCCTGACAATGTGACCTAAGTACGAGAGATGAAGTTTGGCCATCCTGGCCTCCAAGGAGCACTCTGGCTGCACTTTTTCCAATACAGATCTGTTGATTCTTTTGGCAGCCCATGGCACTTTCAATATTCTCCTCCAACACCATAACTCAAAAGCATCAATTCTTCTATGGTCTTCCTTATTCACTTTCTAGCTTTTGCATGCATATGAGGTTATTGAAAATACCATGGCTTGGGTCAGGCGCACCTTAGTCCTCAAGCTGACATCTTTGCTCTTCAACACTTTAAAAAAGGTCTTGTGCAGCAGATTTGCCTAATGCAACGCGTAGTTTGATTTCTTGACTGCTGCTTCCATGAGTGTTGATAGTTGATCCAAGAAGAATGAAGTCCTTGGGATCGTCTAAAACAAAACAAAGAAACCCCACTCACTGACCCCAGGTGGTTAGAGTAGAACTGTGCTCCATAGAGCTTTCAATTACTCTTTCTTTCAGAAACAGCCAGGTCTTTCTTCTGAGGCATTTCTGGGTGGTCTCGAATCTCTTTTGGTTGGAGGCCAAGTGCTGAACTGTTTGTATGCCCAGGGCCTCCTGGGCCCTGCCACTCAGGAGCTAGTGATCAGATACAGAGAACGGCCTGGTCCCATCTGTGATAACATGGATAGGAGGCGGCAAGCCCATGGTACACTGAGCTTCCAGGGACTTGTGGTCTTCCTCACATAGGACTAGGGCCAGGTAAAGGTGTGGGGCTGCCTCAATGCCCTCCCCAGCCTCCTGCACAATCCAAGTGAGTCAGCTCTGTGTGTATTTGTGCCCGACCCCAGCACAGGCCTGACTCCCCCACCTGGCCCCACAGTCTAAGAGTGCTGAGTGAGCAGTAGGTGTCTCAGAGACACACACTGGGTGGAATCCATGCTGTGACTCTCTCAGTCCTAGAAAACCTGAGACCTGGTCCCCAAGAAGGGTACCCTCGGGCAGCGCTCTTTCCTGGCCCTTGGTGGGCACATCTGTGAAATGGGGTGTTGGTTGGACCCATAGACTGAGTCTCTCTTCCTGCACTTACCTGCCACAAGGCCCCTCAGCTTAAGAGACTGGGCAGGGAGCGTAGTTAGAACGTGTTCCCCATGGGAACATGGCTGTCTTGTTGAACCACTGTGTGCTCAGGGCAAGCCCATAGTAGGTGCTCAGTTCATGTCTGTGGGGGTGGGAAGGTAGGTGGGCCCAGGCTGGGACTGGCAGGCCCACTAGCCTTTGCTTCCTAGTCTATTTCCAGCTGGCTCCCACCCAACCTTCCTGGATTCGCCTCCTGTGACCCTTCATCTCCTTCTGCCGTGGAGGTCCTCTTGGGGGGATGGGAAGGCGCTTCGGGGAAGGCCCCTTCAAATGGGACTCTGTTGGGAGAATAAACACATTCAGTAGCCATTCTTTGGGTCCCCTCTTCCAAGAGCCCTTGGGGTGGTCCCAGGTGCTGACAGATGAGCGTCCCAACCCCAGGCCCCATAGACCTACTGAAGGTGTGTGACTAGTAGACCCCTGTCTACCTAGAAAGGATGTGCTTAGCTGGCCAATGAGGGAAGGTGGTGTGCAGTGGGGTTGTAGGAGTGTGATTTACCCCAGGAAGTGTGAAACCTAAAGAGGGATAAGAGTTTGCACACCTTGGAGCCCAGGGCCCAGCTGTGGCTCTTACCAGGCTGGGCCCGAGATCGATCTTTGCCCACTTCTGATTCACCAGGTGCAATCAGAGCACCAACCTTGCCTAGGCCAGCCCTAGGTAGAGGATACCTGAGGTGTCTCTGTAGGTGACCAGGCTATTCTGCCACCAGCTAGCTGGGAGAATTTGACTTCAACCAAACTAAACCATTAAGTCAGTTCCGATGCTTGGCGACCCCATGTGTTGTAGAGTAGCGCTCACTCCACAGGGTTTCCTAGGCTGTGACTTTTTGGAAACAAATGACCAGGTCTTTCTTCTGAGGTACCTGTTGGTGAGTTCAAACCACCAACATTTTGATTAGTTGTTGTTGTTGTGCGCCGTGGAGTTGGTTCCGACTCATAGTGACCCTGCACAGGGTTTCCGAGGCTGTAAATCTTTATGGGAGCAGAAAGCCTCATCTTTCTCCCATAGAACAGCTGGTGGTTTTGAACTGCTCGCCTTGAGGTTCGCAGCCTGATTCGTAACCACTACGCTACCAGAGGTCCCTTGATTAGTAGCCGATTATTTAACTGTCAGGGACTCCTGAACTTGACTTATTTCTTTCTCCTCACTCCTTGTTTCTCTCAAGGTCTGTCTGGCCCAGGGGCATTGCCTTTCCCTCCCTGGACATGGATACTGTTCCTCATGGGTGCAGGATCCTGGATGCCATGCTGGGTGGCAAGGGCATGGGAACAGGATGGGCCCAAGCTTAGAACCCAAGACTCCTAGGACCTTAGACTCAAAGGGAAAGCCTTGAGCGTCCCAGACAGGTGAAGCAAGGAATTGAGCAACATTCCCATTTTACAGATGAGGAAACGAAGTCTTAGAGACACAATATGACCTGCCCAGGGCGATAGTGTGAGAGGCAGAGCTGTGGGCTCTCAGGGCTTGTCCAAGCTACCCTGCCAGTCATGCTCAGTTGAGACAGTCCGTATGATTATCCCCAGGTTACAGAGGGGGAAACTGAAGCTCAGAAAGGTGACATTCTTGGCTAATAATAGTATCTTCAACTCTGCTGCGATCAGAAGCAGCAAGGCCAATGAAGGCTCAGGTTCCACCCTCTCCTGCGCTGACTGATCTATGCCACATGGAGTCCCTTTCTTCTTGAGTCTTACTGCATTTATTCCGAAGGATGGTGGTGGTCAGTTCCAATGCATAGTGACTCTGCTTAGGGTTTCTGAGGCTGTAAACCTTTGCGAAAGCAGAAAACCTCGTCTTTCTCTCATGAAGCTGCTGATTTATTTAAACTGCTGACCTTGTGATTAGCAGCCCAGCTCATAACCCACTATGCTAGCAGAGCTTTTTATTCTGAAGGATGCTGTTGTAGTTGTTAACTGCCATCGAGTCAGTTCTGACTCATAGCCATGCTGTAGAGGGTTTCCAAAGTCATGGTGTGCCGCTGTGGATAATGCACTGGACCGTAAGTCGGCAGTTCGAACTCACCAGTTGCTCCTCAGAAACCCTATACAGGGTCACTATGAGTCAAAACTGACTCAACGGCACTTAATAACAATACTGGTGCTGTTTGAACTGCTGACCTTATGGTTCCCAGTCCAGTGTTGCAGGGGGGTGGGCTAGGGTGGCGGGGCGAGGGTACGAAGACAACTAGGAAACATTCATGGAACATTTACTCCGTGCCAACTGCACGGCCAGGTTCTCATCAGCTTCCTGTAAAGGGCTCATCTGATGCCCAGTTTACAGACGAGAATGTTGAGGTTCAGAGGGCTCAGGTCCAAAGCCAGCTCTGACTCCTGAGCCCCAGGTGTTTCTCTCCCTGATTCAACCCTGAGTTCTGTTATCTTGTAATCATTTCCCGATTGCTGTCTTGTCTCTGCCATTTGGCTCTAAGGTTGCTGATAATGCAATCCTATACTTGTGAGCAGCCCCTGGAGTTTCCCCAGGGGGTTGGCCCAGGAGCAGCAGAGAGGGGCAGAGGTGCTGTGGGCCCCCTGAGCAGGAAGGCAGGTGGGCTTCAAGTCCTTCATCTGCCACTTGCTAGTAGAGTGAACCTGAATTCTTAAGTCATCTCTCAGAGCCTCGGTTTCCTTATCTATAAAATGAACTTGGTGTCAACCCGTGAGACTTGATGAGGTAATGAGTTAGTTGCAGGGCCCCAGCATGAGGCTCATAGTAGGTGTAAACCCAAAGCTATGGTTGTGCTTATCAGCTCGCTCATATCATGGGGCACCCCCAAGACACCCTCCACCCCCAACTACAACCTGGCCTCCAATCCTTCTGGAAGCCTCCCTCTCCTGGGCCCTGTGAGGGGGCTTGGAGTTAGCTGGTGGGCACACAGGGACCCTGTGTCTTTGTGTGTCTGTGTCACCCCATGTGGGTTGCAGCTGTGAAAGCTGCATTCCTAATGCTACCCCCACCTCGCCTCCAGACTTTGAATCCTGAGAACTGAGGCTGGGTTCCTTGGCACTTCCAGATGCTCAAGGGGAAGCGAGAACCCCTGAGTGGACTTTGTGAGTGGACTCAAGCCTCTCTTTGCTGGCCTGCCCCATGCTGGGAGGAGGCCCTGAGAGATGAGTTTCTGGCTGCACAGCCCAGGGGGTGGTGGGCGGCCCCGAGGGGAGCGGAACTGAGCAGAGCTGTGGAGACATTTGCTGCAGAAACCCTGCCAGCCATGTCTCAGTCACATAAGTGTTAACTGTCAAGACCCCATTAAGGTGAAGCTGGGGTGTAGATGATGGAGGAAGGGGCAGGTGAGGGGACAGGAAGCTGTCAGAGATGAGGATTAGGGGCCACACTCACCTAAGGGGCAGGGTGGACCTATGGGTGCAATCTGAGCTTCCAACTTGTTCCCCTAGTTCTTGGTTGTAAGCAATGGGGACTCCCTTGTGCACTCACACCCAGTTGGCCTTCCAAAGAGGAGACAAGAGTGCTGGTAGCTCTAGGGGGTGTTTTCTTCTTTGCATGGAATTGTCACCTGAGCAGGGAGGGTGGGGGGTTTAGGGTGGGGGTCCAAGATTCTTTCTACAATGGAAACCGCAGCCCTGCACGATGGCTTCATTGACTAACTGATGGGTTTCTCTCCTTGCTCTCTGCTCTGACTATGAAATGTCTTTCTTCTTACTGAATACATGAAACATGTTTCTTTCTCCAGGCCTTGGCCTTTGCCATTGCCCTGCCTGGAATAGTCTTCCTTCTGATATGTACACAATAGATTTGCCTTACCAAGGTCACCTGGCTCATGTGAGTCCCATTCTGGGGTAGGGGTCCATGTTTATGTTCTTCCTAGCTCCTTTCTTCAGCAGAAATGATCCTGATCTGTTTCTTATTTCTCTTCTGTCCCTGGATGCTGAGACCTTGGATGTTTCATTTCTGCTGGGGTCCCAATCCCTTGTGATCAGTAAATACCTCCTAGATGAAGGGGAATGCTTGTCAAACTGGATATGTGATGACAACCCCAAACCCAAACCAAATCCTCAGTCCCTGAGTCGATTCTGATTCTCAGTGACCTTGTACGGCAAAGTGGAACAGCCCCATGGCTGTAAATCACGGGGAAGCAGCCTGCACATCTGTTTTCTGTGTGGATCGGCGGGTGGGTTTCAACCACCGACCTTTTGGTTAGCAGTCCAATGCTGAACCCAACGTGCCACAAGGACTCCTACATGGTGATTGTTGTTGTTGTCAAGTGTCGTCGAGTTGGTTCTGACTCATAATCGACCCTGCACAGTGTTTCCTAGGAACAGCTGGTGGGTTTGAACCACCAACCTTGTGGTTCGCAGTCTAGTGCATATCATACAGGGCCAAACCAGAATAGAAAGTTCTTCTAACTTCTTAAAGGGTATTCACAACACTTAGCTACTTAGGTTCTCTGGATAATTCACTCCAGTGCCAACGCCATGCCTACTGCAGGGAGGAAAGGGCCGAGATCAGAGAGGGGCAGAGCCACAGTCAGGATGACACAGCTAGCGAGAGGGGCAGCAGCCGGGGTGTGTCCCCATGTGCAGGAGTCAGAACAGGTGTCCGAGTCTCCCACAATACTACAGTGAGTAGCTGAAAGAATTTACATTTATTGCCTCCCAGTTCTGAAAACTCCAAGTTCAAAACAGGGCGCTAATCACGTGGGTTCCTTCTGAGGGCTCTGAGAGGAACTGTTCCGTTCCTCTCTCAATTCTGGGCTCCCAGCAATCCTTGGTGTTTCTTGACTTGTGTAAACCCTGTCTCCTCGCCTGTTCTCCTTTTATAAGCCATCACTCAGATGGGATGAGAACCCACGCTACTCCAGTGTGACCTCCTAATACCAAATAACATCTTAAAAAAACAATTTCTAAGCAGAAATTCATAGGTACAGGGCTAGGACTTCAAAAGATCTTTTAGGGGGACATAATCCAACCCATAACAAACAAATCAGTTGCCATCAAGTAGATTCTGATCCATGGTGACCCTAGGTGTTACAGAGTAGAATTTCATTCCACAGGGTTTTCAAAGCTGTGACCTTCCAAAGCAGATCACCAGGTCTTTCTCTGGAGGCACTTTTGAGTGGGTTTGAACTCTCAACCTTTGATTAGTCATCGAGTGTTTAACCATTTGTGCTTCCCAGTGACTATGAGATGGGAAATCAGGATGGCACATTCCCACCTGGGTTATGACGCTTCAGGCTTCCAATTCAGGACAACAACTTGGGATGGTGCAAACCCTTAAGATAAAGTCCCTCCTATGTAGTGGTTGGAAGAGATCAATGTTTATGCCCATTCCAAAAAGAGGTGACCCAACAGAATGCGGAAATCATCGAACAATCTCTTTGATATCTCAAGTGAGTAAAGTTTTGCTAAAGGTAATACAGAAACGACTACAATCATACATTGACAGAGAACTTCCAGAGGTTCAAGCCAGATTCAGAAGAGGCCGTGGAACGAGAGATATCACTGTGGATGTCCAATGGATCTTGGCTGAAAGCAGAGAATATCAGAAGGATGTTTACCTGTGCTTTATTGACTACGCAAAGGCTTTCGATTATGTGGATCATGACAAGCTATGGACAACATTGAGAAGTATGAGTATTCCAGAACACTTAATTGTACTTCTGAGAAATCTGTACCTGGACCAAGAAGCAGTTGTTTGAACAGAACATGGGAACACTGAATGTTTTAAAATTGGGAAAGGTGTGAGACAGGGTTGTATTCTTTCACCATACTTATTCAACCTGTATGCTGAGCAAATAATACAAGAAGCTGGGTTCTATGAAGAAAAACGTGGCATCAGGATTGGAAGAAGACTCATTAACAACCTGTGATATGCAGATGATACAACCTTGATTGCTGAAAGTGAAGAGGACTTGAAACATTTACTTATGAAGATCAAAGAGCACAGTCTTCGATATGGATTACATCTCATTGTCAAGAAAACCAAAATCCTCACCACTGGACCAATAAACAACATTCTTATCAATGGAGAAAAGATTGAAGTTGTCAAGGACTTCATTCTTCTTGGATCAACTATCAACACTCGCGGAAGCAGCAGTCAAGAGATCAGACGACGTATTGCACTGGGCAAATCTGCTGCACAGGAACTTTTTAAGGTATTGAAGAACAGAGATGTTAGTTTGAGGACTAAGGTGCACCTGACCCAGGCCATTGTGTTTTCAATAGCCTCATATGGATGCGAAAGCTGGACAGTGAATAAGAAAGATTGCAGAAGAATTGATGCCTTTGCGTTGTGGTGTTGGAGGAGAATACTGAAAGTGCCATGGACTGCCAAAAGAACCAATAGATCTGTTTTGGAAGAAGTGCAGCCAGAGTGCTCCTTGGAGGCCAGGATGGCTAAGCTTCGTCTCTCCTACTTTGGACATATTGTCCGGAGGAAACAGACACTGGAGAAGGATGTCATGCTGGGTAAGGTGGAGGGTCAGAGAAAAAGAGGAAGACCTCTAACGAGATGGATTGGCCAGGTGGCATCATTAATGGACTCAAGTGTGGCAGTGGTAGTGAGGTTGGCCCAGGATTGGCCATTGTTTCGTTCTGCTGTGCATGGGGTCGCTATGAGTCAGTTCCGATTCGATGGTACCTGACAACAACAACAACAACAATGTAGTGGTTGGAGTCTTGGTGTGGCACTGTGGGTTAATGCACTAGACTGCAAAGCCATTTGAACTGCAAGGTTGCTGGTTCAAGTTCACCAGCTGCTCCTTGGAAACCCTACATGGGGTCACTATGGGTGAGGACCCGACTCGATGGCACTTAGCAATAACAACCTGCAGATGAGGAGGTTGAGGCCGTGGGGGCAGGGTGGAGGCTGTCTGGCTGGAGATCCCACCACAAGTGTGAAGTAGACTTCAGATTCTACCATTCTGCTCCATTTGCCATGCTGGATGGGGCGGGGCCCTGAAGGCAGGAAGGACTTGTAGAGGCCAGTGTTGTGCTAATGGAGATCTCTGGGAGGGTCCTCAGCACAGAGACCAGGAATGGCTGCCTGGAGCCCCTTTGTTGTTGTTGTTGTTGTTAAGTGCCATCGAGTCAGGTCCAACCCATAGCGACCCTGTACAGGGTTTCCGAGGGTGTAAATCTTTACGGGAGTAGAAAGCCTCATCTTTCTCCCGTGGAGCGGCTGGTAGTTTCGAACCGCTGACCTTAAGTTTCGCAGCCTAATTCGTAACCACTACGCTACCAGAGCCCCTTTGTAGGAGGGGTTAATAGCCATAGTCTAAATGCTTTAATTTCTGCCTGTTATCAAGGGAAAACAAATCCAGATCATGCACTCAGCAATGTATGTCCATGTATTAGTTTTAAATTGTTGTTGTTAAGTGCCATCGAGTTGGTTCCTTCTCATAGTGACCCTGTGTAGGGAGGGTTTCTGAGGAGCAGCTGGTGAGTTTGAACCGCCAACCTTGAGGTTCAAACCAACTCTGTAGTCCAGTGCATTATCTCACAGTGCCAGACCAGGACTCCTTGTTTACACATTATGCACATTCCAATGTCCTATTATATATACTATGAAAATGTACAAATATGGAAACGTTGAAATGAAATTAAAAATGTAAATACAATTTCTGGTATTTTCTTTCCATATGAGGGAGCTTAAAAAAGTTTGTGGAAAAATCACATTCTCTTTTATCATACTATAATTATTTTGCCCAACTCTGAGGAGTTAATGCTGCCTCATTGGAGGCCACTGACAAAATAACTTGGGGTTTGGTGCCTGTTACAGATTGAATATGTCTTCCACCCCAAATATGTATGGTAAACCCTATAGGCCTGTAGCTATAATCCCATCTGGGACCGGGTTGTCTTTGTTATGTTAATGAGGCAGGATTAGTGTAGGGTGTGCTCTGAGTCCATGACTTTTGAGATATAAAGGAGATTAAACAACTGAGCATCAGAGAGATGGGGGGAGGGGAGGATGCCAAACTGCAGGGAACCGGAAAACAAGCTGAAGAAACAAAGTCCTTCCCCCAGAGCCAACAGACAAAGTCATCCCCAGAGCTGACACCCTGAGTGTGGACTTCTAACCTCCTAAAATGTGAGAGAATAAGTAAGTTTCTGTTTGTTAAAGCCAACCACTACTGGTAGCTTTGCTGTAGCTGCTACTATGTGCCGTGGAGTCGGTTCCAACTCATAGCGACCCTGTACAGGGTTTCTGAGACTGTAAATCTTTATGGGAGTGGAAAGCCTCATCTTTCTCCCACGGAACAGCTGGTAGTTTTGAACTGTTGACCCTGAGGCTCGCAGCCCGATTCGTAACCACTACGCTACCAGATGCTATATCAGCACTAAACAACTAAGACAGCCCAACAACCCATTTGACTCAAGGCCTGTTTTTTTCTTGTAAGGTATGTGGCCTTCCGCCACTCTCTGGGTCACAATTTCTTCTGTAAATGGGATGATAGTTCTTCCCTGAGGGACCAAGTGAGGCAATAGTAAAAGATACTCAGTTTAGGGTTGTTGTTGCTGTTAGGTGTCGCTGAGTCAATACCTCTCAAAGTGACCCCGTGCACAACCGAACAACACACTGTTCTGTACCACCCTGACAATTGTTACGTTTGAGCCCATTGCTGCTGCCATTGTGTCCATCCATCTTGATGGGGGGGTCTTCCTCTTTTCCATTGACCCTCTACCAAGCATAATGTCCTTCTCACTGGTCCCTCCTGATAACATGTCTTGTATGAGAGACCAAGTCTCACCATCCTGGCTTCTAAGGGGCAATCTTAATGTGCTTCTTCCAACACTATTCTTTTACAACACCATAACTCAAATACATCGATTCTTCTACACTCTTTCTTATTCATTATCAAACTTTCACATGCATATAATGTGATTGGAAATACCATGGCTCGGGTCCGGAGCACCTTAGTCCTCAAACTAATGTATTTGCTTTGGAATATTTTAAAGAGGTCTTGTGCAGTAGATTTGCCTAGCACAATACTTCATTTATGGATGCATTCAAAGTGAAGTCTTTGACAACTTAAATCTTTTCTGCATTTATCATGTTATTTACTGGTTAGGTTATGAGGGGTTTTGTTTTCATTACATTGAGGTACAACCCATACTGTATTTAAAGGCCTCTTCACTTCTAGCAAACAAGGTTGTATCATCTGCATATCTCAGTTTGTTAATGAGTCTTTCCTGCAATCCTGATGCCACTTTCTTCCCCATATAACCCAGCTTCTGGATTTTTTGCTCAACATACAGATTGAATAAGTATGGTGAAAGAATACAGCTCTGGCGCACACCAATCCTGATTTAAAACCATTCAGTGTCCCCTTGTTCTTTTTGAATGACTGCCTCTTTGTCTATGTATAGTTCCTCAGGAGCACAATAAAGTGTTCTGGAATACCCATTCTTTGCTATATTATCCACTTTGTCATGATCCACACAGTTGAAAGCATTTGCATAAAAACCAAAGCACAAGTAAACATCTTTCTGGTATTCTCTGCTTCCAGCCAAGATTCATCTGATGTCAGCAATGATAGCCCTTATTCTATATCCTCTTTTGAATTCAGCCTGAATTTCTGTCAGTTCCCTGGCAATGTGCTGTTGCAGCTGTTTTTGAATTATTTTCAGCAAAATTTTGCTTGCGTATGATATTAATTATATTCTTCAGTGATTTCCACATTCTGTTGGAGTATCTGTCTTTGGAATGGGCACAGATATGGATCTCTTCCAGTTGATTGGCCAGGTCTTGTGAATTTCTTGGCATAGCTGAGTGAGCATCTCCAGTGCTTGTTGAAATATTTCCATTTGTAGCCCATCAATTCCTAGAGCCTTGCTTTTTACCATTGCCTTCAGTGAGGCTTCAACTTCGTCTTTCAGTACCTTTGGTTCTTGATCATGTGCTACCTCTTGAAATGATTGAACATTGACCATTTCTTTTTGGTACATAAATATACATCTATACATCCTTCTTTTGATGCTTTCTGCATCATTCAATATTTTGCCCATGGAATCCTTCAGTATTGAAATTTGAGGCTTGATTTTTTCCTTCAGTTCTTTCAGCTTAAGAAATGCTGAGTGTGTTTTCCCTTTTGGTTGTCAAATGCCAGGTCTGCACAATTCCTTGTAACACTTGACTTTGTCTTCTTGAGCTGCCCTTTGAAATTTTCTGTTTAGCTCTTTGACTTCCTCATTTTTTTCCATTCACTTTAGCATCTCTACACTGGAGAGCCAGTTGCAAAGTCTTTTCTGACATCCATTTTGGTCTTTTCTTTCTTTCCTGTCTTTTAGATGACCATTTGCTTTCTTCCTGTCTGATGTTCTTGATGTCATCCCACAGCTTTTCTGGTCTTTGGTCATTAGTATCTAATACATCAAATCTGTTCTTGAGATAGTCTCTAAATACAGGTGGGATATGTTCAAGGTCATATTTTGGCTCTTATGGACCATTAAAAAACATTTCTTCAGCTTCAGCCTGAATTTGCATCTGAATATTTGATGGTCTATTCTTCAGTCTGCCCTTGGCCTAGTTTTGACTGATGATATAGAACTTTTCTACTATCAGTTTGGTTCCTGTGTATTCAGTCTGGTGAGGTCCATGTGTATAGTCGCCTTTTATGCTGTTTTACAAATCTGTTTGCAATGACTATCTTGCAAAATTCTATCATGTGATCTTCAGCATCCTTTCTATTACCAAGACCATAATTTGCCATTACTGATCCTTCCTCTTTGTTTCCAACCTTTGCATTCCAATTGCTAGTAATTATCAGTACAGCTTAATTACATGTTTAGTTAATTTCATATTGAAGAAGATGGTAGAATTATTTAATTTTGTCATCACTGGCTTTAGTGGTTGGTGCTAAATCTGAATAACAGTGGTATGAACTGGTCTTCCCTGTAAGTGTAAGGATATTATCCTATCATAGACAGCATTGTGCTTCATGACAGATCTTGAAATATATTCTTTTTTGATGATATATGTGATGCCATTCCTCTTGAATTTGTTGCTCCCAGCATATTAAACCATGTGATTGTTAGATTCAAAATGGCCAATACCAGTCTATTTCAGCTCACTAATGCCTAGGATATCAATCTTTATGTGTCCCATTTCATTTTTGACAACTTCTAATTTTCCTAGATTCATACTTTCTACATTACATGTTCTGATTATTAATGGATATCTGCAGCTCTTTCTCCTTATTTTGAGCTGTTCCCAATTAGCAAATGAAGGTCCTGAAAGCTTTTGTAACATCATGGTCAATTCTACTTTGAGATGGCAGCTCTTCCCCAGTCGCTTTTTGAGTGCCTTCCAACCTGAGGGGCTCATCTTCCGGCACTATCTGGTGCTATTCATAATGTTTTCATCTTCTGGCATTATATCTGACAATGTTTTGCTTCTCTTCATAAGGTTCTCAGTGGCTGACATTCTAAAGTAGTCTATCTCTCCTTCTTCCTAGTCTTTCTTAGTCTGGAAGCTCAGCTGAAACCTGTCCACCATGGGTGACCCTGCTGGTATTTAAAATACCGATGGCATAGCTTCCAGAATCACAGCAACTCACAAGCCACGATGATATGAGCAACCGACAGACGAGTGGTGGAGTACAGGTTTGGAAGAGCTCACATCTGGTGACTACGATGATTATTATTACTGGTGCATCCCTGCTTGTCATTTCTTGCTAAAATTCATGAAGAACAAAAACACAAAAAGTTGCCATGAAGTAGACTCCAACTTGAGGCAATCCCATGTGCATCAGAGCAGAACTATGCTCAACAGGGTTTTAAATGGTTGTGATTGTTCAGCAGTGGGTTGCCAGGCCTGTCTTCCAAGGTACTTTCTGAGTAGACTTGAAATGTCAGCCTTCCAGTTAGCTGCTGACGGTGTTGATGGTGTTGATTCAATTTCAAATACCCTGCTGTAGCTCCATGGACCAGCAGGCTTGTTTCCTGAGCTGCTCTGTCTGCTGCCAGAGTTGCTGAGTCATGGCCCACATAAACCTGTGACTACTGGGATGAACACTTTCCCCAGCTGATGCCCCCAGCGTTGAGACAGATGGGCAAGCTTGGACCTAGCACCTGCACAGAAGATGACCAACTCATCATGTCTGTCCCTAGGGAGGGCTGAGAGGTCAGTCAGATTTCTGTTTTCCTTTTAAAATAATTTAAGTGTCAGTTAGGGTTCATGGGTCGGTCATGGCTTCCATCTCGCCCAAACTTCATAAGGCAAGTCCATGAATTATACAGTGCTGAGCAGACGGCGCTAAGTGCAAATGCATCACCAGCAGGGTTTAATAAGGACACTTCAGCTATTCTTGGAAGGCATTTGCAAGTCAAAAATATGGCACATGGGAATCTATCTGGATGTCAACTTCAAATTCTAAAGATTTCAGCTGGGTCAGCAAATCCCATCTGGAAAAAATAAGGAAATGCGGGGTGGGAAGGCAAAAGTATGATGTTATTGTTTTAAGTTTTTGGTCGTAGGACATATCCCCAGTCAAATGTCCCAGCCTCCTTCCACCCTCTGCCAAGTAATGTTAATGCATCTCTTCGCACATCTTCACTAACTCCTATGGTAGAGGGATTAGAAGACATTATTATCATTTCTGGGAGAGAGATGAGGCTTTCTGCTCCTGTAAAAATTTACAGTCTAGAAAACCCTATAAAGCAGAGGTAAGGAACATCTGGCCTGTTGGATGTATATTGTTGTCCTTGAGAGCCGACAAGACAGTTCCGATCCATAACGACCCTTTATAGGGTTTCCAAGGTGCAGCTGGTGAGCTTGAACTGCTGACTATGAGGTTCAAACTGACTTTGTGTCCAGTGCATGAACCCACAGCACCACACTAGGATTTCCAAGTCCTGTGAAACAATTTAGTCTGGCCCTGCCAAGGCAACCGAAGTTTCAGCCATCACATTGTTGTTGTTAAGTGCCACTGGGTCAGTTCCAACCCATAGTGACCCTGTGTAGGATTTCCAAGGAGTGACTAGTGAATTTGAACTGCCAACCTTCTGGTTCAAACCAACCTTGTGATCCAATGCTTTATCCCACAGTGCCATACCAGGATTCCATTGTTGTTGTTGTTAAGTGCTGTCTAGTTGGTTCTGACTATGAAGACCCTGTATAGGGTTTCCAAGGAGCTACTGGTGAGTTTGACCTGATGAATTTGCATTTCAAACCAACCTTGTAGTCCAGCACATGAACCCACAGTGCCACACCAGGGCTCTAGGACTTCATTTGCTGTTGTGGTTAAGTGCCGTAGAGTCGGTTCCGACCCATAGTGACCCTGAACGGGGTTTCTGAGGTTGTAAATCTTTATGGGAGTAGAAAGCCTCATCTTTCTCCCGTGGAACAGCTGGTAGTTTTAAACTGCCGACCCTGCAGTTCGCAGCCCGATTTGTAACCATTCTGCGAGAGAAAGATGAGGCTTTCTGCGCCCATAAGATTTACAGCCTCAGAAACCCTGTAGAGGGTCGCTGTGAGTCGGAACTGACTCCACGGCACATAACCACAACAACAACATACAGCCTCGGAAACCCTGTAGAGAGGGTCACAATGGGTTGGAACCGACTCCACGGCACATAACCACCACAGGATTCCATTAGAGGTGAGTTCATTAAATGTTTGACCAACTATAGCAGGTTAATGTTTAAGGTGATAATTTTATATGACCCGTGAATGGTGTTATAAATTTTGACGGAAAAAAAGGTCTCCAGCCCAGTTAAAGAGTCATTATGAATCAAAATCAACTTGCCGACACTTACCAACAACACTATCATTACATCTAAAAACACAACTGCTGTCAAGCCAGTTCCAACTCAATGGTGACCCGATAGGGCAGAGCAGAACTGTCCCATAGGGTTTCCTAGACTGTAATCTTTATGAAAGCATCAGGATGTATTCCACGTAGTAGCTGATGAGTTCCAACTGCAGATCTTAAGGTTAGCAGCTGAGTGCCTCAACCCTGCACCACCAGGACTCCTCCTACCATTATGTTGTTGTTGTTAGGTGCCATCAAGTCAGGAGTCTGTACGGATTCATAGTGACACTATGCACAACAGAATGAAACACTGCCCGATCCTGGGCCAACCTCACAGTTGTTGCCACGCTTGAGCCTGTTGATGCTGCCACTTGATGTTGTTAGGTGCTAGCAAGTTGGTACTGACTCATCGTGACCTTATGCACAACAGAACGAGACACTGTCTGATCCTTGGGCCAACCTCACTACTGTTGCCACGCTTGAGTCCATCAATGCTGCCACTTGGCCAATTCATCTTGTTGGGGGTCTTCCTCTTTTTCTTTGACCCTTCACCTTACCAAACATGATATCCTTCTCCAGTGACTGTTCCCTCCCGACAATATGTCCAGAGTATGAGAGACAAAGTTTGGCCATCTTGGCCTCTAAGGAGCACTCTGGCTGCAACTACCATTACGGTTTGTGCTAAATAGTCAGAGTAAGGCTGGTCTATTTCCTTTCTTGCTTTTCATCAGGATTTTGTATGATGTATGCTTGTCATTCTGAACAACATACGTGGACTCATTATTATATATACAATAGGCTAGAAAGGGAAAAGAGAAGAGAAACCAGTATTTTACCACTTGTTAAAAAACAAAACAAAATGGGAGTGACATGTATTTTTAAAAGTTAAATTGTTCTAGAGGATAACTACAAAACAATAGGCGGCAGTTCTCTTCTGACCCAAGAAGGCTGCAGGGTCTTAAACCCACCCCCAGGTGGGAGGGAACTGCTGATGCCCAATGACTCCTTTGGCACTTCTTAGGGAACTGGCTGTCTCCCTCAGCAGATGCTGGCCTCTGATAATGCAGGGCTCCCTGAAGTTCCAGAATGGGTTCCCTCTATGTGTTTACATGTGGGTTTATTGACAAACACAGATTTAAGGGAAAAGGCAGGCAGACATCCTGTGCCAGATGAGGGAGGCAAAGAGGGAGGAAGATTTAAGAAGTCTCTCTGGTAAAGCTCTTTCTCTGGCCGCTGATGACAGCAAACGTTCTGTTTCCCTACCTCTCCTCCCTGGAAACTGGAAAACAGGGCCAGATGCACTGGGGAGCCTTTAAGTGTAGACCCATTACTATCGTGGTGGTTGTGGTGTTAAATGCTGTCCAGGCGACTCAGACTCCAGTGACCCTGTATAGGATTTCTGAGGAGTGGCTGGTAGGATTGAACCGTTGATCTTGTGGTTGACATTCCAGTGCTTATTCTACAGTGCCACACCAGAATTCCCATTACTGTGGTAAGGATGGTGTGTTGGTAGCAGCAAAAAGTAGGAATGACCTGTAAATGGAAACCTCTTTGGCTGGGAAAAGATCATGGATAACAGTTTCCAAACTAATGTTCAAGGATCCCCTGGGGGGTCTTGTTTAAAGAAAGACTCTCAACTGGAATGAAGCCTGAGAAGACATGTTTCTAAAAGAGCCCAGGTGAGATGCTGATACTCATGGTCCATGACCACAGTTTGAGTACCGAGGACGTAGACTAGGTTCCTTCTTCCAGAAGGATGGTATTGAGATGGTTGTGTGAGCCTAGTGCTGTGATAGGGACACAAATGACTTCCGCCAGGCTCATACCCTCATGTCTGCTTCCAGAGTAGTAGCCCAAACTGCACATGGGTGGCCCACTGAGGATGCTGGCAGGAGGCAGAAGACAGAGCACTGAACCATGAGGCAGGACACCTGGGACCTCCGGGGCATCTCTATTCAGCTGTGTAACCTCAACCTGGGTCCTACTTGGAGGTGGGGTGAGTGGGAGGGGCTTCCCCAAGGATGTTGGAGAAATTGACTAGAACTGAAATTCAGGGGGCTGGAAGATGCCCCAAACAACGGGGAACTGTGAAAAGAGAATGAGCTATCCCCGGGTTCACTAACAGCCTGGTTCTAGTCTCAGTCATTGAACAACTTCACTCATCTCCCTGAGCCTCAGCAAGAAGGACACGGGCCAGCTACACCATGGATGTGAGTCCGGGGCAATCTGCCTCACAGACCTAGTTCTCCTCTTGTGGGGAGCAAACTTGGCTTCCTAGAGAGCAGCTCATGCAGCTGCAGGACTGATGATCTGAGCCATGCGCCCAGTTCAGGTCACTCCATAGTGCTCTGTGTACAACAGAACAAAACACTGCCTGGTCCTCCATCAAACTCACAATCGTTGCTACGCTTGAGCCCATGTTGCTGCCACTGTGCCAGTCCATCTTGTTGGGCATCTACCTCATTTTCACTGACTCTCCACTTTACCAAGCATGATGTCCTTCTCCAGGGACTGGTCCCTCCTGATAATATGTTCAAAGTATGAGAAGTGAAGTCCTGCCTTCTAAGGAACATTCTGGCTGTACTTTTTCCAACACAGATTTGTTTTTCTTTTGGCAGTCCATGGTACTTTTAATATTCTCCTCCAATACCATAACTCAAATGCTTCAATTCTTCCATGGTTTTCTTTATTCATTGTCCAACTTTCACATGCATGTGAGATTATTGAAAATCCCATGGCAAGAGATAAAGCATCTGAGGACTTTAGGGTCATGGAAGGTGAAAGGCTGTGTACTTATAGGCAGGAGGCTGGTTTGCCAAATGTGCCCTTTGGTTGTTTATATGATTGTATATTCCTGTGTGTTTTTATGTACATCTAAAAGAGGGGATTTGTAATCCTTACAATGAAATAAGATGTTTGGTTGAATGCAAAACTGATGTTCTGCCATGTAGATTATCACTCAACTCACAATTAAAGCTTTTGAAAAACCAAAAACCAAACAAACAGAAAATATCATGGCTTGGGTCAGGTGCACCTTAGTCCTGAAACTGACATCTTTGCTCTTGAACAATTTAAAGAGGTTTTGTGCACCAGATTTGCCTAGTGCGATGCATCGTTTGAATTCTTGACTGCAGCTTCCATGAGTGTTGATGGTTGATTTGAGAAAAATGAAGTCTTTGACAACTTCAATCTTTTCTCCATTAATCTTGATGTTATTTATTGGTCCAGTGGTAAGGATTTTTGTTTTCTTTACATTGAGGTGCAACCCATATTGAAGGCTGTGGTCTTTGATCTTCATCAGTGTTTTAATTCCTCTTCACTTTCAGCAAGCAAGGTTGCATATCACAGATTGTTAATGAGTCTTCCTCTAACCCTGATGTCACATTTTTCTTCATATAATCCAGCTTCTCCAATTATCTGCTCAGAATACATATTGAATAAGTGTGGTGAGAGAATACACCCCTGGCACACAACTTTCTTAATTTTAAACCATTCGGTGTTCCCTTGTTCTGCTGAAAAAAAATTGCCTCTTGGTTTATGTACAGGTTCCTAATGAGAGCAATTTACTCATTCCCTGCAATGTTGTCCATAACTTGTCATGATCCACACAATCGAAAGCCTTTGTGTAGTCAGTTAAGCACAGGTAAACATCTATCTGGTAGTTTCTGCTTTCAGCCAAGATCCATCTGATGTCAGCAATGATATTCCTCGTTCTACGTCCCCTTCTGACTCTGGCTTGAACCTCTGTAAGTTCTCTGTCAGCATATTGTTGCAAGCCATTTTTGTATTATCTTTAGTAGAACTGTACTCGCATGGGATATCAAAGGTCTTGTCCAATGATTTTCACGTTCCGTTGTGTCACCTCTCTTTGGAATGGGCACAAATACAGATCTCTTCCAGTCAGCTATATTCCAGATTTCTTGGCATAGATGAATGAGTACCTCCAGTACTTCATCAGTTTGTTGAAAGATTTAAATTTGTATTAATTCCATCAATTCCTGAAGTCTTGTTCTTTGCCAATGCCTTCAGTGCACCTTAGGCTTCTTCCTTCAGTATCATTGCTACCTGTTAAAATGGTTGATCATTGACCATTTGGTTTTGGTTCAATGACTGTGTATTCCTACCATCTTCTTTCGATGCTCTCTGCATCATTCAATATTTTGCCTCTTTTGTTATAGGGGTCAAGTTTTCTACTTCATTCTGTTTTAGTTAAGATAGGTTCTGTGTTTCTAAAAATGTGTTCATTTCTTCTAGATTTAAAAAATTGGAGTAAAATTCTTCATTGTATTGTTATTATCCTTTTTATTTCGATTGGTTCTATTGTGACGCCACCCATATAGTTTCTTATGCATGCTATTTGTATCCTTTTTGTCTTTTAATAGAGTTGTCAATTTTACTAGTCCTGTCAAAGAACAAACTTCTACTCTTTTTATTTCTGTTTTCTGTTGTATTTCTGTTTTCTAATTCATTTATTTCTACTGTAATCTTTATTATTTATTTTATGTTGGAAGTTGCAGGTTGTTGCTGTTT
>NW_006408610.1:9852807-9853772 GCF_000296735.1 Chrysochloris asiatica | reverse complement strand
TTAATGCATTTGAGTTAAGGTGTTAGAGAAGAATATTAAAAGTACCATGGACTGCTAGAAAAACAAAGAAATCTATGTTGGATGAAGTATAGCTAAAATGCTCCTTAGAAACCAGGATGGTGACACTTTGTCTCTCATACTTAGACATATTATCAAGTGGGATGAGTTCCTGAAGAAGGACATCATGCTTGGTTAGGCAGAGGGTCAGCAAAAAAGAAAACCCCCAGTGAGAGAGATTGGCCCAGTGGCAGCAGCCATGAGCTGAAGCTAGCAGTGATTGTGAGGATGGCAGAAGACTAGGCAGTGTTTCAGTCTATTATGCACAGAGCCGCTATTAGTCAAAATTGACTCAATGGCACCTAACAAGAACAACAGTTTGAGGGACCGTTTTGCTGGGTATATGATTCTTGGTTGGTGATTTTTTTCTTTCTGAGTTTTGTGTATGTATTTCTATTGCTTTCTTGCCTGCATAGTATCAACTGAGAAATCAGAGCTTACTCTCATTGGTTCTCCTTTGTAGGTAACTTTTTTGCTTTTCTTGAGCTGCTCTCAGGATTCTTTCCTTGTCTTTGACTTTGGAGTATGATTATGATACATCTTGGTGATTTTCTTCTAGGGTATCCTTTTTGGAGTTTGTTCACTTCCTTGATTGCTTATCTTCTCAGCTTTCATGATGTTAAAGACAATTTATTCCGACAGTTCTTTGACTATCTTTTCTGTGATTTTGTCTTTTCATGTTCTGGAATTCTGACTACCCATAAGTTAGTCTTATTCATGCTGTCCCAGTGAATCTTAGGCTTTCTTTTGAATTTTTTTTTATTTTTTTTTGTTGTTGTTGTTACTTTTTCTGATTATTCTTCTAACTTTCTACTATTGAGAGATTTATCTGTAAACTTTCTGGCTTCCATTGATTTAAATGGACTCCTTTTCCCTTTCAATATATTGTACATTTCTGAAATCTTTGT
>NW_006408610.1:9852247-9852707 GCF_000296735.1 Chrysochloris asiatica | reverse complement strand
AGAAATTGTCTTTTGCTTCTGAGACATTGTGGTGGTGTTGTATTTGTATGAAATTGAGGGTTGTATGTTGATGTATTGTTAAGCACTTACTAACTGCCTCTTGCTGGGTATGATTAGGGGATGGAAGCTTGCGTACTATTGTCTGCCGTTTGTACAGCTCAGTTTCAGATCACTTGGGCTGATATTGGTTGTTTTCTTTGATCAGGTGCATCGTACCTGCTATTGGTTCTTGTGCTATGGGTGGGGTTGTATAGAGGCTAAATTTATGGCTGGGTTGTATGAGCACAGTTGTTTTCCTCTGTTGGCTGAGGAAAGAAAAAGCAAACACATGAGAAAAGGAAAACAACAAACAAGCAAACAACAGTGAAAACATAAAATAGTAAAGAAAAATACAGAAGACACCAGCTAAGAAAATAACACAAAACTGAAAAGAGAAAAAAGGCAAAGAAAAATTTAAAAA
>NW_006408610.1:9842658-9851654 GCF_000296735.1 Chrysochloris asiatica | reverse complement strand
GCACCTTAGTCCTCAAAAAAGCGGAGATAGAAAGGATAAAAAGCAAAGGAAAGTAAAGAAAAGAAGAAGGAGGTTAAACAATAATAATGAATGCCAAATACCCAGGCAGAGCCAGAACCAGAGAGGAGAAAATCCTCAGGTTTTCTGCCAGTCAAAGACCTCATATGGTGGGTGGACAAAGGACAAGACAGTGGCCCTGCGGCCCCAGATGTAGGGCTAAGTGTTGTCTGTTCTGCTCACCCAATCTGAAAATAGCTTGTGCAGACTGCAAAGCAGCTGGGGAATCCAGCTATTTCCATGCCAGAGAGTAGCCGAGGGTGAGAGGTCTCGCTAGTCCAGGTCTGGTCATACCTGCTCTGTAGGTCTGGAGCAGGCCAAAATTTATTCCAGGTGCTGGAGTTGGTGTTACTAGCTCCCCACACACTTTGACACACCTCTGACTGCCTGAGAGCAGGAGCTTTGCTGCAAGTATATGCAGGTAGGGGGTTGGCTGCGTCTCCCTTCACCTAGAAAATGTGGGGTATAGGCAAGAGTTTTGCACATTTCTTTCTGCCACTAAGTGATATGACTCTGTACCACCAAATGCCATTTGCCTTCAATGCTACCTATGAACATTCATGATGGCCATGCCATGCCTGGCTGGATGGCACAGATCACCTGTCTCCTCCCTTCCCCACACCTTCCACATTTCTTCAGCTGCTTCTCCTAGTTAGGTCTGGTCCAGGGTTAGCCAGGTTGATGCTAAAGATTTGGAACAGAATCCAGATCCTGGGGTTGATGTGGTGCTCACATCTGTGGCATTCAACTCTGTGAGGCTCCAACATCTGGGAGAGTGGGAACTTCACTGGGGGCCAGGGAAGGGGTGGCTGGTTATGTCTTTAGTCACCAGGGGAGTGTGGGGAACAAGAAATATGATCATCTTTATCTCTGAGAGCCACCAGTATGTTTCTGCAATGCCAGTATGCTGTCTTGTCCCTGAAGCCACTCACAAAAGCTTAAAATGGCCATGCTGAATCTGGTAACCAGGCACAGGTCACCAGTCTGTCTCCCCTTATGGCTGCATCTTCTTAGCTCCTTCTCCCAGCAAGCATACAATTCACTTTTCCATCCCTTCATGGACCTTAGGGTCCCAGGACCACCATCTGCATCTGCCTCATCTGTCACCATGCCCCCATCCTTGTGTAGAGGGTCTGTGCAGTCCCACTGCCTAGTCTACCATCTTGCTTCCTTCCTACAGCTTTGCTTCTAAGGAGCGCTCTGGTGGCACCTCTTTCAAGACAAACTTCTTCTCTTGGCAATCCATGGAAATTTAATTTTCTTCACCAACACCATAATTCAAATGCATCAGTTCTCCCATCTTCCTTATTTACCGTCCAGCATTCACATGTAAATGGGAATTTGTTCTCTGATACTCCCAGGTTCTTGCCTTTGCTAGCAAAGGAATTTGACCAGGAGGTTCAGACGGAACTACAGAAGGAATCACCTCTTGTGAATTCTGTGTGTAGTTAGAGGAATGGGCATGGGTACTGAGGCAATAGCTACTGACATAGAAGGCAGTACACAGCTTAGGGTGCACCTGCCAGTCCTATTAGTGGGCAAGCATCGATGTGCCACTTCTTCACAAACAAAGTACAGACCTTCTCGTGGTGGTGAGCACCCTGACATATAATAAATGTCCCATGAGGCCATGCTTACTTTGCCTGTGGATTTGGCATATTTCCAAAAATAGGTGTTGGAAAAAGAATCAGCAGTTAATGGGGTAAAACAAGGAGTGTAGTTGTGGGTTTCCTGCTAGTCTTACCTTCCCAGCATATAACCTGTTGGGTAGCATCCATAAAGGCTTTTCATTGGCTAGTGTCACTCACTAGGGAACAAATGTTCGCTCCTGTTCCTCCCCAGACAGAGTTGACTAATAAAACTTCCTTGTCACAGCCTGTAGGTCTGTCTTTGCAGAAACCCCTTGTGTCGTTTTCATGGTGGTATACTGAGGTATTTGGGGGAGAGGACAAACGAATGATTCTGTAAGGTGGGTCTGAAAATAAGGGGTCAAGTCTGCAGTTATTGAAATGGAGGGAAACAGTAATTTTGCAGTACACGGCAGGTAGTTCTCCCACTGGGTGTCCAACGATGAAATTTTGGGAGTGGAGACACAAAGGCGCGATGGTGTGGAGCTGAACTACAGTGTAGATGGAGCCTATAACTGGATGTCTATTATCCTTTGCGTTGGGTCCAAACAGGCCTTGCTCAGCTATGAAAAGAGTGGAGAAATGCATGAACCCCTTAGTCTGGGCCCAGTGTTTGAGGGAGGCAGGTCATGCTTCTGCTTGTCCCGTGGCTTGCAGACAGATCCAGTAGGAGTGGTTATATGGAGTATTAGTCAATCAAGTTAACAGTGGCTTGTAGAGGCTTCACAAGAGAAGTTGCCAATGGAGAAGCAGGTTCTGGGCTACACAGTGACAGGAGAGTTGTGCACATCATGGGCCTAAAATAATGCTATTTCCCTTCCCCCCACCCTCTTTTGGAAACTCAACTATTTGCCAAAGTAGGTGAAGTATAGGGCCCCCACCACAGGTAACTGACAGGTAAATACCTAGAGAAAAGTGAAAAGTACAGCTAGAAGGAGTGAGACTCATAAAATACGGGCAATGTTCTCATTACTTGTCTGATGGTTTGCTTTTCCTGTCTGAAGAGGTGCTTCAAGTCTTTGACTGGATTGCATGAATACTGCTTCACCTCAGGGTTCTAGAAAGCCTCAGGATCCTGCAAGTCACCAACTTTTGCTCTGAAGTGATGTATCCAAGGCATTGCACGTTGAACTTTTACTGTAGAGGGGGTGGCCAAAGTGACTGGCTCAGACCCTGTCCGTCTTTCCTGTAACTGGGCTTTTGGCCCTTCTCCTGCCTAATACTTGCGTTGTCAGGACCTAATCTCTGGGTCAGATGTTTGGTTGATCTCCACGTGAGGAGCATGACAAGATCTTTCCCCCTAAATCTGACAGGGCTTGCTGGAATTTCCCTAAATCAATGAAGTACTTTAAGAGATTCTCTGTCTCTGGATGAGAAAAGATTATAGATCATTGGTGAGAAATTGTCTCCTGTAGGTCATTTCATAAGGGCTTCAATAGATGTCATTCTGTGGGGCTTCTCTTATCCTCACCAGAGCAATCAGGAGTATCTGCAACCAGTTGGAGTGGGGGTTTTGGCAGTTTAGCAAAGGTTCTTTTTACAATTTGGCTCACTCTCAGAGCATATATACTTTTCCTGAAGCTTGAGGTCTCCATGAGGAGTTGAGTTTATAATTTATTCCTAGAGCCTTTGATAAATTCTGGGTTATCTGGGCTACAAAAGAGGGGCCATTGTCACTCTGTAGTGACCTGGATAGCCTGAACCTTGGAGTGATTCCTTTCAATAGAACCTTACAAATCTCTCAGGCCTTGTCTGTATGAGAGGGGTAGGCGTCTACCCAGATATTTATACCCCTAGATTATTGTCATCACAGTGTAATCTACCTGCTAATCTTCTGCAAGATAGGTTCCTCAGTGTTAGATTGGCTTACCAAGGGGTGGTATAAAGTGGTGTTAGTTAGTTCTCTAACCTCTTGTGACCTGGTAAACCACTAGTGTTAGCTCAGGGTTAGTGTCAATGTTTTTAGAAGTGGAAGGCTATCCTAGCTATAATGAGTTCTTTAGTGAATTGGGTTTAATAACTTCCAAAGCTGGTTTCTTGGCACTAAGACTCACCCCTTCATCTGAAGTGTACCACTCTGAGGGGTTGCACTGTAGCTGGAGGGTCTTTACTGCATCCAAGCCTTCTTGGTTATAGTGTGGCAAGGTGGCAGCTTCAGGGAAGACTGGAAGCTCTAAAAGTGGCTCATCTCCTTTTGCAGTTGCTTTAGCTTCTAAATCTGCTTTGATATTTCTGGGGGCAATTTTATCTTCCCGTCTCTGGTGTCTTTTACAGTGGATTACTGCTGTTAGTTCTCTAAGTAAGAGTATAGCTTCTAGCAGCCTCAATATGAGATATTTATGCTTAAAAGGGAGTGCTGGAGTGGCTCTGTGGGTCAATGCACTGGGCTGTAAAGTCAGTTTGAACCACAAGGTTGGAAGTTCAAGCTCACCAGGTGCTCCTTGAAAACTCTGTACAGGATCACTATGGTTGGAACCGCCTCAATGACATACAACAACAACAATTCTTAAAAGTGGAGTTTCTTGCATACAACAAGAAACTTTCTTTCTTTCCAAATGATCATATGGGCATGCAGAATTAGGTAGATATACTTTGAATCTGAAAACACACTTAGTCTTTTATCTTTCCCTAATTTGAGGGCCCAGATCAAGACTACTAATGCTGTCTTCTGGGTGGAGGTTCCTGGGGGCAAGTGCTTTGATTCAATGGTACTAAAATGACCGACTACTGCATAACCCATGTCCTCTGTAGCTGCTTCCATTTGTAAACATTTCCTCATCTGAATTTTCTAAGAAGATGTCTTTTAGATCTAGTCTTGATGAATATATTTCATTCATTACTTGAGTACAGTCATGCACGGGGTTTCTGCTTTTGTGGAGGAGAATACGAGTTGCTGTACTTCTGGTATTACATATTTTAAGGCTGATTTAAGGGGTGTTCTGTAGTAGGGTTTGATAATGTTGGATACAGCCGCCAGTCCTCCATCTATCACCTTTTGTCTCTAGAACACTCTAGACTTGAAGAGAGGCCCTCAGTAGGTTATCCTAGAGAGAGCTTAGACGCCTCTTTGACCATGGTGGCAGTGCCTTCCACCATTTTCAATCAGATAGGCCAAACTTTTGATACCCCATCGAGTCATTTTGAGAAATAGAGGCTTATGGCTGGAACACCAGCCCTAACATTTGTCCTAGGACTCATAAGGCCACCCTCTTCATTTCAAAAACATTCAGCTTGAAAGGTTTTTTGAGATTTGGCAATCCTAGAATTGGGGCAGCAACGATCGCTTCATTAAGTTTCTTGAAAGCATTTGCTCTAAGTTCCACTCAAGGATGTTTATTTTCTCTCCCTTCAGAACTACATATAGTGGCCTTACAAGGACCCTGTAGTTCTGGATCCATATGTAAGAGAATCTTGTCATTCCTAGGACCCCGCAGAGCTGCTTCCTTAATGTTTAGTTTAGGTAAGGATGATTTCTTTTCTGGAGGGCTCTAGAGTCCTTTGCCCTTTGCCCTAGGTACTTCACTTGAGAGAAGAAAAAGCTGTGTTTTCTCTGGTGAGACTCAGTACCCCTGCTGGTCTAGCAATATAAGAGTTGCTACTGCGTTGACCTGTGAATCAGACACAGTGGGGCTAGCTATTAAGAGGTCATCTACATATAGAATAATGGTACTATGGTATAATTTCAAATCTCTTAGTTCCTTTCCTAGCACATTTCCAAATAAACGGGAGCGGTTCCTGATCCCTTGATAAAGTCTAGTCCAGCAGAGTTGAGTTGTTTCTTCTGAGTGGGGGTCATGTCACTAGAAAACAAGCATACATTTCAATCAGGATGCATAGAGCTCCAAAAAGGCATCCTTTAGGTCTAGTAGTGAAGACAATTGCATTTCCCTATATCTGGGAAATGAAAGTGTAGGGATGGGGGACTATAGGGTGGATTGGGACCACAGCTTCATTGAGTGCTCTCAGGTCCTGCATGAATTGATAATTCCATCTGATTCCTTTATAGGCAAATTGGGGTTGTTTTGGAGGGATTTTCAAGGAACTAAAACTCTGTGTGTGAGAAAATGAACCACTAGTAGAGCTATTGCTTTCAGAACCTGGGTGTTCAATGGGTACCGTTTCTTCCACGAGTATGGTATCCTTGACTTTAATCTTATCTGAATGACTTCAATGTTGACTGCTAAACCTGAGCTGCGTGTGTTCCCCACCATCCAACCCACTCTTATATGAGGGGGGTTCTTGATGACTCTCTTAGTCTGGTAAGGTTTGCACTACTGTTATTTTTAAAGTATTGGTTTTTTGCTTTTCTGAATGATTCCATAAGACCCTAGCTTACAACTGGCAGAAGAGGTCTCACCCCAGCAGGAGTAGGACACTTCTGGATGAAAATAAATGAGTGGTATCCTTGCCAATTCCCCACTTGGCATTTGAAAGGCTCCGTGAAGGATTGAGACTTTGGAACTCTGTTTACTCCTACTACTGATCTCATTTTTTGTTTTTATAGTGGGCTCAGCTGTAATGACAAAACAGAGACTGTAGCCCCCATATCAAGATGAAATGAGATATTCTAACCTTCTACTTTCACGGACACCCAAGAATCATGGTGGGTTAATATGACTTTATTAGGGGCCTAGATGGCTATATCCTCTGGGCATTGTCAATATTCTGATGGCTGTTTCTGTGGGAGGGTTGGGTTTGGGATCTTCCCACCTCCTCTCTTTAGGGCAACGAGGGCACTCACCTTGCCAGTGGTCTTTGCAATAGGCACACTGATCTCTGCCCAAGGTTTGCTGATACCTGATTCTTGTGGGTCTGGGTGTTCACGGAAGCACTGGTTTTACGGTGCTTAGCAACTTAGCCTGCTGTCCTGCTAAGACTCAAGTTGGCTTCTCTGTTCTACAATCTTTCAGGGCTTCTCTCTCTTCCTTCTTTTGTTCCTCTTCTAAACCTCTATTATTAGACATGCTTGTGAGCTCCTTGACCAGTTTAGACATAGGTATCTCAGGGCCTAATTCTAATGTTTATAGTGTTCTTCTTATGTTTGGGGCAGCCTGAGTAATGAAAACGTAAGCTAACACTATTTTCCTTTGGATGACTCTACATAAGAATCTTATCCCCATCTCTTTTCACCAGACCCGTCTAGACAAAATAAAAACGATTCAGTGTGGAACTGTTTGTTCCCCCCCCACACTCTTAAACTAAATTACCTCTTGAAAACTTATAAGCCAGTCACTTCATGCCTTTATTACCCCTCTCATTTTAGGTAGTTGGCTGTCCCTAGCTACCCTGTATACAGAGGAGAAAGGATTGATACTTGATTTAAAGATTCCTTCCCTCTCTGTTGGTATACTGAGCTACTACATCCATGATGAATATAGGTCAAGTTCATCAAATTGTAGCAATTTACCCTTGTTTCTTTTATCAAAAGTTTTTTTGTTTTGTTTTTTTTTAATCTTCCTCTAGTCGAGTTCTGATTATCACGCCATTGAGGCTGGGTCAAATGGGCACTATCTGCAAGTTTGGCTGTTCTTGTGCATCTCCCCTCACTTCATATGAGCTGGATACTTCACTCTCAGCTCTAGCCATCTGTGGCCATGTCCTTGTCCATGGGCTCAGGAGTCCCCAGATCTCACTCACTTTGGACCAACCAAGCCTTCCTCTTCTCTCTCTCATCTCCAAGTCAACAGGAGTCTATGAAATGTGGTTGAACTCAGCCCATTTCTTCATTGCTGACTTTTCTCGTCTTCTACTCACCAGTAGACCAATGTGGTTGCCAGCAAGTTTACATACCTGTTTATGTGTTACCTTTGAGTTTCAGTCTTGGAGGGGGGTTTGTCCTGAAGGGACTTGATTGCTTGCCTTGCTGGTTTCCTGGCGAACAACTTGCTTATTTTTGTAGTAGCCAATCAGACTGCCATTTTTGTTTTTTTTGTTTTTTTTCTTGCTGATTTTTCCTTGAAGATGTATCTTCTGTTGCTCTAGCTGTTCCAGGCTGGTCTGCTTGTCCTTTCTAGTGGGAATGTCCCACCTAAGAAGATTCTAGATGGGGCTTAGGATTCTACCTAAGGTCCTATACACTGCCAAGGCTCTGCAAGAGGCTTATTTCACTGGGAAAGTTGTAGAACCCCTTTTAGGTATTCCAGTCAGTTATAGGTTGAAGATGAACTTACAAGCTTTCTGTAATCATGTTTCCCGACATTCCTTTCTATCCCACTCAAGTTTCTATTTTACAATAGTAGGCAAGGTAAACAAATATTCATAAGACAGTCAAGCATCTTAGTATTATTTCCCCTCTTCAGACTATGCCTGAATCCCTGTATCACAGAGCCCTGTTGTTCGAAGGTTGAGCATGCATCACTATTTACCTCTGTCCCATTTAGCCCATGCAAACCTATCTCAGTGTTCCCTTATCTACCTTGTTCTTCCATCCTCTACCCCTTCTTGTGTATTGCCCTCCCCAACACCTGAACTATAATGTGTCTGCCCCCTACCCTGTGCTTTACCATCCCCTCCCTCCACATCCCCCAAACCCCACTTTGACTGACTTTTTAACTCCTGTTTATATGCCCTTGATTAAACAGGTGGTCGTGCATTGGAGATATTTTGTCTTGATGAAGAATTAGAGTTCTACTCAGGTTCTATGGCAGAGATGCCTTCTTCCCTGATTGGAAGGTGGGAGTTTACCACCTTTTGAGCTCCTGCTAGGATGCTGATCTTTTCTTCTTTATTATAGCAGTGAGTCAGAATAACCAAGTCTCTCCATGATGAGGAGAAACTAACAGCTCACTTACCAAATGTCTCTTGAAACTTTTGGGGGTCATTTAAATAAGGTCCTAGCTGTTGCTTACACTGTGCTATATATCAGCGAGGGAGAAGGGAGCATGTATCTGGATGGTTCATCTCTCCCCATTTGGTACCTCTCAGAAGAGGCACTGGAGTTTTAGATTCTTCTAAGTGGGAAGATAGCCCTGTTGGTGATGCCTAGGACAGAGGTGCAGATGGTTCTGAATCCATCAAGGGCTCTGATCCCAAGTTCATAGGGTTGTTTCCTCTTTCTTGCTCTCTGTGGATTAACTTCGTGGAGTGGGTGGTGTAGAAAGACATCCATTGGGTCCTTGACATTCTTAATGTCCCCATCAGACTGCAAAGCCATTTGAACTGCAAGGTCGGTGGTTCAAGCTCACCAGCTGCTCCTTGGAAACTCTCTAAAGGGTCACTATGGTTCTTCATGGCTAATCTCTGATGGCAAGGCAGTCAGACTCTCCATCTATCTCTTTTCCAATTTAAAGTTGGTGCCCTAGTTCTTTCAGA
>NW_006408610.1:9830145-9842558 GCF_000296735.1 Chrysochloris asiatica | reverse complement strand
CAAAGCCATTTGAACTGCAAGGTCGGTGGTTCAAGCTCACCAGCTGCTCCTTGGAAACTCTCTAAAGGGTCACTATGGGTTGGAATTGACTCAATGGCACTTAACAAACAAAAAACCTGTACTTTTAAAGGGACATTTGTCCGAGTCCCTTAGCTTACAATCCCTTAGTCCTTTATCTTGGTGTTGTTGTTGTGAAGTACCATCGAATCAATTCCAACCCATAGTGACTCTGTAAAGAGTTTCCAAGGAGCAGCTGGTGAGTTGGAGCAGCTGACCTTGCAGTCCAGTACATTAGCCCATAGGACCACACCAGGACTCACATAAAAGCCTGAATACAGGGGACTTCTTAATTCTTTCCTTGCCTCTGTCCAAAGAGGCTAAGTTATAGAACGGTGTTGTAAGAGACAGAGCCTAATGCTGACCAACCCTCTCCATCCCCTAATGTATAAGTAGGCCACTCCTGGATACAGAACTTAACAAGCTTTGTCTTACTCAGTCCATCTAGCTTATATGGGGCCCAATTTTTTACAAAACACCCAAGAGGTGTACTTATTAGGATATTTGGGTTGCCCCCTATTATGAATTTTTTGCCCTATAACAGAAAGGCATGGTAGAAGATGGGTGGATGCCTCCTGAGCAGATGTCAAGGTCAATTTCTGACCTCTTGCCATTCCACTGTCCTCGTTGGGTAATGAATGATAAGGAGGAAGGCTTGGGAGCAGAGGTCTCTTAGGGTCAGTGGGGGTGGTTTAGGGTCTTTTTCAGTCCTCCCAGTTATTAATTGTTCACAATTGTCTACTTTTACCCACGTTGGGAGGGATGCTACTGCCTGTATTTTATTGCATGTAGTGAGTTGGCCAATTAAACAATGTTGTTGTTAAGTGCCATCGAGTCGGTTCCACCCCATAGCAACCCTGTATAGGGTCGCCAAGGAGCAGCTGGTGAGCTTGAACCACTGACCTTGCAGTTCAAATGGCTTTACAGTCTGGCACATTAACCCACAGCACCATACCAGGACTCCAATAGAAGACATGAAATGAGTTCCCCAGATAGAAATCTGGATTGAAAAAAAGTCTAAATATAGAAACAGCAGGGTGCATTCCCACAGGTCAGAGAGTAGTTTTAAGCAATTCAAAAAAGCTATTGACAAGATGCATGAAATACAAGTCACATATAAACCCAACAGAGACAGATACAGTCTCTGAGATTGATGCCAGATCTGGGTTTTTACCGCCAGGAGTTATGGGACATTTCCCCTAGACTTCCAACTATTGACTGAAATGTCTCCAGCCTTGGACCCCCAAATTGTTCAATATGGAGCCATAAGTTGATTTCCACGTGGACAGATCAGAACTAAAATGAATCTAAGAAAAAGAAAGGCAGAGGACAGATAGGCAGTGAGAAAGAGAGAGAGGGTGCGAAAGCCCACTTGAAACAACTTCAAGTACTTAGCCTTGGCTTGGTGGAGCAACAGGACCCTCTGCTTACCCTGGAAACAGGTGAGGAGACAAACTCCGGCAGCTGCTTACCTGGTCCTGAGGAAGAGGAGGCAGGTTTGGTGGCCCGTTGAAGTTGCAGGTTACAGGTGAAACTTTCTCTTGGCTGGCTTGTCAAATTTGTTCCCAAGTAATCTTCCCAGATTCTTGCCTTCCCTAGCAAAGGAATTTAACCAGGAAGCTCAAATGGAACTACAGAAGGAAGTCACTCTTACTGAGAGAGAAAAGAATGAAAGCAAAGAAAAACGCAGACCGGGGGTCCTGCTGCCAAGTTCTGAGGCACTGAGGCTAGGTTCGGAGGCCAGGTCCCTAGGCTGGCATGGGTTGGGTTCTTATGTGGGACAGAAGGTGGAAGTGGGCAGGGTGACCAATCAGGTGATGGGATTTAGTTTATTCCCTTATTTGGGGCCTAAGGAATTGCATACTTGGTTCTTTCAGTTTTGTTTGTGTCCTTAAAGATGGAGTTGGTACAGGGGTTCTGGAATGCATCTTGTTACTTACAACGGGTTGTTGTTGCACTATTAGGGTAGGCCGGAAGGCACCTTGTCTCTCTCTACCCATGTATGTTTATATTGTTGAAAAAAAGTATTTGCAATGAATAAGTCATTGGTCTTACAAAATTTTATCATGTGATCACCAACATCATTTGTATCACTAATGCCATTTTCCAACTTCTGATCTTTTCTTCTGTTTTAAATTTTCAGATTACAATCACCAGTAATTATCAGTGCATTTTGATTACATGCTTGATCCATTTCATACTGGAGAAGTTGTTAAAATTCTTCAGTTTCTTCATCATTGGCGTTAATTGTTGGTGTGTACATTTGAATAATCGTAACTGCTCTCCTTTATTGTTGTTGTTGTTGTTAAGTGCTGTTGAGTCGGTTCTGACCCATAGCAGCCCTGTATAGGGTTTCTGAGGAGTGGTTGCTGAGCTTGAACCATCGACCTTGTGGTTCAAACTGACTTTGCAATCCAGTGCATTAGCCCACAGCACTACATGAGGAGTCCTGGGCATATGAGGTATTATCCTATCATAGACTGCATTGTACTTCAAGGTAGATCTTGAAATGTTCTTTTATATGATGAATGCAATACTTGCTGTTACTTTGTGTTGTCTGTTGGTTCCTACTCACAATGGCCCTGTATAGGGTTTCTGAGGAGATACTGGTAGGTCTGAACTGCCAACTTTGCAGTTAGCAGTTCAGTGCTTTCCCTACAGCACAATACTGTATTTATTTAATTCTTCATTCCTGGCATGGTAAATCATATGAATGGCTGATTCAAAATGACCAATACTAGTCCATTTCAGCTCACTAATACCTAGGGTATCAATCAGTGTTGATGTGTTTCATTTCATTTTTGATGACTCCATTTCCCTGGACTTACGTTTTGTGCATTCCACGTTCTGATGATCAGTGGATGTTTGCAGCTGTTTCTTCTCCATTTGAGTCATACCCCACCAGCCAAGGAATGTCCCAAATGCTTTGCTCCATCTGCATCATTGAGGTGGACTCTTGGAGGAAGCAGCTCTTTCTCAGTCATGTTTTGAGTAACCTTCCAACCTAAGGGGCTTGTCTTTGGGCACTGTATCGATGATGTTTTGCTGCTAATCATAAGGTTGTCAGGGGCTAATCCCTTGAAAGGTGACTACCCCTTCCTTTTTCCTTTGTCTGTAAGATCAGCTGAAGCCTGTCCACCATATGTGACCCTGCTGGTATCTGATAGGCTAGTGGTGAAGCTTCCTGCATCACAGCAACACAGTAAGACAGACAGACGGCTAGGTTAGTGGCTTAGTACAAACCATTTGTACCACCCAGAGACCACCTAGCTTTCTGTTATTGTGTGTTTTCAAGTCAGTTCTGACTTGTAGCAACACTGTAGGTCAGAGTAGAACTGCCCTGTATGGTTTCCTGGGCTGTCATCTTTTTATGGGAGAAGATCACCAGGTCTTTCTTCTGAGGAACGGCTTTGTTGTTTAGTGCTGTTGAGTTGATTCCAACTCATAGTACCCCGTATAGGGTGTTCAAGGAGTGATTGGTGGGTTTGAACTTCCAACATAACTTCCAAGCAGACCTTATGGTCCAGTGCTTATCCTACAGCGCCACACCAGTGAGTTCAACTCGCTGACCTTTTGCTTCATATCACGACCAGGGCTCCTTGTTGGAGCTTTCTAATGTCATGGGCAAGCCTCCCACCATGCTGAGGAGGGGAACCCATTGGCCTGGATATCATCCCAGACTTCTCATGGGATGATCTCCAGGGACTTTTGGTTCAACTGCTTTCTCTTCAGTTCCTGGGGGGAACTGAACCCCAGGAAAAGTGGGAATGTGGCTTCTCTCAGACTCACACATCTGCAGTCCCCTCTGCTGCCCTCAGCCATTCCCACCCTTCCTGCCCCTGCTATGGTTCTTCATGGCTAATCTCTGATGGCAAGGCAGTCAGACTCTCCATCTATCTCTTTTCCAATTTAAAGTTGGTGCCCTAGTTCTTTCAGAATGTGCTTCTGGTACCCAAAATTAGACTTAAACTGAGTTCTCAAAAAACCTAAGCCTTAGCTTAAAAGAATTTGCTGCTGGTGTAGATACACACTAGACTGATAACCACAAGGTTGGCAGTTCAAACCCATCAGTTGCTCCTTAGAAACACTATGCAGGGTCACTATGAGTTGGAGCTGACTCAACAGCACTTAACAACAACAGTGAGTCCCAAGGAGTCCTAGTGCTGCACTGTTGGGTAAGCACTGGACTGCTAACCAAAAGGGTGGCAGCTCTAACTCAGCAGCAGTTCCATGGAAGCCCTATATAAGGTTGCTATGAGTCGGAACTGATTCGACAGCACTTAACAACAACAACATGAATCTCAAAGTGTAGCTGTGGTGGTGGTGCTCTAGGATAAGCATTGGCCTGCTAACTGAAAGGTTAGCAGTTCAAACTCACCAGCTGCTCCGAGGGAGAATGATGAAGCAGTCTTCTCAGGTAAAGATTTACAGCCTTGGAAACCCGATATAGATATAAGGTGGCTAGGAATCAGAATCCCCTTGATGGCAACGGCTTTGAATTGGGTTGATGAATGAATGTCTTCACATGTCACCTTCCTGATACCACAATCCTAATTTTTTCAAGGAGCTAGGAGGCCTCTGACTGAATGTTTGGGGGTGTGGGAAGCACAGTTATTCTACCATGACGTCAGTGATAGTTTCAGCTCCCTGAGGCCTTCCAAAATTCTTGAAGGAAGGCAGATCCAATTTTGCAGTCAGGACACCCAAGTTCTAGTCCCAGTCTTATCACTTAATTGTTGTACCATCTAGGGAAGTCATTAAACCTCTTTGAGCCTCAGCTTCCTGGCTCTATAAAATGAGGAGCACAGTCACAAACTCTCAGGGTTGTTTTGGGATCAAGGGAGACAATATACGTGTGGAAGTGCCTCAGACTGTAAAATACAGTGTCAACACAAGTCATCATATTTTTCATTGTCAACTCAGGTTTCAGCTTCTTCATGCAGCCTTCCCAAAGCCCTGCCAACAAGCTTCTCTTTTGGTTTCCCATGCCAGTTTGTTTGTGGTACTGTGGAAGTAGGTGTCCTATTTTCTTTGAGTTGGAATTGACTCGTCGGCACTTACCAACACCAGCTTGTCTCTTGCACTGTATGTGAGTGCTTGGAGAGCAGGAGTGGTATCTTATCCATTTCAGCTTTCCTAGTGCTACTGTCTGGCATGGAGTAGGGGCTTAATACATGTTTGTTGATGAATGAGTGGGCCTTTAAGAGCTTCTCCATGGTCACTGGTTTGATAAACTAATCACCTGTGATTAGCTTCCTTAGACTGGTGTGGTTTTCAACCAGGGTGGGGTGGTGAGGGGCAATTTGCCACTCTAGATCTTGGGAACATTTAACGATGCTTGAAGATGTTTTCTCGTTGTCACAACTCAGGGGGTGCTGTGGGAATCTAGTAGATGGAGGCTAAGGATGCTGCTAAACAGCTTACAATGTGCAGGGCAGCCCTTCCTGCCACCAAAGAATCATCCGGTCCAAATATCAACAGTGCCGATTATAGTGCAAACTCCCTGCTCGAAACTTGCTTTCAGTTAAAAAAAATATATTGCTGATGTTGTTGTTGAGAACATACACAGCACAACATATATCAATTCAGCAAATTCTAAATGTCAAATTCACAGACACTGATTCCATTCTTCAGGTTGTACAACCTTCCTTTTCCAAATTATCCCTCCTTCATTAACTTAAAACTCACTGCCCTCTACAGTTTTTCTTTCATCTTTTGAGTTGCTAATCTGATCCCAAGTGGATATACTTAAAGAGCACACTGCTCAAGGCAGACAGACATTGTTTACTAGTTAGACTAAACTATTGTTTGGTTTAAGGTTTCAAGATTATTCCAGGACAATAGTTTCAGAATTTCATGCAGCATTAATAGCTCCATAAAGTCTGGATTCCATGATATTTTGAAATTTTGTTCTACAATTCTATGCAGTTTTTAAAAATTATTATTATTAAGACATTGAGTAATGGCAGCCAGACACCAGCCAGTTGTGGTTTTATGACAAAGGCGGGGGTACTCTTTCTTTTAAAATATCCCTACGGATCTAGAATGAAATAATCTAGAGCGAAAGAATTCCTGTGCATCCAGAATCTTGAAGACAATATAACCTCTGTTAAATCAGATTTTGGGCTTGAAATGTTTGAAAACTGTTTCTTGAGTATCTTTGATGATGGGAGGGGAATGGGGATATGGTGGCTAAATAAAAAAAGAAGATTCTGAAAATGACTTCTAATTGGGGCTGGGAGAAAAAGGACATTTTTGGCAAAAGTCAAGCTGAAGAGGAAGAAGCTGGCATAAAACAGGGTTGGGGAAGTATGCTGGAAAGCACCTCTTAGTAGGAGCAGTGAAACATCTGTGCTGGGCTCCATTTCTGTTGATTGATTGCCCATCCTCCTCCCTAGGGGAGGAGTTTTCTTCCCTGCCCTGTAGAACCCAGACATGAGCACGTGACTTGATTTATCCAATGAAATATAGACAGAAGTGGCATGCTCCTTTGAGCAGACACTTTGAGGATAAGTGTGTTTCCTTATGTTCCCTATTGTGATTGCTTAGTATTGGGGATTGAATTGGCCCCCTAAATATATATCCTGACCCCAATATAAGTCCTAAAAATATAAGTCCTGACCCCAATACCTTTGGTGATTGTGTTTGGAAATAGAACTTTGCTTTATTATGTTAATGTGTCATACCTGAAAGGGGTGAGTCCTAAAACTAATCGCCTCTGAGTTTCAAAAGAGCGGAAAGGAGACATTCATGTGGGGGACTACATCATGTGAAGATTTGCGCAGCGGAAGCCTTAACAAGCCCAGGAAGGGTGAGCATTGTCAGAAGCTACTAGAAATTGAAAGAGACAAAGAAGGACCTCCCGCTACAGCCACGTCCTGAGTATGAATCTCTAGCCCCTAAATTATGAGTGAACAATATTCTATTCTTTATAGCCACCTACGGGTGATATTTTTTGTCAATGTGACACTAGGTGACTGAGACATTTTGTCAGCCTGTCCCCAGAATGATGAGAGCAGTAACAGTGAGAGGTGACTGAGACATTTTGTCAGCCTGTCCCCAGAATGATGAGAGCAATAACAGTGAACATGACCCATAATAGACACGAAGCATGAGAACCAAGTGTACCTTGGATCCTTTGAACCACTGTAGTTTGGGGTACTCTTTGTTTTTCCACCATATCCTAGCCTAGCCTGACTCATACACTCTATTAGAACTGATTTAGAAAGCGGTCCTGTGTAAGTGGGTTCACTGGGCTTAGCTTGTTCCTTTTTTCCTTTTTGAGTTGGTTTGTACAGGGATCTTTGAGGTGTCTTGGCTGGAGATAAACAAATATAGAGTGTATTGGGCATCTGATTTGCCCTCTGGGTTCTCAGAGCCCCAAAAGTCAGGTGCCAGTAGGAAGGACCACAGGAAGCAAATTCTAGGTCCAAAAGACCTCTTCTCATGGTTTCTTATGGTACATGGCAACTTTACAGAATGATATAAGATGATTATATTCATTTAATCACCACAAATGTCACTATTATCACAGATGACATTAATTTTTAAGAGAAAAGGAAGAAAATATGTCACATTTCTGTTTTGTGCATATGCTGATTGAATGAAAAGTTTATACCAGATGCCAACTGAAAATAAGGACATATAAATATTTAATTGTTTGTATGCACGTACACATTTCTATATACACAATATGTGTCTTAAATAGACATAGAGCAATGATTTTCAACTGGGGGCAGTTTTACTTCCCAGAGGGTATTTGGCAATGCCTGGAGATGTTTTTGATTGTCACAACTTGGGCTAGGGGGTTGCTGCTGGCATGAAATAGAAGCCAGGGGTATGGCTAAGCATCCTACAATGCATGTTGTTGTTATAAGTTGCCATCAATTTGTTCCAACTCACGGTGACCCCAGATGTGCATAATAGAATGACTCCATGGGGCTTTCCTGGCTGCAACCTTCAGAGGCGGATTGCCAGGTCTGTCTTCCTAAGCACCTCTGGGTAGGTTCATGCCGCCTACCTTAACCTATAGTTAAGTGCGTACCCATTTATGCAACCAGGAACTCCACTGTAACACACAAGGCAGCCCAGATTATTTGACCCAAAATATCAATAGTGGGAATTGATTGGGAAACCCTGGCTTAGATAGCCATCTGACACCAGGAGGGTTGGAGTGATGCATGTGGGGACATTGGCACCTTTCTTCAGAGCATCTTTCGTCACACATCTGTTTGAGCCCATGAACATTCCCATTTTGATGACACATCGGAGGAAGCCATAGCCATAGCCACAGGCCCGTCACGTGCACTCAGGTTTCTGTGACGTCTTGTGTTTCCCCGAGACACTTGTGGAGTCGTGCACTGCTGGCCTGCTTCTCTCTCATGGTGACAGCTGCTCACTTATACCTGCCACGCTGTGGGGCACACCTGGATGGGAAGCCGCATTGTGGAAAGGGAAAGGGAGGCCAAGACATTTTATGCAGCGTGATGGAGAAATGAGTATTATTAGTGCAAAATTCGAAAACATTGGGCCTGAAAACTGTGTAAGCTGGGTGTGTTTATAGATGAAGACATCGTATGTAAAATATTTATGTAAGTGTGTAAACTCACATGCACACATGTGAAACAGTCACTGTCCAACAGCTAGCACCAAAATTCCACATGGAATAGGAATTGTCTCTGAGAAATTACCTGGCAAGTCACTGGACTGGAGAAGGAAACCCCAGGGGGAAAGTCATTGTCAACTGAACCCCCATATCACAAAGTGGGCCTGTTGGAGGAAATGGAAAAAAAGGTTAGCTTTTGCATCTGGGATAGGGGGAACGAGAAAAACATAGAGAAAAAGAAGGGAAGAATAGGGAAAATGCCAGGTGTGCTGGGTGGTCAGAGACCGTGGGACGGGAGGATGCTGGATGGGGCAGCAGAGCCCGTTAGACATTCGTGGTGGCGGCAGGGAGGCAGGGGGAGTAGAAAGTGCTTTTAGGAATCAGTGTGGCTCTGTACTATTTCTTGTTTTTTTTTTTAAGGATTGTGGCATTAAGATATTTGTCTTGTGGTATGTTTGCAACCATATTAGGGCATCTTCCTCCTCTGATGCTTTGTGTGAGCTGGTTTGTGTGGGCCAGGGAAGCAGGTCAGACTTAGCTGTTGTATCCAGGAGGTACAAGGGGTCTGGAGGGACAGGCTGTGTGAGCCCTTAAGCCCCCCACCTGGGAATCCAGCAAAATCTTAAAGGACAATTTGGCACACCCATAAGGCAAGGATTTGTGGTTTCAGGTCAAACTGGTCTCTATTTTAAAGGGGCTGGGAACTCCAGTGGACAGTGTGGCACCACACACATTCCACCAAATAGTTAGACCAGATGCCAACTGTTTTCTAATCTTGGTGCCAGAGAAAGTGGGAAAAAGCACTTAGGTGAAACAAAGCAAAGAATATGAGGACGCTCTACAATCATTATATGGAAACAACAAAACACAGTTGTGGCAATGAGACTGAAAATATGAAGGACACCAATTCCTAAGGGTTATCACATGTCTATAGCTCCAGTCTCTTCGAATTCTGGAGCCTGAGATCAGGGTGAAGACAGGCATGGTTTAGTCATGGATTACCTAATGCTCCCTCCCTCAGTATTGAAGAGATTGCAAAGAAACACAAAATGGACTGAATCCTCAGTGAGCTGTGCTGGACTGTGAGTAGCCAGGTAAAGGCAGAGACTTAGAAGGTGGGGAGTGTGAGGGGTACCTTGCCTAGGTGTGCCCACACTGAGCACCAGTTCCTGAACTCTAGTAATTAGGTCAGGTTGAGCTAGCTTCTCTTCACTCAACTCTGCAGGGGCCTTTGAAGTTGGGACTTGAGTTGGAGATTGTCCATTGACCCCCAGCATCTACACTCACCTCCTTGTAGGGTGCCTTCCTGTACTGCAAAGATTGGAAAATAAAAACTACATTTCTTAGACTCCCTTGCAGCTAGAGCTCTGATAGTGAATTTTGTTCTGCCAATTAGATGCAATCAAGCTGAGAGTTGGAAGCAGAAGCCAGGGGAAGGTTATCTTCCTGTGGCTTTTAGATGCTTTTTGTAAGTAGGGATATCGTTGCTGATGTCAGCTGGGTCTTGGCTGGAAACAGAGAATACAAGAAGGGTGTTTACCTGTGTTTTATTGACTATGCAAAGGCATTCAGCTGTGTGGAACATAACAAATTATGGATAACATTGCGAAAAATGGGAATTCCAGAACACTTAATTGTGCTCATGTGAAAATTGTACAGAGACTAAGAGACAGTTTTTCAAACAGAACAAGAGGTTACTGAGTGAGTTAGAATCATGAAAGGTGTGCATCAGGGTTGTATCCTTTCACCATATTTTATACTCTGTATTGTGAACAAATAATCCAAGAAGCTGGATTATATGAAGAAGAGCATTGCATCAGAATTGGAGGAAGGCTTGTTAACAACCTACGACATGCAGATGATAGAAACTTCCTTGCTAAAAGAGAGTAAGAAAAGAAAATTTAAATGAAGAAGACTTGAAACATTTGCTGATGAATATCAAAGACTACAGCCCTCAATAGAGATTACACCTCAACATAAAACAAAAATCCTTGCCACTCACTGGACCAATATGTAACATTATGATATTGTTGTTGTTAATTAAGTACCATTGAGTCAGTTCCGACTCATAGTGACTCTGTATAGAATTTCTGAGGAGTGGTTGATGGATTTGAACTGTCAACCATTACAGTTCAAACCAACCTTGTGGTCCAGTGCTTATCCTACAGCGCCACAGCAGGACATCAACATTATGATAAAAGGTGGAAATAACGAAGTTGTCACAGATTTCATTTTACTTAGATTCACAACCATTGCTCATGGAAGCAGCGGTCAAGAAGTAAAGAAACATTTTATATTGGACACATCTGCTGCAAAAGACATCTCTGAAGTGTTAACAAGCAAAGATGTTACTTTAAAGACTAAGATGTGGTGTGTAACCCAAGCCAGGGTATTTTCCATCACCTCATATGTATGTTAAAGCTGGACAATGTGTAAGGAAGACAATAGAAGAATTGATGTCTTTGAATAATGGTGTTGGCAAAGCATGTTGACTCTTTTATGAAGTCTTGGTGAGCACTGTAGAATAAGCACGGGACTGCTAACCACAAGGTCGGTGATTCAAACTCACTAGTCACTCCTCTGAAACCCTATGCAGGGTTGCTATGAGTCAGAGAAGGATCTCATGTTTGATAAAGTAGAGAGAGTGTCAGAGAAAAAGAGGAAGACCCCCAATGAGATAGATTGGCAAAGTGGCAGCATCAATGGGCTCATGCGTGGCAACAATTGTGAGGCTGGCCCAGGATCGGGTACTGTTTCGTACTGCTGTGCATAAGGTCACTATGAGTTGGTACTGACTCGATGGTACCTAACAACAACAACAACAACATGAGTCGGAACTGACTCGATGGCACTTAACAACCAGCAGCACCATGGACTGCCAGAAGAACGCACAAGTCTGTTTTGGAATAAGTACAACCAGAATGCTCCACATTGGGAGGGTGGGGAGACTTGGTCTCATGTACTTTGGACATGTTATCAGAAGGGACTAGACCCTGAAGACGGATCACATGCTTGGTAAAGTAGAGGGTCCAGGGAGAGTTTCGTTGTATTACACATAGGGTGCTATGCATTGGAAGGGACTTCATAAGACTGTAGAACAACAAGCAACATTAGGGAACGTGGGGGTCATCTGTAGTGATGTTTCAGCATCCAAGCTCCAGCCTTGCTGGAGTTGAGAAAATCAGATGAGGTGATGCCTCTATGGTCCTTGGACCATGGCTATGCTCTTCAGCAGGGAGCTCCAGTGCTGGCCTCCTGACTTTGCACCTTCCTGGCTTGGTCAGAGGCAGCAGTTTCCTTGGTGGGTTACTTCTGTGGTTTTAGGAAGACATTCATGGAGCCCCAGGCAGGAATGTAACCCTTTAGCCTTCCCTGTGGTTTTGTTGCTGTTGCTAAGTACTATTGAGTCCATAGTGACCCTGTATAGAGTTTCCAAGGAGCAGCTGGTGGGTTTGAACTACCGACCTTGCAGTTAGCAGTCTACAGTGCCACACCAGGACTCCCTCTGTTTTACAAATGGCTAGATTAAAACATGGCATCAGGATTGGAGGAAGACTCATTAACAATCTGTGATATGAAGATGATACAACCTTGCTTGCTGAAAGTGAAGAGAACTGAAAACATTTAGTGATGAAGATCAAAGAGCACAGCCTTCGGTATGGATTGTATCTCAATGTAAAGAAAACAAAAATCCTCACCACTGGACCAATAAACAACATTCTTATCAATGGAGAAAACACTGAAGTTGTCA
>NW_006408610.1:9820961-9829765 GCF_000296735.1 Chrysochloris asiatica | reverse complement strand
TGTCAGGAGGGACCAGTCGCTGGAGAAGGCTATCATGTTTGGTAAGGTGGAGGGTCACAGAAAAAAAGGAAGACCCCCAACGAGATGGATTGGCCAAATGGCAGCATCGATGGACTAAAGCGTGGTAATAGTAGTGAGGTTGGCCCAGGATCAGGCAGTGTTTCGTTCTATAAATAGGTACCGACTCGAGTACCTAACAACAACAAATTAAATCCCTTTCTGTTGAAAATAGCTACGCTGATTTCTGTTTCCTAATGAAGGAAATAATACTTTGTAAAGACAACCAAAGGGCTAGATGAGAATGTCTAAACTGATACATTGCTTGAGAACTACAAAGAGTTACAAAGGAGATAGAGTGAGTTGTAGTCTTAGTCAACACTCCCTCCTCCTCACTCAGGAGCTGAGGTAACCCTGAATTCTCAGGGCCAAAGGGACTGGGACTGTCCCTGTTGCTCTAGGTCCTCCCAGGTCCCTGCCTCACAGGCAAGGCTGAGACTACCTTGAGACAAGCTTGAAGCACAAAATTTAAGGAGACACTCATTCACAGGGTGGTGAATGTGGCAGATTGACACTAGAGAGTGGGCGCCTTCTTAAATTTTGCATCCTAGTTTTGACCCTGATCAGGGGTCTAACCTGGGTGGACCTGGATGGCCTCAATGTTGAGTGCAGAAAGTTCTTTGTTGTTGTTGTTGTTATGTGCCATCGAGTTAGCCTTTGCTTATACTCTGGCTCAAAGAATAGTCTGTAAATACCTTCTCTGGAGAGATCTTAAGGCTGCCTACAGCCGGAGCTGTGCATGCCAGAGGGCATGACTCTCTCAGACTCTGCGTTCTCCGTGCTCTATCATCAGTCGCTTCACCTGCTACACGGCAGGAGGATGTGGCCACTGGCCGTAGACATAAAATTAATGGCCCATTAGTCATGAAACGATAGCATCTCCATGTAACCTCATTAGACACTCCCCAAGGGATTGGCAACTTGGGCAGTACTCTGAAAGCACTTCCTGCCCAGTGCCTGATCATAAGTCTGCTCAAACAGAAGCACAGACAACAGAGGGGACAGTTCTGCTGCCCTTCAGCTGACCAGACAGACCGGAGATGCTACACCACCAAAGAGAAACTAAGGGGTCAGAGTCATGGGAGGGAGCAACAACTGGCCAATGGGAATCAGCGTACATGAAAATACGCTCAAATTTCATAACAAATGTTGCTGTTGTTCTGTGCCATTGAGTCGATTCTGACTCAGAGAGACCGTATGGAATAGAGTAGAACTGCCTCATTGGGGTTCCAAGGCAGTGTCGTGATTATGAATCAGGCTGCTAACCTCAAGGTCAGCAGTTCGAAACCACCAGCTGTCCCGCGGGAGAAAGATGAGACTTTCTGCTCCCGTAAAGATTTACAGCCTCGGAAACCCTGTACAGGGTCGCTGTAAGTCGGAACTGACTCCATGGCACATAACAACAACAACAACAAACCCCCAAACCCAAGTCCTTGACTGGATTTTGTGTTCTAGGATCTTTGTAGAGCTCTTCAATGGTTTTTAAATGTTATAGTTGAATGCTGTTGAGCCAGTTCTGACTCATAGTGAGCGACCCTATGTACAATATAATAAAATACTGCCCAGTCGTGCACTATGCTCACAACTGTTACTATATTTGAGCCCATTGTTGTAGCGTTTCTGAATTCATCTCATTCACTAGCTTCTTCTTTTTCACTGAACCTCCACTTTACTAAACATGATGTCCTTCTCTAGTGACTGGTTCTTCATGATAAAATGTCCAAAGTACATGAGATGAAGTTTCATCATCTCAACTCCTAAGGAACATTCTGTCTCTACTTCTTCGAACACAGGTTTGTGGATTCTCCTGGCAGTACATGATATATTTTAAAAATTTCACCAACAGCTTAATTCAAAAGTTCCAATCCTTCTTCAGTCTTCCTTATTTATTGTCCAGCTTTCGCAAGCATATGTTGTTGTTGTTAGGTGCCATCGAGTCGGTACCAACTCATAGTGACCCTGTGCACAACAGAATGAAACACTGCACAATCCTGGGCCAACCTCACTGTTGTTGCCACACTTGAGTCCATCGATGCTGCCACCTGGCCAATCCATCTCGTTGGGGGTCTTCCTCTTTTTCTCTGACCCTCTACCTTATCAAACATGATATCCCTCTCTAGCGATTGGTCCCTTCTGACAATATGTCCAAAGTATGAGAGATGAAGTTTGGCCATCCTGGTCTCCAAGGAGCACTCTGGCTGCACTTCTTCCAACACAGATCTGTTTGTTCTTTTGGCAGCCCATGGCACTTTCAATATTCTCCTCCAATGCAAGCATATGAGGTGATTGAAAATATGGCTTGGGTAAGGTGCATCTGAGTCCTCAAGATGATATATGTGTTTTTAACAATTTAAAGAGGTCTTTTACAGCATATTTGCCCAGTGCAATATGTTGTTTGATTATTTTGACTTCTGCTTACATAGGGATTGATTGTGGATACAAGTATAGGTGATCCTTGAACAGGGCAGGGGTTAAGGGCACTGAGCCCCTGCCAGTGGAAAGTCCATGTATAACTTTTGACTCCCCCAAAACTTAGCTACTAATAGTCTGGAAACTTTACCAATAACATAAATACTCAGTTAACATATATTTGGTATGGTACATGTACTTTATGCTGTGTTTTTATAATAAGCTAGATAATATAAAATGTTAAGAAGATCATAAGAAAGGTAAAATATATTTACTGAACTTTACTGTCAGTTTGTCATACTGTGGTGGCTTACATGTTGCTGTGATTCTGGAAGGTATGCCTCTGATATTTTAAATCCCAGCAGGGTCACCCATAGTGAACAGGGTTCAGTGGAGTTTTCAGACTAAGACAGACTAGGAAGAAGGAGAAACAGACTACTTCTGAATGTTTAGCCACTGATTACCTTAATAATAGCAGTGCATTATTGTCAGATATGTTGCCGTAAGATGAAAACATTAGGAATAGTACCAGAATATTGCCAGATATAGTGCTGGAAGATGAACTCAGGTTGGAAGACACTCAAAATATGACTAGGGAAGACTTGCCTCCCAAAGTAGAGTTGACCATGATGACGAGAATGGAGTAAAACCCTCGGAGCTGATGAGGCACAACCATGAGAGGATGAGCTGCAAACATCCAATAATAATTAGAATATGAAATGTACAAAGTATGAATCTAGGAAAACTGGAAGTTGTCAGAAATGAAATGGAACACATAAAGATCAATATTCTAGGCATTAGTGAACTGAAATCGACTGGCACAAGCCATTTTGAATCAGACACTCATATGGCTTACTATGCCTGGAGCCACAAATTCAAAAGGAATAGTATTGCATTCATCGTCAAAATGAACATTTAAACATCAATCTTGCAGTACAATGCTGTCTGTGATAGGGTAATATCCATGTGCCTACAGGGAAGAGCAGAGTCCTGGTGTGACAAGATCATTTGAACCACAAGAACTGGGCAGTGTTTCCTTCTGTTGTTCATAGGGTCTTGTGAGTTGAAACTGATTTAATGGCACCTAACAACCACCACTATGGAGCTCTGGTAGTGTAGTGGTTATGAATTGGGCTGCGAACCGCAAGGTCAGCAGTTCGAAACTACCAGCTGTTCTGCAGCAGAAAGATGAGGCTTTCTGCTCCCATAAAGATTTACAGCCTTGGAAACCCTGTACAGGGTCACAATGAGTCAGAACCAACTCCATCACACACAACAACAACCACCACCACACTGTGTTTCTTGAAACGTGAAGTTTATGTGATCTGTTTACAAGACAAGTCATCTTTACGTCAGCTGAAGAAGAAAAGGAGAAGGCTAGTTTTTCTGTCTCAAGGGTGGCAGGGGTCAAAGAGATGGAGGAGAAGGAGGTGAGGCAGGCACACGTGGTGTAACTTTATTGAAATACTTGAGCTTTTTTATTTCTTTAAAAATGTTGCTATACAGTACCAATCCTTCCACTGTTCACTTTAGTTTCAGTGTCTGTATCATAGAAGGGTCCATGTTGTCAAAGAAGTCAAAAGCAGTCTTGATTCATCAGAACCCTTCTGCCACACTCTCTGATGTTGGCTTGTTTTCTGGCACTGCTGCTTAGATGTCCATCGTCTTCTGCATCATCTGGCCCTGGTTTGGAAGCTCTTGTCTCTGTCAATTTGTTTTCTGTTAATTCCTCTGTGTGCTGCTTATTAGCTCTTGACTATCTTTAAGATCCATATCTTGAAACTCTTCACCCTTCACTTTTTTCTTTTGTCATATCCACAATCTCTTTTGTGATTTCCTTCATTGACTCTGTTGTAAATCCTGTGAAGTCATGCACAACATCTGGACACAAGTCTCTCCATCAGGAATTCATTTTTTAGGGCTTGCTGGCTTCCATGGCCATTTCTATAACAGCAATGACATGTTCAGTGGAGTAATCCTTCCAGACTTTCACTATACTGTCTCTACTGAGGTGTTCTTCCATAGTGTTGACGAATCTTTCCATACAGCACTGTGTTTGATAAGCTCTAAAGGTTTGATGGCTCTCTTTAAAGGTTCTTATGGCTCTATGGAAGACTGTAGAAGAATTGATGCACTTGAGTTATGGTGTTGGAGGAGAATATTGAAAGTACCATGGGCTTCCAGAAGAACAAAGAGATCTATATTGGAAGAAATGCAGCCAGAGTGCTCCTTAGAGGCCAGGATGGCCAGACTTCGTCTTTCATATTTTAGACGTGTTGTCAGGAGGGACTAGTCACTGGAGAAGGATATCATGTTTGGGAAAGTGGAGGGTCGGAGAAAAAGAGGAAGACCCCCAGCGAGATGGATTGGCAAAGAGGCAGCATCAATGGGTTCAAGTGTGGCAACAATTGTGAGGTTGGTGCAAGACTGGGCAGTGTTTTGTTCTGTTGCACATAGGTTTACTGTGAGTTTGTGCAAACTTGATGAAACCTAACAACAACAACAACTCTGGTCTAGATGCTGAATTAGAGACATATTTTGGGCTAGCAGACCATTTTGATGCCTTCAGTGCTGAACTCATGGTGTTATGTGTGGCCAGGGACATTGCCAAATATGAAAAGAATTTTAAAAGGCAGTCCCTTTTTGGCAAGGTCCTTTCTGACTTCAGAGACAAAGCACAGATTGAGCTAATGCAGAAAAAAGGGTCTCATTGTCCAGACTTTCTTCTTGTACAACCAAAAGACTGGCAGCTGCTGTTGATCTTTCCCCTTCAAGGTGCAGGGGCAGCTTTACAGGTAAGGTAGTCCTGATCAGAAATCTGACGACATTTGCACAAAACAGTAGAGTTAGTCTATCCTTTCCTGCCTTAAATCTTGTTGCTCACTTAGCTTCCTTACTAATAAATATTTTTTATGCTATTTCCTCCCCTAGAATGGACACTTTTGTCTGCATTAAAACCCTGTTTTGGCAGATATTCTTTCTCCTCAATTATTTTCTTAATGTTGTCTGGGAACTTGTCTGCTGCCTCTTAGTCAACAGAAGCTGCTTCTTCTGCTATCCTGACATTTTTAAAGCCAAACCTCTTTCTAAAATTATTAAACCATCTTTTGCTGGCATTAAATTCTGTTTTTCAGTGTTAGATCCTTCACCTTCCTCTTGCTTTACGTTGTCATGTAACGACTTCAGTTTTTTGAGATCCTACGGAGTCCTGGTGTGGCACTGTGGGTTAATGCACCAGACTATAAAGCCGTTAGAACTGCAAGGTTGGCGGTTCAAGCTCACCAGCTGCTCCTTGGAAACCCTAGACAGGGTCGCTATGAGTTGAAATCGACTCGACAGCACTTGACAACAACAACAACATTAGTCTGCAGGTTTGCCTTTCTTATAGCAACAATGAACTCCACTCCAAAAGATACATATTCAATACAAGATAAAAACATATTTTGTAAAAAGTGCAAGGTTTTCATGTCTGCTAGAATAGCTGCAGAAATGACATCACAAATTACCTTTATTTTTTTTCACTTTAATAAAAGGTCCTTATGCTGGATTCATTTATCTTGGAATGGTGAGCAACCACAGTGGCAGACCTGAATCTGTAATACATGTCAAACTATTCAAATTTTTCTTGTACCGTCATGACTTTTCTCTAATTCTTGGGAGCTCTCCCAGCATCACTAGTGGCACTTCTGATGGGCCTCATCAGGGTTTATAGTGTTGCCCTAAACACAATGAAAAAGTGCATGAGAACCCTAACAGATGACTTTTTACTGTGATACACCTTTACTGGAGAGATGGAGATGATTAATGTCACATGGGACAGGAAATGCTCTCTGCAGAATTCCTTCTCCAAGAACACAAAGAGCCTGAGAGGGCTTGGAGCGGAGAGACCACTGCTTCAGGGCCAGCACACCTTGCTTCTGTTCACTAGGAGCCTCTGCATGATCTAGTCTCTGAGCAGAATTGGCTTTATGTCAAGGCACATGATTTAGTGAACAAAGTTAGAAAAATGTGCCTCTTCTTCCCAGAAAATGAAGCTCTATCTCAGGTGTAAGTCTTGTCAGAAGAACCTGGACTGATTTTTAGCTCCCATTGCCCTCAGGACCAGATGCATTCACATTGTGCAGCCCTGCATCTCTCTAACGATGGGTGTACAGTATGTTCTGTTATGCATAGCTGTACACAATACACACACACATGACAGTACATTGTTTACAAACACAGTCTGTGTGTAACTGCAGGAAAACATGTAGAGACAGTTTGGACTGAACAGAAAAGGGAGAGCTAGCAGTGCCATTGTTCTTGTATTTTCCACCCTTCTGGGGAGTCCGGGGTTGTACATCAAGATGCATTTGTGATCCCTGGTGGGTCACATAACTCACCGGATACCTGGATCTTCTGAGAATCAGGACCCAGGGTTTGACTGTACAAGTATGCTTCTATCAACAAGGGCATAGTAAATGTACACAGTATTTTCTCAGGAAATGTAGAGCAAGAGGCTGTTTCCAAGGTGACTCCGTGTTGGTGAACAAAGTTGCAAACTGTTGGGAGTTTTCAATTCGGATAGGATCGTAGAAATGATTAAGTAGCAATAACAATGACGCTGACAAGTGTCTCGGATGAGGTTCCTGGGAAATAGACTCTGAGGTGGGAAGTGGTGTGAGAAGTTGGGGAGCACGCCTCTAGGGACATGAGGCGAGAGAAGGAGGGGCTGACTGAACTTCAGTTGCTCTAGGAGAGCCCTTCAGAGTGGTCTCCAGTTGAGGTAAGAGAACTGGGCCTTGTATCCATGCATCAGCTGGTCCTTGGCCATCAATATTTTCCCCTCTTTGACCCATCCCAGGAGGTTTAACCTTAGAAAAGGTCAGTCTCAGAAGAAACCTTGGTGGCATATTGGTTACGATCTCAGCTGATAACCAAGAGGTTGGCAGTTTGAACCCACCAGCCACTCCATGGGAGAAAGATGTATCTGTCTGTGTCTATAAAGATTGTTGTTGTTGTTGTTAAGTGCTGTCAAGTTGGTTCCGACTCATAGCGACCCTGTACAGGGTTTTCGAGGCTATAAATCTTTATGGGAGCAGAAACCCTCATCTTTCTCCTGCGGAGCAGCTGGTAGTTTCGAACAGCTGACTTTGCGGTTCACAGCTCGATTCGTAACCACTACACTACCAGAGCTCCTTTCCATAAAGAGTACAGCCTTAGGAAAACCCTCCAGAACAGGTCTCCTCTGCCTGTTGGATCACTATGCGTCAGAATCAACTAAATGGCCAGGGGTGTAAGGCAATTTCTGGTGATTAATGAATGCATTTATGAGCTGCCCACCTTCCGGAAACGAGAATGTTGGCTCTGAGGAGAGGTCTAGGAAGAGCACTTCAGCATCCACAATGATAAAGATGATGATGATGATGATGATGATGATGATGATGATGATGATGATAAGGGTGACAATAGCAGTGTTTTGCCTGCAAACCTGCTTCTCCTCCAAACCTTCCCCAACTCAATAAATGGCACTACCATCCTCCCCATTGCTCAAGACAACATCATATCTCAATCCATCAGTTAGGTTTATTGGCTCTTTAGTGCTGTAGGTTAATGCATTGGACTGCAAAGTCGGCTTGAACTGCAAGGTCGGTGGTTCAAGCTCACCAGCCGCTCCTTGGAAACTCTATACAGGGTCGCTATGGGTCAGAACCAACTCGATGGCACTTAGCAACAACAACCTCCAAAGTATGTCTGGATCTGTTCACTTCTCTCCTTTCCCACTGCTGATACCCTGGGCTAACCCATCTCTTCTCTCCTGGTCAACAGCAGTAGCTTCTGCACAGGCCTTCCTGTTTCTGTCCTTGCTGTAATGCCATTTGTATTCCATACTATAGCCAGAGTGACCACACATATCACTCTCTGGGGCAGTGAAACTATACTATATGCTACTATAATGGTAGACACATGACATTATGCATTATCCATGCCTACAGGATTGTACGGAGTCCTGGTGTGGCACTGCAGGATAAAACACTGGTCTGCAAGGTTGGTATGAACCACAAGGTCAGCAGTTCAAACTCCCCAGCTGCTCCTCCAAAACCCTTTACAGGGTCACTATGAGTCTGAGTTGACTTGATGGCACTGAACAACAACAACAACATGACTGTCAATACAGAGAAAGAGCCCTAATATCAACTGTGGTCTTTAGTAAATAGTAATGGATCTTTGTTGAAAGCAGAGAATATTAGAAAGATGTTTACCTGTGCTTTATTGACTACGCAAAGGCTTTTGATTGTGTGGATCATCAAGCTATGGACAACATTGAGAAGTATGAGTATTCCGGAACACTTAGTTGTGCT
>NW_006408610.1:9797386-9819931 GCF_000296735.1 Chrysochloris asiatica | reverse complement strand
ACAATGTATCAATATTGGTTCCTTAATTGTGACAAAGGTATATCAGTGCAGGGGGAAAGGGGAGATGTGGGAACTCTACTTTCTGTATAAATTCTGTCAACCTAAAACTTCTCTAAAAATAAACTTAGTTTTAAAAACATAATACATAATACACTGGAAAAAATATTAATCTGTGGATCTCTGGAGTAAAGTCCTTTAATTGCTTCTTATTGCATAAAGTCCAAACTCCTTAGCAGGAGATGCAAGGTCCTACACATTAGTTCCTGTCTCCTTCTCCAACCTCCCATTTTCACCCCCTACCATATTCTAGCCACACTGGCACCTTGCTTTTTCCAACATGTCAACATATTAACCTCATTCTTGTCCCAGAGCCTCTGCCTGCCCCAAAACTGTCATGGTTGGTCCTTTTTGTCATTTAAGCCTCAGATCAAATGTCTCCTCCTTCTTGAGCCTTCCATGTCTACTGTAAATGCTGTTGAGTTCTGACTTATATCGACCCTGTATAGGGTTTCCAAGGAAAGGCTGGTGAGTTTGAACCACTGACCTTTAGGTTAACGATTCAGTGCATATTCATCAGCACCACAGGAGGACTCTGTGACAATCTAAGTTCTTGATAGGAATGCCAGTTTAGTCAGTTTGAAAAGACCAGACCTGGGGCTATTTGCAGACTGATCAAAGCTCCCTCTGAAAATCCCAGCAGTGGTATCCCCTTTGAAGGAGAGTTCTCACGTGGCCTGCTTTCAGGATCCCGGGGCCATTTGGGGACCTTGTTGGTCTTGTTACAGCACAGCCTAATTGGGTGTTGAGTAGGAGGCACTTGTGAGTGTACAGCTCAGCGGAGCTCCTCCAAGTGAGTCAGTTAGCAAGTAGAAAAGAGAAGCCCCTTCACCACTGAATTTTTAATTGCACCGGAAACTGTCCCGCCCTTTGGTCAAACTCTAAAGGAAAATTTGGTTGCTTGGCCTATAAGCCTGGGGCAAGTGAGAACAGAGATGAGGTTGGAAACATTCTTCACGTGTGTTTGCTTCATTCATTAAAGGAGAAAAACAAGCTCTTGCCGTGTCTGAAGGAAACCATCACGCAATTTACAAATAGTTGCTGGGTACTGACTGTGACCAAGATGTTGAAAAACTTGGGCTAGGCCTAGGGGGCCACTGGAGGGTGATAAGTCCTCTTGTGGTGTGGTTAACTTCTACAAGAGGAGATAGGGGAGACCCCATGCTACAGCAAGCACGGGGCTTGGGGTTCTCATATATGTGGTCAGAAAAAACAAAACAAATTGCTTGCTGGTGAACCAGCCCTAACTCATGGTGTCTCCTTATGTGTATCAGAGTAGATCTGGGATCCATAGGGTTTCCCATTGCTGATTGTTTTGAATGTAGACAGCCAGACCTTTCTTCCAAAGTGCTTCTGGATAGACTCAAACATCCAAACTTTTGGTTTAGCAGCCAAGCACATTAGCCGTTCGCATCACCCAGAGTTCCCATATATGCAGAAATGAGTAACAAGTAGACAGCAGGTTGGGGTGCCTAGAAACAAGGGAGCCGGGTCAGTGGGGAATGAGGGCTGAATTCCTAGGAAGGGAAGCCTTAAAGTCACAGAGGCAATGACAGAGGACTGCCTGCAGGAGGTGGGTTTGGTGCGCTATGAAAGAACATCTGAGTGCTGTTGTGGCACCGTGGGTTAATGAGCTGATCTGCAAAATCAGTTTGGACCGCAAGGTCAGTGGTTCAAGCTCACCAGCTGCTCCTCGGAAACCTATACAGTGTCACTATGGATTGGAACTGACTCCCCGGCACTGAACAACAACATGAAAGAGCATCACTGAAATTATGAACCAGAAGTCTGTCTTTCCATCATAGTTCTCCTTCTCAGCCCCTTCTGCTTCCCCCAGCTGGGAAGCACTTGGGAATGACTTGTTGCTCCCCAAAAGGGCCCTGGAGGCCACCCTACCTGCCCGAGGTATTATTACCTCCCTCAAACACACACCAGAGGCAGTCTCTTGGCTGGGAAGCACGTTGGCACCTTGGGACGGGTTCTTGGAAAAAGCCAACGGTTGGTGTTTGAACCTCCTCATTGATTGCTTTGGAGCAGGCAGAAACCACTGCCCAGAGGGATGAAGGGGTGAAGTGGAAAAACATGGGCTGGCTTCAAAGTGGAGCGCTGGGAGGCTGGGAACAGTTTTGCTTTGTGAACAAAGTCGGGGCGAATGGCATAGAGTGAGGGAGCAGGAGAGCGAGGCCGGGAGGGAGTAAGCTCTTGCTAATTTGAAGTTAATTTTGAATTGCCTTGAAAATCATCATGCAGCCTTCAGTGTTGCCTTTGATGGTAGAAAGAAACCAGCTGCTTTTATTCCTCTTCAGGCCTTGTTTTCCCCCCAGCAGTGAAGCAAATTAAGCAAAGCAGCAGTCGAAGTTGCAGTTGGTATAATTTCTGAGAAAAAGGTCAGGCTAATTGTTGGGTAGGAGCTAATAGCGGTGAAGCAAACTATAGGCAGTGATACTTCTCCCGCCTGTTCCATCCTGTGCTGAATAATGTCTCTTTGGCATCTTCAAAGATAGGCACCCCACGCTTCCTGTCATTTCCAACTGAGGCTCCCATGTCCTATCCACCACTGTTTTTGCACCACATTATTTGGGGGCTACAAAGGGTGTCTTCAAAAAGTTTGTGAAACAAAATGGAATGAAAAACAATGGAATTTTTCTAGGAATTTTTTAAAGCCCCCTTCTATGGCCCCTTTGCCTATAGGAGTGGCAAACTGTAACATATATACCAAAGTCCCCTATAGCACTGTGTTGTGGATAGCTTGGGTCCCTCCAAAAGCTATGCCGAAATCTTAATTCCTGGTACCTGTGAATGTGACTCCACTGGAAATTAACCAACAAAGCAAAACAAAATCCAGTTGCTATTAAATCAATTCCAATGCATGGCAACCCAGTATGCTACACTGTGCTCCATAGGATTGTCTTGGCTGTAAGTTGCATGGGATAACATCACCAGGTCTTTCTTTCCCAGTAGTTCTAAATGAGTTTGGAGCCCCAACTTTTGAGTGAGTCATTGACCGTAAACCATTTGCACCAACCAAGGGACTTATTTGAAATAGGAGCTTTGAAAAAGATGAGAAGTCGGTCTAAGATCATCCTGGAATGGGGTGGATGAACTGTCATTCACTATGTCTAATGCTCTTATCAAAGAGGAGAAGAGATAAAGAGCCAGCGGCACATAAAGGAAAGATGGCCGTATGAAGGCGGAGCAGAGGCTGAAGTGATGCCTCTCCAAACCAAGGAGTGCCAGATCCTGGCTGTCACCAGAAGCTGGGAGAGAGGCATAGAACAGCTCCTCCCTTAGAACCCTCAGAAGGAACCAGCATGGCCAACACCCTGATTTTGGACTCCTAGCTTCCAGAACTGTGAGACAATACATTTTTTTTTTTTTAAAAGGTCTCACATATTATTATTCACCAACCTCTTTAAATGTGAAACATAAAAGTAAAGGAGGAAACGAGAAGTTTTGCAAAACACATTCAATTGAGCAAATCTTGGCAAAATTGAACTTGCCATCCGCCATCTTGTAAAATTACGTCTCTCTGCAAACGAATTGGGCTGCGAACGGGAGAAAGATGATGCTTTCTACTCCTTTAATGATTTACAGCCTCAGAAATCCTGTACAGGGTCACTATGAGTTGGATCTGACTCCACGGCACATAACCACCACCACCACCACAAAGTCTAAAATGTATCTTTGTCTGGAATCTGACCAGACCTGGGAAGCTTCATTGCAGGATTTTGGGCCCTTGGAGAGCTTCTTTGACTGAGATGCCGGCTGGCGGCATGCCAGCTGTCCCGGGTGGAGGAACGGGAGGTGTTGACCCCGTGATGGGTAGGAGATGGAAAAACTGTCATTTCAAAACAGCAAGTGGTTCATCTCTTGATAGAGGTGGCGACTTTCATCTGAAGGGCAGACTTTTCCTTTGTGCTACTGAAACGATCTGAAGAGACCCTTGGGCCCATAAAGTGAGCTTCTTCCCACTGTTTTATGGAAAACTTAGAAGTAACTTGAAAGTAGATGTTTCAGATGAAAATAGAAGAGATTGATTTGTTGCATGGGGCTGTGCCAGAGTCAGGTCTCTCTCTCTTTTGTGTCTCCCTCCTCCCTTCCATCTCCCCTCCCTCTCACGCTCCTTGTTTCTACCTTCCTTCCTTGTTTCTACCTCTACCTCACTCACTTCCTCCTGCTCCACATACCTTACAAAGGCAGAGGGATCCCTGACTCCTGAGACCCCCATTCATTCCTGTTCTGCTGCTTCTTGAGTGCTGGTTAGGATGAAAGGGGTGGGGAGCTTATTCAGACCTCATTTGGAAATGCAGAATTCTGTCTTGATCATTACTGAGCAAGATGCCTCTTTCTTTCTCCAAACAAAACCCCAAGCTGTCCAAAAGGGGGTTTAGGGGATTCAAAGCCAACCCTAGTCCAGATACTTGCATTCTTTTGTGGCATCGACATGACTTTAAATCATTAGGGAAGTGACCGCTTGGTTGAGCATACTGTTTGCCAGTTGACCCCCCTACCGTGAGTGACCCACTGACCCAAGTGGGGACAGAATGAGTGTCTGTGTGTTTTGTGCAAATGCCCTTGTCCCTCTTGCACTGACCTTTCTGGATCAAAGATGTCAGCGCATATCGGGGGAAGGGGTGGCAGGATGACTGTGGTGGTAGAGAGAGAGCCACTACCCCAGCCTCAGTGAAGAATGCCCTCAGAGATATGAGTGAGGGCAGTTGACTTTCAAAACTGTCTGGAACCTTCTTCACAGTGTAAATGTCCTGGTGCGAGGGGACTTCAAAATGTTGTGAAAAAAAATTGAATGGAAAGATAATGGAATTTTCCCACAAGCTTTTTGAAGTCCCCTGTGTAACTTTCACAAAGTTGAATTGCCTGAGATTTAACTGACTGTCTGACCTTCCACTCTCAGCTGGCATTGACCACAATTTGAATACCATTATCCTCAACCTTATGTAAAGTCTATCAGAAACAGCAATGAAGGCCCTAGGTGCTGTACCGCCATGCAAACCACCTGCCAGTACTTCCAAATGTCCCCACCACCACTCCCATTACTGGGGTTCAATCATTCCCTGGTGTAGGTGAGTGACTTTCACCTGGTGATAGGGACAAACAGAACACATTGGCCTGACTGTCCTCAGACAGTCTCTTCAAAAGCAAGGACTAGGCATGTTGTTGTTGTTAAGTGTCACCAAGTCAGTCCTGACTCATAATCCCCATATAGGGCTTCTGAGACTTTAACTCTTTGCAGGAGCAGAAAGTCTTATCTTTCTCCCATGGAGCAGCTGATAGGCTAGAACCACTGACCTAGTTGTTTAAAGTCCAGTGTTTATCCTACAGAGCCATCATGCTCCCAAGGATTAGGCTACACTCAATTATTTGAACCAAACTGGGAACCATATAGTTTATCAACTGGTGGAGAAACCGTGTTGGGATGCTCAAGCTATGTCACTTGACTAGTGTAGGTCCCACCGAGGTGCAGGTCAACCATTGTAAAGCACACATTCATTCCAGGAGTATCATGTCCACTCCCGGGACCACAGTTCTGTGTGGAAGCCAAATATTAGCTTAGCTCCTTCTTGAAAACATGGTGACTTGCACCTCGGACATGGTTATAAGAGACCTTCAAGTGTTTAAGGACACACCACCCATAGACCACTGCCCTAAATGACTGTAGTTTCTTGGGGAAGCTTTCCAGTGGGATATCGACTTATTGTTTACACACACCCACTCTTGTTAAAGTGCTAAAGAGCAAAGATGTCAGATTAAAGATTAAGGTGCTCCTGACCCAAGCCATGGTATTTTCAGTAACTTCATCTGCATGCGAAAGCTGAACAGTGAATTAGGAAGACTTGATGCTTTTGAGATATGGTGTGGAAAGAGAATATTGAAAGTGTCATGGGCTGTCAAAAGAACCAACAGATCCGTGTTGGAAGACGTGCAGCCAGAGTGCTCCTTGGAGGCCAGGATGGTCAAACATCATCTCTTGTACTTCAGACATATTGTCATGAGGGACCAGTCACTGGAGAAGGATATCATGTTTGGTAAGGTGGAGGGTCGGAAAAAATGAGGAAGACCCCCAGCAAGATGGATTGTTAAAGTGGCAGCATCAATGGGCTCAAGTGTGGCAACAATTGTGAAGTTGGTCCAGGACCGGGCAGTGTTTCGCTCTGCTGTGCATAGGGTCACTGTGAGTCGGTACCGACTTGATGGCACCTAACAACAACAACAATAACAACTCTGTGGTGGTTGTCCCTAAGATGAGAGTTCTCCAGTTGTAAAGGTGACATGAAATTTGTCTTTGAAATGATCAGTGACTCCACCTTGCCCTTAGGTCTGGAAGGCGATCATATTAGCTTCAACTCAGTGACCAGGGTTGTTGGAGATGATATGATTGTCCTAGACTTGTTCCTTGCAGGCCAAAGTAGAGCCTGTACAACAATCCCTAGTATATATATCCTGTGTTGCTAAATTACCATCCAAGGCCAAGTGGGAAAATCAACACAGAAATGTAAGTAGAAATCTATGGAAATCCTACTGTAGACCCTGGTTGTTTATGGGATCTGCTCAGATCGCTGGGTAGAGGACTCTGGCACATGGCAGAGAGCAGTGCTGCTAGGAATCCTGGTGGTAGTAAGCAGCCTTAATTAATTGCTGTAGGAGACAAATGCAGTGAATATGGCCACAGCCTTTGTTACTTAGATTCATCAGAATGGCTGTTGTGAGAAGCTATGATTGTGTTAAAAACAGGGGTGGGTGTTGTTGGGAGACCGTCCACCATCTTTTCTGTGTGTTTTTTATGCAGAGGCATTGGTTATCTTTGTTCAAAGACATTGTATCATGTAAAGCCTTGGAAGATAGTTAGTTGTCTTCCTTTGAAACACAGGACAGACAAACTTGCTGCTCATTATAAGAGATCAGGGTTATCTGAGCTTGGGGTTCTACACCTGTAATGTAATCACTGTGTATATAGGTGTCTTCTGGTCTTTTTCACATACATTTTAGGTACTGGGGCTTGGGGAAACAGTGTAAGCAAAGGCTGCTACTCTGATGACTATTATTCCTATGAGTAATAATGTTTCTTTATCTCTGTCCAGGAGTCTCATTTCTTCTATCAGTCCCCATGAGATTGTGGCGAGCTAACTGGTTAGCTTGTGAGTAAGTAACTAAGGTAACATCTCAGCTAGCTCACAGTTCTTGACAATCACATTGGGCCCTGACCCACACTGCCTTGAATACACGTGTTATGTATGTGAACATCACCCATCGTGGGCATCACGGGAGCATAAACTACAAGAGGACAGCTGAGCTCAATGGCACTAGACTATGTTAGATGGAACTGCTGGCAGAGTAGGAGACCGCCACTGAATCATAACAGTCTGCTTGCATAGACACGACAGCCTTGGAAACCCTGTGGGACAGTTCTACTCCGTCCTTACCATCACTAAGAGTTGGAATCTACTTGACAGTCATGGATAGGGATTTGGGAGTTTAAAGTAGGGATAGCACCTCTTCAGAGAGATTGTGATAGGACTAAATAAGGAGCCGTTGTGGTGTAGTGGTTAAAGTGCATGGCTACTAACCAAAGGTCAGTAGTTCAAACCCACCAGCCACTCTGTGGGAGAAAAATGTGGCAGTGTGCTTTTGTAGAGACGACAGCCTCGGAAACCTTATGGGGTAGTTTTATTCTATGCTGTAAGGTCACTGTGAGTTGGAATCAATGCATCAGCAGTGGGTTTGGTTTTAAACAGGTGAGTGTGAATGCAGCATCTATTATTGTTACTGTTACTATTACTCACTGATGACATTGTTGCATTGCCCTTGACTTATTCTTCCTCAGGCTGGCCCCTCCCTCTCACCTGTCTGTGTAAAATCTAAGTTTATCTTTTATGCACAGAAATGGGCCAGTTTACGTGGCACTTCTCACCACAGTTGCTGGATGTGCCTCTAATATAATTAGACTAATTTCAGTTTCCTAGATTTAATTGCTTTTAATTTAATTAATTGAGAATGCGGTACACAGGGTGATTAATTAGGAAATGTTACTGAGGGATTCAGAAGGTGAGGTGCAGTGTGTTAGTCTTTAAATGTTATTGTGGGCATGTCCACCCATGGAGGCTGGCGAGGCCCTATGAAGCTCAGGCAGAGCTTAGAGAGTCTGAGCGGAGCTGGGATATGTTTGGGGTCACCTGGCTCCAAGGGCAGTGCTTTCAATGAAGATGAACCACTCACTCTCAGGGGATGCAAACAAGACATGGTTGAATCTAGTGAGCATCAAGTTGAAACAAAGGCATGATATTTTGGGAGGAGAGTACAGACTTTGTCTTTCCATAGGTTGTATTTCACTGCTGTGTTTTTCATGAGCAAGCTAAAGAAGCTAATTGTAGGGCTCCTTCTGAACTGTCATATACTTCCCACATGTATGTTTATGTTTGTATATGTATATATGTATGTATATATATGTGTGTGTATATATATCTATATCTATCTATATATAGATAGATATAGATATATATACACACATATATATATACACACACACATATATATAATAGATATATGTATATACCTATTGGAGTCCTGGCCTGGTGTTGACAGATAAAGCACTGGACCATTAAGTAAGTTTGAACCACAAAGTTGGTTCAAACTCACCAGCAGTTCCTTGGAAACCCTATACAGGGTCGCTTTGAGTTGGAACCAACTCAATGGCACTTAATAACAATGCGATATACATATAATGTTGCAGTTAGCTACCCCGCTCATAATCCACTACACTACCAGGGCTCCTGATACTAAATACATATTTAGTCCTGGTGTGGTGCTGGAGGATAATGCGCTGGACCTCAAGGCTGGATGGAACTGCAAGGTTGGAGGTTCAAACTCATGAGCTGCTCCTTGGAAACCTATATAGGGTTGCTATGAGTCAGAATCAATTTGATGGCAGTTAACAACAACAAAAAAATATCTACATATTTCCTTGATACATACATTTATTGAGTACCTGGAATAATGATAATGATGATGTATAATAATAATAATACCACCTACAAACACATATATAGTGCTATATGACGGGCACGAGTCTAACTGTTGTTCTATTTACTAATTTTTTATTATAAGAGTTAAGTACTATGAGTGACGTACTATTTGTTTGCCTATGTATAGAATCTGAGGCTTGGTGCTAACTCTCGGGGGGACATTTGTGCTTACAAAGGGATAGCTCATAGTGAAATTTCATTCTGTGGCAGACTGGTGGGACGACAGTTGAGGACTGGCCACTGTTTCAGCTGCCCACTGGGTCAGACAGTTTTGCCTCCTCCCTCTACAGAAGTGATACTAGCAATAGTGAATCCTTATAGAACACTTACTGTAGGCCAGGGATGGTTCTCAATGGCAGCCCATGGTATAGACTCAACACATGGCTACCTCGGCCCAATGCTTTCTGTAGACAGACTGTCCAGGGACTTTTAAAAAATATATATGTATTGGGTGGAAGTTTTCAGAGCAGACCAGTTTTGCATTCAATAATTCATACAGCTTTTCTTTCCTCCCCTTCCCTGCAATCTCCTCATTGTAACATCAGGCCCTTCCTATGTTTCCTGTTTCCAGAACAACTCCATGGTGCCTGGCTACCACTACTAACTGCTCTGAAAGGGATCACATTACAAGGTCCTGGATAGAGTGGGAGAAAATGTGGAACAAATCCCCAAATCATCAATGAAACTGAGGACTTTGAGCTAAGAAGAGGCCGGTTAACTGGGTATGGTTCCCAGCCATGAATCCTGCGCTCTCTCTTCCATAGGACACTGCTGCTCTCTGAGCAGGTGCTCCTGATTCTCTGATTTATGAGAACATGAATATGCATGAAGGAGTCCTGGTGAAGCAGTGATTAAGCACTGAGCTGCTAACCAAAAGGTTAGTGGTTTGAACTCACCAGCTGCTCCCCAGGAAAAAGATGGGGCAATCTGTTCCCATAGAGATCACAGTCTTGGAAACCATATGGGACAATTCTAGTCTGTCCTGTGGGTCACTATGAGTTGGAATGAACTCAACGGCAACGGGTTTGTGGTTGTTATTTGGTTGGGGGACTTGATACTGAGCCATCAAGGGTGACCTGAGGGCCATCTTTGGACTTACATCACACTTGCCAATCATGGGCGTACTGTGTGCAAAGCCAGACAGCCATGCAAGCCTGTTTCATCAGCACACACACTCTCTCTCTCTGAACCTTCCAGAGGTCATGGAGGGGTCAAGGAAAAATAAGAACCCGGACAGCCAAGCATTCTGTCTCTGCTGGACCGATGAGGCTGGTTGGAGCCAGAGCCAAAGCCCCCCGAGCACCCTCACTCCGTGATTTAATGAAGGTAAGGGGAGCCTCACCCTGTGGTTTTAAGGCTGGATTCGGTTTCTTATTAAGACTGCCATTGGTCCCGAAAGATTAACTCACAATCACCCCTGTGCAAGCTGATCCGAGTGGAAAATCGAGTTAGAAAAGTCCTCCTTGCCTTCCCCTCACACCTCAGCAGATTAAGGGGAAGGTCTGATGCTGAGTTATGGGGATTTATGAGAATGTGCCGTTGCTGGCTTTTAAATGCTTACTCTTTGGGATGTTGGCAACCTCACTTCCTATAAATCTTTGCTGGTATTTCTTAGGCTTTTCTTGCCAGCAACGCGGAGGCCTGCAACACCTTTTCCGTGCAGTAGCCTGTGAAAATATTGAAGTCAGGCCCAGAAAAACACCAGCATAGGAAGGGGAAACTTTGATGTTTGCTAGTTATTTTCAGACAACCCTTGCCAAATCGTAATTTTTCTAGTTTACAAGTAAGGGCTTCTGACCATCTGTCTGCTGTCAACCGATGTTTGTCTGGATGAGGGTTTTATTTCTTTCCTCCCGATCTAGCACTCCTGTTTTTACAAGTAGTTTGTTGGACTTCATAAATGTCAGCTTTTGCAGGCATTTTGTAAGCAGCTTATGATTTAGTATTTAATCAAAATTGAGCAGTCAGTGTCTGCAATCAATCTGAAACAGCAGAGACAACGAGCTAGAAGTTCAGAATCTACCAGGACCAGAAATCATGTTTCTCAACTATCTCTCTAATACCAGGTTTGCATCTGAAGGTTCATAGGTGGATAGAATGAAGGAGGGAATAAACATGTATTGAGCACCTATTGTATGCTAGACTCCGGGTGTGGCGCTAGACTGTGAACCACAAGGTCGGCAGTTCAAACCCACCAGCTGCTCCTTGGAAACCCTATACAGGGTCGCCAGAACTGACTCAATGGCACTTAACAGCAAGATTGTATGCCGAGTTGTGAGCATGCCACTTATCTATGTACAAAATATAACACACACACACCTTTATTAAAAACTCAGTGGCTTACAACAGTAAGCATTCTCTAGTTCATTGGTATCCTGAGCCAGCTGGGAGGTCCTTCTGGCCTTGGATAACTTCTTTAAATGTCTGGGAAATGGTAGCTCGTAGGTTGTTGGTTGATCTCAGTTTGCCTTGTCTGAGACAACTGAAGTTACTCAGTCCCACCCCACATTTCTCATCCTTTAGGATGCTAGCTCAGGTATGCTCTCGTGGTGATCAACAACATCCAACCAACCAACCAACCAACCAACCAACCAACCAACCAACCAACCAACCAACCAACCAATCAACCAACCAACATAACAGAAAAACTGAATTTGGGGAAGTAAGTTTCCAGGCCTTTCCTCCACAGGGCCTCTGGCTGGTCTTGAATCTCTAACCTTTCATTTAGCAGCCGAGTGAGTCAACCATTTGCGCCACCAGGGACTCCTCTCATGGTGAGGCAGTGGTGGTGTTTGCTGTCATTGAGTTGGCTCTGAATTCATAGGGGTCTCATGAACAATGGAACTAAACGCTTCCTCTTCCTGCACCATCTCCACAAGTGATTGTGGGAGGGACCATGGTGGGTCACAGGGCTTTCATTGGCTGATTTTTGGCCTTTCTTCCTGGTCTGACTAAGTCTGGAAGCTCCACTTAATACCTGCTCAGCTTTGTAGAAACATACAAGTTCCACCAACAGACAGATGGAGACCGTACCTGAAGTACATTGGGCAGAGATTGAACTTGTGTCTCCTGCGTGGGAGGAGTAGAATTTCTATAAATGAACTACCACTGCTCCCCTAACGTTGTTGTTCGGTGACATCACTGAGTCGGTTCTAACTCACAGCTACCTAATGCACAACAGAATGAATCACTACCTGTTCTGGTGCCATATTTACAATTGCTATGTTTGGACCCACTGTTACTGCCACGGTGTCAATCCGTCTCATTGAAGATCTTCCTCTTTTTTGCTGACCCTTCACTTTACCAAGCATGATGTCCTTCACTAGGGACTGATCCCTCCTGACAACAAGTCCAAAGAATGAGACATGAAGTCTTGCCATCCTTGCTTCTAAGGGACACTCTGGGTGTGCTTCTTCCAACACAGATTTGTTTGTTCTTATGACACTTCGTGGTGCTTTTCATATTCTTCTTCAACAACATAATTCAGATGCGTCGATCCTTCTAGGGGCTTCGTTATTCATTCTCCAACTTTCACATGCATATGAAGTGATTGAACATACCATGGCTTGGATCAGGCACACCTTTGTCCTCAAAGTAATATCTTTACCCTTCAACACTTTAAAAATGCCTTGTGCAGTAGATTTGCCTAATGTAATACATTGTTTGATTTCTTAACTGCTGCTTCCATCAGTGTTGACTATGGATCCAAACAAATTAAAGTCTTTCACAACTTCATTACTTTCCCCAGTTATCATGTTATTTATTGGTCCAGTTGTAAGGATTTTCATTTTCCATACCTTCAGGTGCAATTCATACTGAAAACTGTAGTCTTTGATCTTCATCAGTAGGTATTTCAAGCCGTCGTCACTTTCGGCAAGCAAGGTTGTATCATTTGCATACTGCAGGTTGTCAATGAGTCTTCCTCCAATCCTGATGCTATGTTCTTCTTTATATAATCCAGCTTCTTGGATTATTTGCTCAGCATACAGACTGAATAAATGTGGTGGTGGAAGGATACAACCCTGACACACACCTTCCCTGATTTTAAACCCAAGTATCTCTTTGTTCTGTGTGAACAACTGCCTCTTGGTCTATGTACAGGTTCCTCATGAGCACAAATAAGTGTTCTGGAATACCCATTCTTGTAATGTTATTCATAGTTTGTTATGATCCACACAGTCAAATGCCTTTGCATAGTCCATAAAGAACAAGTGAACATCTTTCTGGTATTCTCTGCTTTCAGCCAAGATGGATCTGACGTCAGCAATGAGATCCCTAGTTGCATGTCCTCTTCTGGATCTGGCTTGAGTTTCTGACATCTCACTGTTGATGTACTGCTACAAATATTTTTAAATTATCTTCAGCAACATTTTACTTATATGTGATAATTAATGATATTGTTTAGTGATTTCTGTGTTCTTTTGGGTAACTTTTCTTTAGAATGGGTACAAATATGGATTTCTTCAAGTCGATTGGCTAATCTTCCAGATTTCTTGACATAGATGAGTAAGTGCCTCTATCCAGCACTGCATCAGTTTGTTGAAACATTTTACTTGCTATTCCATCAAGTCCTGGAGCCTTGCTTTTTGACAATTGGACAGTTTTTTAACAGTGTGGACTTCTTTTTTCATTACTGTTGGATCTTGATCATAAGGTACCGCTTGAAATTACTGAGCATCAACCGTTTATTTTTGGTGAAGTGATTCTGTGTATTTCTTCCATCTTCTTTTAATGTTTTCTGCATCATTCAATACTTTGCTCATTGTTGTTGCTAAAGTGCTGCTGAGTTGGTTCTGACTCATAGTGACCCTGCATAGGCTTTCCAAGGAGCAGCTGGTGGGTTTGAACTGTTGACTTTGTGGTTAGCAGTCCAGTACTTATCCTACAGCACCACACATAGAATCCTTCAATATTGCAAATCGAGGCTTGAATTATTTCTTCAGTTCTTTCAGCTTGAGAAATGCTCAGCGTGTTCTCTAGCTCCAGCCTCTTGTTGGTATTGTTAAGTGCCGTTGAGTTGGTTCTAACTCATAGTGACCATGTATAGGGTTGCCAAGAAGCAGTTGGGAGTTTGAACCACTGACCTTGTGGTTCAAACTGACCTTGCTGTCTAGTGCTTTATCCCACAGCACCACACCAAGACTCTTGGTATTGGCAGTGTGCAAATCCCAGAAACGCCAATCAGGCAAGCTCCTGCTTAAGTCCCATTTGCTAACATCCCATTGGCCACACAGATGACCTGGGAAAACTCTGAATCAAGGAGTAGGGAGGAAGGGGCTGCTATGGGAATAGCAGAGCCAGAGGTCAAGGGCATGGTATCAGGAGGGACATCTGGAAGCAGTCACTCTCTCGGGCACTTGGGAAATCCTACTAAGGAGAGAATTTTTAAAACCCCAATAGCCAAATGGGGCAAGGTCAATTCAGAGTTAAGTCATTTGCTCCAGTTTTCTCAGCCATTAGCAATGAAGCTGGGATTCTTTAACTTAACTCTGAAACTGCTTATGTTTGAGACCCTTGATCTACTTTTCTCTAGGAATAGGTATTGTAAGAGCAATGCATGGATGTGTGTGTGGCGGTGGGGTCTTAGAAAGCATCAGTCTATCATCCTTCATTTTACAGATTGTGAAATCAAAGCCCAGAGATGGTGAGCAACTTGGTCCGGGTCTCACAGCAGAGTGGCGACACCACATCTCCTGAGCCCATTTCAGGCCTGTCTTCCACAGGAAGTCGACTGAGCACTTCAGGCTTTTTCTCCAGGCAGGAAGACAGCATCAACTCTGCAGGCCCTGAGGAAGCTGGACTTGGTCCTGGCATCTTTAAGGTAATGTGAGGGGCTTGTAAGCAGAAGAAGGTGTTGAAGACCTGTGCTAGGCTTGCTAGGATCATTTATTTCTCCCAGTTGTTATAAAGTTGATTCCAGCCCATGGTGACCCCATGTGTGTCAGAGAACTTTGCTCCAAAGACTTTTTTCATGGTTGTGACTTTTCAGAAGCAGATCACCAGGTCTTTCTTCTGAGGTACCTCTAGGTCGGTTCCAACCTTTAGGTTCAAAGCTGTTTATACCACTCAGGGATTCCTAGGCTTTTTGGAGAAGGACTTTTATGATATCATTGTTAAATTCCTTCCATAGTTAGAGAATCAGATTATTAAATGAACCTTCATGCATTTGTACAAGCATTCAACAATGATTCCCTGAAAGCCTATTATAAGCAAACTCTGTGCTTCATGGGGTGGGAGCCTGACGTTTACATTGGAGTAGTGTTCTGATCCTCACCACTGGACCAATAAACAGCATTCTTATCAACGGAGAAAAGATTGAAGTTGTCAAAGACTTCATTTTTCTTGGATCCACTATCAACACTCATGGAAGCAGCAGCCATGAAATCAAATGATGTATTGCATTAGGCAAATCTGCTGCACAAGACCTTTTTAAAGTGTTGAAGAGCAAAGATGTCAGCTTGAGGACTAAGGTGCACCTGACCCAAGCCATGGTATTTTCAATAACCTCATATGCATGCAAAAGCTGGACAGTGAATACGGAAGATCGTAGAAGAATTGATGCTTTTAAGTTATGGTGTTGGAGGAGAGTATTGAAAATACCATGGGCTTCCAAAAGAACCAACAGATCTGTTTAGGAAGAAGTGTAGCCAGAGTGCTCCTTGGAGGCCAGGATGGCCAAACTTCATTTCTTACACTTCTGACATATTGTCAGGAGGGACCAGTCGCTGGAGAAGGATATCATGTTTGGTAAGGTGGAGGGTCAGAGAAAAAGAGGAAGACCCCCAGTGAGATGGATTGACAAAGTGGCAGCATCAATGGGCTCAAGTGTGGCAACAGTAGTGAGTTTGGCCCAGGACCAGGCAGTGTTTCTTTCTGTTGTGCATAAGGTTGCTACGAGTCAGAACCAACTCGATACCACCTAACAACAACAACAGTGTTCTGAGTGGATAGGACAGCCTTCTGTCACTCATAGATTCTGCCTGGTCCTTCATACACACAGCTGCCAGTGTTGGCCTTTTTCTTCCTGAATTAAAGGGTTGGGGGTCCAGGACAAGGGGCACAGTTGTCTGACTGATGGTCTGGACAGCTCCTGATCTACAACCCAGAACAGCCAGGAGCCTTTGGCAGAAGTCGCTGGACTTCCTGCGCTTTCCCATGGACTTCCCCATGAGGTTGTCTTAAGTTTCTGTATAAATTGAATTTGAGGTTTCCCAAAGCCTTGAGGTCATGGATTTCATGGTTTGATGAAAGGACACCTTAGTCTCAGGTTTCCTTGATCCTCTGAGTACTGGTAAGCAAGCTCCACAGCTGGAATGCCACTTGTTACCAGAGTAGCCACAACTGGCCAGCTGGGCAGGGCAGTAGCTGAAATGGATACTGAGGGCAGGGAGAAAAAAGATTGCTCAGTTGCTTCTTTGCTTTTGCTACCAGCTTCTCTGCCTTGAAGGACCAGCTTCATACCACAGAGTTTGGTGAAAATTGTCAAGAGGAAAGTCAAGTTCATGTCAACAACTGGAGATCTCCTGGAATGAAACTTCTACCCATCAGCCTCCTGGCTTCTGCCCCACCTTCCCTCAGCTGGCCCTGCCTATGCCCTCTGCTCCTACGTTTCCTTCCCATCTTCACAGTCCATATTCTCCATCCTGGCTTCTTTGGGGGCATTGTGATGCCAGGGAAAGAGCAAGTCTGAAGTAGACTGACTCCACTCAGTGACTCTTTATCTCATCAGATAAACCTCTCTGAGCCTCAGTTTCCTCCTCCATCAATGGAAAGAAATTCATTTGGTTATTGTGAGGTTGATAGAAAAGCTGTACAATCACCCTCAAAGGAACACTTGGCTGCCAACCAAAATCTTGCCAGTTCAAACCTACCACCAGCTCTACAGGAGAAAAAACCTGGTCCTGACTCACATTAACCCTATGTACATGGCCTAGTCCTGTACTGTCCACAATCCTGGCTGTGTTTGAGCCACTATGAGTGGTCTTGTTTAGGGTCTTCCTCTTTTTCACTGACTTTACCAAGCACAAAGTCCTCCAGGAACTGGTCTCTCCTGATTATAAGCCAAAGGACATGAAATGAGGTATTGCCATCCTTGCTTTGTGGAACATTCTGCTGTACTCCTTCCAAGATAGTGTTATTCATTGTTCTGGCAGTTCATGATCAATTCTTCATCAACTCTGAAATTCAAAGGCATCACCTCATCTTCAGTTGTTCGTCTTCATTGTCCAGCTTTTGCATGCATATGAGTTGATTTAAAATACCATGGCCTGGGTCAGGGGCACCTTATTCTTTCAAAGTGACATCCAAAGACTTGTCCAATGCAATACACTGGTTGATTTCCTGACTTCTGTTGCCATGGATGTTGACTGTGGATCCAAGCACAATAACATTGTTGACAGCTTCAGTCTTTGCTTTATCATGATGTTGTGTATTGGCCCAGTTGTGAGGACTTTTGTTTTCTGTATGTTGAAGTATAATCTGTATTGAAATGTACAGTCTGTGATTTTCATCAGTGAGTGATTCAAGTCTTCTTTGTCTTCAGCGAGCAAGGTTACGTCATCTGCCTTGCCTCCAATCCAGATACCATGTTCTTCTTCACGTAGTCCAGATTCTCAGGTTATTTGTTCAGCTTGCAGATTGAGGAAGTACAGTGAAAGGATACAACCCTGACATACATCCTTTCTCACTTTAAGCAATAGAGTACCCCCTTGTTCCATTTAAACAGTTGCCTCTTGGTCTATGTATAGGTTCCTCTTGAGCACAATCAAGTGTTCTGGAATTCCCACTTGTCATGATCCACACAGTGAGATACCACTGCATAGTCAACAAAACACAGGTGAATCTCTCTGATGTTCTCTGCTTTCACCCGAGATTCAATTGATATCAGTAATGATACCCTTTGTCCCACATTCTCTTCTGAGTCCAGCCTGAATTTCTAGCACTTTCCTGTTGATACACTGCTGCAACCATTTTTGAATTGCCCTCAGCAATACTCTACTGCTCGTGATATTGATATTATTCAATAATGTCCACATTTTGTTGGATCGCCTGTCTTTGAAATGGGCATAAATAGGAACCTCTTTCAACTGGTTGTTCAAATGTCTTGGCATACACAAGTGAGTGATTCCAGGAGTGCATCTGTTTGTTGAAACATCTTACTTGGTAGCTCACCAATTCCGGGGGCTTGTTTTTTCGCCAGTGCTTTCAGTCCAGCTTAGCCTTCGTCCTTCAGTACCACCAGTTCTTGATCTTATGCTACCTCCCCGAATGGTTGCCCGTAGACCATTTCTTTGTGGTACAGTGAATGTGTATTCCTTCCATCTTCTTTTGATGCTTCAATATTTTGCCCACAGAATCTTTTAGTATTGTAACTGGAAGCTTGAATTTTTTTCTTCAGTTCTTTCAAAAGGCTTGAGAAATGCCAAGTATGTTCTTCCCTTTTTGGTTTTCTAACCCCGGGTCTTTTCACATTTCATTATAATACTTTACTTTGTCTTCTCAAGTTACCCTTTGAAATTTTCTGTTCAGCTTTTTTCATTTCATTATATCTTTTGCTTTAGCTTTTCTACATTCAAGAGCAAGTTTCAGTGTCTCTTCTGACATCCATTTTGATCTTTTCTTTCTTTCTTGTCATTTTAATGATCTTTGCTGTCTTTATGTATGCTGTTCTTGATGTTATTCTACAACTCATATAGTTTTCCATCATTAGTGTTCAATGCATCAAATCTATTTTACCAACTTCTGCAGTCTGATGTTGATCAAACATACAATAAAGATGCATTGATAATTGCTGGTGACTGGAATGTAAAACTTTGAAATAGAGAAGAAATATCAATTGTTAGAAAATATAGCCATAGTGATAGAAACTACACTGGAGATTGCAAGACCAATGAACTAGTCATTGGAAATACCTATTTTCAACAACATAAATGGCACCTATGCACATGAATCTATCCAGATGGGATAGATAGGAATCAAATATACTACATTTGTGGGAAGAGACAATGGAGAAGCTCTGTATCATCAGTCAGAACGAGGTCAGAGGCCAACTGTGGAACAACTACCAATTGTTCCTTTGCAAATTTAATTTGAAGCTGAAGAAAATTAAAATAAATACACAAGATTCAAAGTAATACCTTGAATATACCCCCTCTTGAATTAAGAGACCAGCTCAAGAATAGTTTGGATGTCATAAAGATTAAAATTCACTGTTGGAGAGGTGGAACTTGATGGCAGCTAGGGTGGAGGTGCAGTAGGTTTGCCATCAGCAATACTACAGAATACCAGGCAAAGCAAATTCAACGCAGGGCTCCAAAACTCAGAACCACATAGTTAGGAATATTTAAAAAGTTTGAAGACTTATAGCTAGTGGAACTTGAAATGGAAGTAAGAAATCATGTACTTTTGAATCTGTTGGGCTCTGCAGCCCAGAGCCGACATCTTGGATCAGCCCAAATGGCAAGACCAAGCAGGGGAGCAGACACACCACGGAAAAATGCTGTAGGAACCTTGGAGCAAAGGTGGACAACACACTTTGTCGGTTTTGCTTTGTTCTGATTTTATTTATTTATTTTTGGTATCTGTTCATTGCCCCCCCCCACTGTTAGTACACCTCCATTCTGGCAACTACAGGGGGTGCCTGAGCGAGTGGACACCCCTTACCCTCACCACTGGTGGGTTCTTCTGCCACACATGTGCACGGATAATCTCAGCCCAAAAGCCGGCCCTGAACTGCTTTGTTTTTTAAATATGGGAAAGGCCAGAACAGGGGTGTAGAGAGGGAAAGAGAGCTTAAAAACAAAACACCAAAAATTAAATTAAATCCTGAGGTACAGCATAACAACCAACAGTGGCATGTTGAAATCTCTCAGGCAGCTTTGAAGGCAAGAAACTGAAAGAGGACATTAAAGTCACACTCATATTAGGCTACAGATTTTTGTCCCCTTTCCCCCCCACCTCCCTTCTTTCCCTCCTCTCCCTTTTCTGTGATTATAGACTACAGTATCCAGTTTAGTTTTTTTTTTTTTTTTTTGTCTTCTTGTTTATTTTTGCTGTTGCTGTTTTGCTGTTTTATGCTCCCCCCTTATACCTTTGGGGGACTCTTTCTCTCCTTATATTACCCAATAAGAGACAGAAACTGCTGCCATATGGTCAAGCTACAAGCACACTATAAAACACCCAAATCCAGGTAAGAACCAATACAAACTGCCATATACCAGGAAGGCAGACAACACCTGTGAAGTTACTCTGAGTAGAGTAATAAGAAGAGTGAAAAGGGAAGCCCACATCCTGATCACATTTACCTGGAAGAGCTGTCACTAATTTTACTCAAATTATTCTAGAATATAGAGGAGGCTGGAAAACTTCCTATACATTTTATGAAGCAAGCATAACCCTCATACCAAAACCAGGGAAGGACGTCACTAAGAATATAATTATAGACCAATATCCCTCATGAACATAGATGCAAAAGTTCTCAACAAAATCCTAGCCAACAGTATCCAGCAACACATAAAAAAGATAATACATCATGATCAAGTGGGATTCATATCATGGATGCAAGGATGGTTCAACATTAGAAAAATGATCAATGTAATCCACCATATAAATAAGAAAAAAAGAAAAGAACCACTTGAGCATATTGATTGATACAGAAAAGACATTTGACAAAATCCAACATCGATTCCTGATAAAAACAATCAACAAAGTAGGAATTGAAGGGAAATTCCTCAACATAATTAAGAGCATATATACAAAGCCAACAGCCAACATTACTGTCAATGGAGAGTAACTGAAAGCCTTCCATCTGTGAAAAAAACCAGATGAGGATGTCCTTTGTCACCACTCCTATTCAATATTGTGCTGGAAGTCTTAGCAAAAGCTACAAGGCAAGACAAGGAAATTAAAGACATCCAAATTGGCAAAGAGGAAATAAAACTCTCCCTATTTGCAGACAATATGATTCTATATGTAGAAAACCCCAAAGACTCAGTAATAAAGCTACTAGACCTCATTGGAGGATTCAGCAAAGTGACAGGATATAATATCAACATACAAAAATTAGTTGGATTCTTTATACCAAAAACAACAGCTCTGAAAAGGACATTAGGAAAGCAATACCATTTACAATAGCCACCCAAAGGATAAAATATCTACGAACAAATTTAACCAGAGAGACAAAGGACTTATACAAAGAAAACTACAAAACACTACTAAAAAAATACAAAAGAAACCTACAAAAATGGAAGAATGTGCCATGCTCCTGGATAGGAAGACTTAACATTATGAAAATGTCAAGTCCAAAGCAATTTACACATATAATGCAATCCCAATCCAGATTCCAACGACATTCTTCAATGAGATGGAAAAAATAATTACAAACTTTATATGGAAAGGAAAGAGACCCAGGATAAGCAAAGCCCTGCTTAAGAAGAAGAATAAGGTTGGAAATCTATCACTCCCGACTTCAAATTTTACTACATGGCTACAGTAGTCAAAACAGCTGGCTACTGGTACAATGAAAGATACATTGATCAATGGAATAGAATCAAGAATCCAGAAATTAACCTATCTGCATACAGCCACCTGATTTTTGACAAAGTACCTAAATATATCACATGAGGAAGTGATAGTGTCGTCAACAGATGGTGCTGGCAGAACTGGGAAGCAATATGCAAAAGATTGAAACAAGACCTTCACCTCACACCTTATACAAAAACCAACTCAACATGGATTAAAGACCAAAATGTGAATCCCAGAATTATCAAGGCCATCAATGAAAAAGTAGGGACAAATGTGAGGGCACTAATTCAGGGAATACACAGACTACCAAACATTTTGAAAACTACATAAACAAAAGTAGACAAAATAGATGAGTGGGACATACTAAAAATTAAAAACTTATGTGCATCCAAAGACTTCACCAGAAGAGTAAAAAGGGACCCACAGAATGGGAAAAAAATCTTTTGCAATGACATATCAGGCAAGGGACTCATTTCTAAAATATATAGGAAAGAACAACACCTCTACAAGAAAAAGACAAATAACCCAGTTAAAAATGGGCACAGGACATGAACAGACACTTCACTAAGGAAGAGATCCAGGCAGCTAACAAACATATGAAGAAATGTTCATGATCACTAGCCATTAGACAGATGCAAATCAAAACAACAATGACATATCATCTCACACCAGCAATAACAGCAAAGATAAAAAACAGTAGAGGACAATAAATGCTGGCAGGGATGTGGAGAGACTGGGACTCTCCTGCATTGCTGGTGGGATTGCAAATGGTCCAACCTCTCTGGAAAACAATATGGCGCTTCCTCAGAAGTTTGGAAATAGAAGTACCGTATGATTCAGCAATTCCTCTACTTGGTATTTACCCACAAGAAATACACGCCATAACACTAGTAGATATATGCACACCAATGTTCATAGAAGCACTATT
>NW_006408610.1:9789838-9796856 GCF_000296735.1 Chrysochloris asiatica | reverse complement strand
TTCCGAGGGTGTAAATCCTTACGGGAGTAGAAAGACTCATCTTTCTCCCGCGGAGCAGCTGAGACATGGTAGGAGTAGGGAAAAGGGGGTAATAATGTTAAGATGCTTGGCTGTCTTATGAATCTTGGTTTCCCTGGCATATCATTATAAAATAGATACTTGAGGAGGAGAGAAAGGAATAGCCAGAAATATCACCATAGAAAGCTTATAAATCCGTCTTCTGCCTATAACTGATTGGAATACCTAAAATGGGGTTACAATGTGCCCAGTGAAGGAGGCTTCCTGTGGAGCTTCTGCATTACATAAGACCATAGGTGGAATCTTGAACCTCACCCAGAATCATCTGAGGTGGGAAATGTTCACTTGAAAGGACAAGCAGACCAGTCTGGAGCTGCTAGAAGAACACAAGATATTTCTTGAAATAGGAAAAATACAAAACAATATAGGCAGACTGACTGATTACTACAAGAACAAGCAAGTTGCTCGCCCAGGAGACATCAAGGCAAGTGTTTGGGTCCCCTCAGGGCAAACCCCCTTCTAAGACTAAGACTCAGTGGGAATACATGCTCTGATTGGTGACCATGTTGGTCACCGGTAAGCGGAAATGAGGGAAAAACAGCAATGAAGCTGTGAGCTAAGCCCTACAATGTTCAATAGACTCCTGTGAACCCGGGTGGAGACCTGGTTGGTCAGCAGTGTGGCAAGACCTGGGGACTCTTGGGCCCAGAGTCAGTGACATAGCCATAGAGGACTAGAGTGGAGAGTGAAGCATCCAGCTGGTAAGAAGAGAGGGCATATGCATAAGAACACCCACACTTGCAGATAATACCCAATTGACCTGGCTTTAATGACTGGATGATCAGAGCTCAACCAGAGGAAGAAAGAAGAGGAAAAAAAGAGTAATCTGATACAATTTGTTGAACTTGACCTACACCTATGGATGCAGTAGCTCAAAAAAGGGAACAAATCTTTACAGCGAGGATCATTCCCACCCGCTCCATACACAGAGTAGACAGGGATGGGCAACTTGGACATTGGCTACCCAAAATGGGGGGGCTACAAAGACAAGAAGTGACTGGTTTACAAGCTTTCAAGAGGGAGCCTAGATCCAGAGGGTGTGGAGGAAGGTAGAATCTCCACTGAGTAGTATCCAATCTGTCTGGGCGGGGCTGATGAAAGGAGATGTGAATAGGTCTCTTGTGGTACAATAGTGAATAATTGTTATCAGGACTGCTTGTGAGGGTTGGAAATGTAAAGGCTGATGTTTTGGAGCAAAAGGAGGGGAGTGATTAACTTTGCAGTCTACAAGCAGAGGTCCCTGGGACCACCAAGGGAGAAGAGTGGAGAACGGGACCCCCTACTCAGAGAAACAGTGATGCCTGAGATGGAGACAGATAAGATGACATGGAGAGATGGAGTGGCTGGGGACTTTAGACACAGAGAGGGAGAGGGCCTGTGTGCTGATGACCGGGGGCAGGCTTGTAGGGTATACCGTTTGGTTGGTTGATGTTGCATGGAGGAGATTATAAACATGACAATGGAATGATATATGATAGGATGAATGTAAAGCTGATGTTCTCTCATGTAAACTATCACATAATTCTCAATAAAACGTTAAAAAAAAAAAACACATTGCCATCCAATCAATTCGGACTCGTAGTGACCCTATGGGTAGACTAGAACTGCTTGATGGGGGTTCCAAGGTTGCAAATATTTATGGATGCAGATTGCCACATCTTTCTTCCATGTAACAGCTGGTGTGTTTGGACTGTCCAGCAGTCAAAACTTAAAGCACTGTGCCTCAGGGCCCCTGCCTAGGAAACCCTGTGAGGCATTTTTCATACAGGGTCACTATGCATTAGAATGGACTGGTCAGTACACAGCAAGTCACACCCAGGAAAGTGCTCTGCTCATGGACATCCAATTGATATTCTTCTATCACCCCTCCCTCACTGTCTGGCCCCCTCTCTACTCTTTTCAATCTGAATTTTCATAGTACTTTCCTGTGTCTTAATAATTGAACATTAATGGTTTATTAAACAGAGACTTCCTAATGGACCCTTATTGGCCTGGCAAAGAGCACACCTTCCACTGCGGGGTTGCCCCACCCCTGAAAGAAGAGTTGCTGATGGGTGAGGTGGCCAGGGTATTGTCCTCTTGCCAGAAGGAAGTAGCCAGAGGTCAGATCTTAACTCCGCACTTTTCTGCCTTAGGAACCCTCTTGATCTCCTGATCCTCATTTTTTGAAAAATAGACTTCCTGTTGCCTTCCCTGTGAGAATTCTAGGGAAATTCAAACAAAATACATGGGACTTCTAGCTCCTTTCTACTCCTCATACTGTGTTCTAGGCTCATCCCAGCTTCAGATATGAGGGGACAAGTTTAGGTAGGTAGCTCTCTATCCAAGTTTAGGTAGCTAGGTCTATCTAAGATACTGCAGCTACCCATGTCTCTTTCCCAGAACTGGTAACATTTCTTGAAATATCACTTTGCTGTTGTTATTATGTGTTGTCAAGTTGGTTCCAACTCATTGTGATCCTATATAGGGTTTCCGAGGAATGGTTAGTGGATTTGAACTGCTGACCTTGTTGTTCAAACCGAACTTGTGGTCTAGTGCTTATACTACAGTGCCACTCCAGAACTCAGAAATATCACTACTGAAGAATCATTCTTTTGGATCTTAATGACCAATTCCTCTGTAAGGAGTCTCCATGATACACAGAAATACCCTCTAGTTGGGGGAGGGGGGGGGGCGGAGCGGGGTGCCCTTGAGTCCCTGGTGGCTGGGTAGGGAAGTGATGGAGATGGAGTCCCGGCTTTAGACCCTGGGCAGCACAAGCAGTTTGCAGTCAGCTGCAAGCCTGAAGGTTGGCAGTTCAAACACCCCAGCAGCACCATGGGGGAAAGGCCTGGTGTTCTACATAACCAGGAATTGGAATCGGCTCAACGGCAAAGGAGTTTTGTGTTTTTATTTTTCAGATAGGGCTCCAAGTCCCTGTCCCTGTGTGATCTTAGATAAATCTCGTCTAATCTCCTGCTTTGTCAAATATAAAATTAAGGATTTGTGTCGAATGGAATCTAGGATCCATTCCAGTTTTTAAAGTGGCAACTAGAATTATCTCAAAATCTTACCTTTGAGCTTCCTAATTACACTTCCAAGGTGTGGGCCTCTGACAGGGCTGCAGTGAAAGGGAGAAGCTAGGGACATGGGGTGGAGGGAGGGTGGGTCTGGCTATGTACTTACTCAAATCTTACTCAAAAACTTGATGGTTCAACTCAAGGTCGACCTCACTGATTGGCTGCTGGATTGATTCCCTTTAAGAGGTTTTTTGAACACACCAGCCAGTGCTTTCTCCTTCCCCTGACCTCTTACGGCCCTCTGCCGTCTCTTGTGGCACGCCCCTGCTATCATTCACTGACCTGGCTGTCCCCAGATGGCCTTGGACCTACTGTCACATGCCTTGACTCACTTTGTGTCCTTTCAATGAAAGGGTCTTCCTTCCCATCTCCCCAAACCCTGGCCAACCTTTAAAGGCCTGCTTAGATGCTACCTCCTCCAGAAAGTCTTCCCAGGTATCTAACTCAGAACACTCCTCCTGTGTTCCCTCTGTACCTGTCTGTTGTTAGTGCCATCAAATTGGTTCTGACTCATAGCGACCCTGCATAGGGTTTCCGAGGCTCAGCTGGTGGGTTTGAACTGCCGACCTTGTGGTCCGCAGTCCAGGACTGATGGATCCTACAGCGCCATACCTATTTACTGACCTTTAATGTCTTCCATTGACATAAAGTGAGGCCCAAACCCTTGGCTTAGCTCTCAAGCCTCATTCTCAGCATTTACCTTCCCACAGGTCCAGCTCCAGTTATACCAGGTGTTGCTCACCTCCACGCAATTCCATAAACTGCGTGCTCTGCTTGGGAAGCCTATTCCCCAACCTGTGTGGGGACAGACTCAGCTCATATCCCTTGGACTGGTAAGAGTTTAATGTACTTATCCTTTGATCTACATTCTCTGCTGTGCAGTGAGACAGTCTTATGCATGAGTCCAGTGGGTAATTTGTCCCCATGGTAAGCCTTACACAGTGTTCAATAAACATGGCACTGAAAGGAATTCTCCCACGTGCCCATCACAGGGAGCCCATGGAGGGTCTCTTCATGGTGCTGTTGGTTCACAGCTTTGCTAACAATAGTCCTGGGCTTTGGAGGGAGTCTTGGAGCTGGCTGAGCTGGGGGGATGGTTCTTGTGCATTCCCTGTGGGCATAGCTACAGGGGTCTTGGTGGTTTGTCATTTGTCAGGGAGAACTCAGTGCCCCAGGATCCTATGCCTCTCCTCTGACATCCCATAGTTTCCTTCTGGGCACCAGGCAGCCAGTTCACTAACTCTTTACTCAGCTAACACCAGAGAGGTCTCCCAGAGGGCCCTCCAGGGTGATTTAAAGAGACGAATCCTGGTACTAGACAAGAACATGGACTCACAGCTGGATAAAAAACAAACAAACCCACTAGGGAGCCATCAAGGCAAATAGTCAGAACAAACCCCCTTCCAAGACTGAAACTCAAGGGGAACACATGAGCAGGTATGTAAGCTTGCTGGTGATCATGTTGGTTTACTGGTGAGTGAAAGAGGGGAAAAGGCAGCAATGACGATATGGGCTGAGTTTGACCACGTTCTGTAGACTCCCATAGACCTGGAGATGAGAGAGAGAAGAGAAAGGCTGGTGGGTCTGAAGTGTGGTGAGACCTGAGGACTTCTAGGCCCATGGACAAGGACATGGCCACAGAGGGCTAGAGACGAGAGTGAAGCATCCAGCTGATATGAAGTGAGGGGAGACGCACAAGAATGCCCAAATTTGCAGATAGTACCCATTTGACCTAACTTCAATGGCTTGATGATCAGAATTTGAATAGAGGAAGATAAAGAAATTTGATAAAGAAACAAGTGTAAATTGTTACAATTTGATGAACTTGACCTATACTTATGGCTGTGGTGGTAGTGGTGGAGGTTATGTGCTGTGGAGTTGGTTCCGACTCATAGTGACCCTGTATGGGGGGTTCCAAGGCTGTAAATCCTTATGGGAGCAGAAAGCCTCATCTTTCTCCCATGGAACAGCTGGTAGTTTTGAACTGTTAATCATGAGGTTAGCAGCCTGATTCGTAACCACTATGCTACCAGAGCTCAAAATACCACCAGAGTTGCACACACCCCCTCTCATCTACCAATGCCTAATGAAGCCTCCATGTGGGACACTGAATGGATGTGAATTAAATAATACATGAGAAGCAACTGGCACATTGTTGTTGCTAAGTTCCCTTGAGTTGGTTCTGACTCATAGCAACCCTGTATAGAATTTCCTAGGAGCGGCTGGTGAGTTTGAACTGATGACCTTGTGGTTCAAACTGACCTTGGACTCCAACTGGCACATGTTGTTGTTGTTATGTGCCGTGGAATCGGTTCCGACTCATAGCGACCCTGTACAGGGCTTCCGAGGCTGTAAGTCTTTCTCCCATGGAACAGCTGGTAGTTTCAAACTACTGACCCTGAGGTTTGCAGCCCAATTGGTAACCACTACCCTACCAGAGCTCCTTATCAGGTGTGTAATCAGAGGCAGATGAGATTATCAGTATGAAATCAAACTCTTTCACTTTCAAGGTGGAAACTGGGGTGCTTGATGAAAGTGACTTGTTGTTGTTGTTAGGTGTCAACAAGTTGGTTCCAACTCAGAGTGAGTCTATGCACAAAAGCACAAAGCATCTTGCAGTCTGGCAATACCCTCACAATTGTTTTTATGCTTGAGTCCATTGGTGCTGCCACTGAGCCAATCCACCTTGTTGGAGATCAGGGGGAGGTGGTCTTCTTTTTCGTTCACCCTTCACTTTACCTAGCTTGATGTCCTTCTCCAGGTACTGGTCCTTCTTGATAACATGCCCGAAGTAGGAGAGATGAAGTCTCCCCACCTGGCTTCTAAGCAGTATTCTAGGGGTACTTCTTCCAACACAGATTTGTTTGTTCTTCTTGGGACTTTTAATACTTCTTTCCAACACTATAATTCAAATGCATCCATTCTTCTATGATCTTCCTTAATGCAGATGAGGCATTTGAAAATACCATGGCTTGGGTCAGGCGCACCTCAGTCCTTCAACTGACATCTTTGCTCTTGAACATTTTAAAGAGGTCTTGTGCAACAAATTTGCCTAATGCACTATGTCATTTGATTTCTTGACTGCTGCTTCCATGAGTGTTGATGGTGGATGGATACAAGCAAAATGAAGTCTATGACAACTTCAATCTTTTCTCCATTTACAGGATTGTTTTTTGTTAGTCCAGTGGTGAGGATTTTTGTTTTCTTTACATTGAGGTGCAACCCATACTGAAGGCTGTGGTATTTGATCTTCATCAAATTTTAAGTATTTTAAGTTCTCTTTACTTTCAGCAAGCAAGGTTGTATTGTTTGCATGTCTCAGGTTGTTAATGAGTCTTCCTCCAATACTGATGCCATGTTCTTCTTCACATAATCTAGCTTCTTGGATTATTTGCTCAGTATACAGATTGAATAAATATGGTGAAAGAATACAACCCTGGAAAATACCTTCCCTGATTTCAAACCATTCAGTATCCCATTGTAGTATTCAAATGACTGCCTCTTTTTTTATGTACAGGATCCTCATGAGTACAATTGTACAATTAAGTGTTCTGGAATACTGATTCTTCACAATGGTATCCATAGCTTGTCATGATCCACAGTAGAAAACCTTTGCACTTTCAATAAAGCACAAGTAAACATCTTTCTGGTATGCTCTGCTTTCAGCCAAGATCCATCTGACATCAACAGTGATATCCCTCATTCCATGTCCTCATCTGAATCCAGCTTGAACCTCTGGCAGTTCTTTGTTGATGTACTATTACAGACTTTAAAAAATAATCTTCTGCAAAATTTTACTTGCATGTGATATTAATGATATCATTAGATCATTTCCACATTCTTTTGGGATGGGCACAAATATGGATCTCTTCCAAATGATT
>NW_006408610.1:9787176-9788135 GCF_000296735.1 Chrysochloris asiatica | reverse complement strand
ACTCCTGAGCCCATGGACAAGGACATAGCCATGGAAAGCTAGAGCTGAGAGTGAAACATCCAGCTGTTATGAAGTGAAGGGAGTTGCACAAGAACACCCAAACTTGCAGATAGTAACCATTTGACCTAGCCTTGATGGATTGATAATCAGAACTCCATAAGAAGAAGTTAAAAAACTTTTTTTTGATAAAGAAACAAGTGTAAATTGCTACAATTTAATGAACTTGACCTATACTTATGGATGTACTAGTTCAAAATACCAACTGAGAGTGAAGGAGTCTTCACATCAAGTATCAATCCTATCCCCTCTGTATACAGGGTAGATAAGGACGGGCAATTTAGACATTGGCTGCCTAAAATGAGGGGGTGATAGAGGCATGAAGTGACTGGCTTACAAGTTTTCAAAAGGGAGTTTAGTTTAAGAGTGTGTGGGGGAGGGTAGAGTCCCCACTGAATAGTTTTCATCTTATCTAGATGGGTCTGGTTAAAAGAGATGCGGATAAGATTTTTATGATTCAATAGTGAGTAACTGTTATCTTGACTAATTGCAACTGTCACATCTGTAAAGGTAGAAGTTGTGTAACAAAAAGGGGAGTAGTTAATCTTACAGTCCAGAAACAGAGGACTCGAGGACCATCAAGGGAGAAGAGCATGAGCAGAATGCAGGACCCATTCCAGAGAAGCAGCAACACTATAGATGGAGGCAGAGATGGGGACATGGAGAGACAGAGCAGCTGAGGACTCTAGACTCACGGAAAGAAAAAGAATGAGTGCTGGCGGCCAGGAGGCAGACTTGCCCTTTGGTTGTTTAAACTATTATATATTCCTGAGTGATCTGTGTACATCCCACCCCCACCCCACCCCCGCCAAAAAAAAAAAATTAAAAGAACACCAAAAACACCCCAGAGTGAATAGAAGCAAATACTGTTGAAGGATGATGCACGGAGGAGATTGTAATCA
>NW_006408610.1:9771537-9786151 GCF_000296735.1 Chrysochloris asiatica | reverse complement strand
GGAAACCCTGTACAGGGTCGCTATGGGTCGGAACCGACTCGACGGCACATAACAACAACAACAACATTGACCATATATTCAGAAGTAGTTTGCCTCTCCTTCTTAGTCTGTCTTAGTCTGGAAGCTCAGCTGAAACCTGTCCATCGTGAGTGACCCTGTTGATATTAAAAATACCAGAGGCATAACTTTCTGCATCACAGCAACACACAAGTCACCAGAGTATGAAAAACTGACAAGTGGTAGAAATTATTTGATAACTACATTGAAGTTCTTAATGGCCAAATGCTTCATTGTTCCTCATGCTGGGCCCCATGAAGAAACCATTAGAAGCTAAGAGAATCTCATCCTTTTGAGGAATCCTGGAAGAGAAGAAGGTGGCTGGGTTGGTAGTTGAAGATACGTGAGGAGCCAAAACCTTTCCCAAACTCTGACAACCACCAATGAGGTAGGTTCTCTCATAATCCTGACTTGCAGTTATGAAGATGGGATCTGAGAGAGTGGGGGAGTTTCCTGTGGCTATTAGCAGGTGAAACAGGGTCAGGATTGGAACTCAGACTTTCTTATCCCAAGGCTAGTGCTTTCTTGTGCATTTCTAGCCTGAGGTGGGACCCCAGATCAGAGTACCCACAACTGTGATGGCCAGCTGTGACAGGGTGTGGACAGGTTCAGAACACCAGGAGACTTCCCAGAGTCAGAGGAGGATCATGAAAAGGAGACAGTGTGCCCTGGAGGAAGAGAAAGATATTGAAAGTGCCTGGGTTGTACCTTGGATACCAAGGGAGCTAAGGAGAGCCATTTCGTTGGACGCATCCAAAATAGCCTCTTGGGCTACTTCTGAGATGTTGGGTGATTTTCAAATGTTGAGGGGAGCAACCTTGTGCCCAGGTCTGGGGTTATAAGATTTATGGCAGGTAGGAAATGGTTTGGAAATTTTTATTTTAGGAATTTGTATAAATGAACTCGATGGTTAGGGGACACTGGCCTTCTGTTAAGGGCGATGGTATCACTTATGAATGGATAAGGATGATGGCTGTACAAACTGATGGGCATAATTAATGTCACTGAACTGGACACGTCAAGACTGTTTAATAGCAAGGCTTTCATGACACATTTAAGTATATTTAATCACATTGAAAAAATTAGATCGTATTTGCGTTCTCATTCGCAGTACCACAGTGTCTCTCTGTTTATATGGACACATATGAGGGGCTTCAAAAAGTTTGTGGAACATTCCATCATCCTGTAATTCCATTTTCCAAGTACTTTTTGAAGCCCCCTCATGTATCTCCATTCTTTAAACACTTTTCTAGGAAGAGCTGTCCTATATTTATTGTGGTTTCATGTGCTTTCTGAGACATATGTACCCCTCCTGCATATCTGTGTACCCCAGTGGGTCAAAAAATTTCCATTTCTCAGTCCAACAAGGCACTGGGGGAAGAGCTAAGATATGAAAGGCACAGACCACAACAATGGAACCCAAGAGACTGAAACTGAGGAACTTTGAGACAGGTCCCCAGCCACCCAGCTGACAAATAGTAACCGTGAGAGCAGACCCTGTACCTGGACTCTTAGTCCAGTGGGCTTCACCACATTGCCTCTGAGCCAGCTTCTTGGAAACAGAACATCCCAGTTAGAGTAGCTGCCTCTTCTGACTGCCTGTCATAATTGTCGAACCATCCGGTTCTCTCTGGGAGCCCTGCATTCTGACAGCTCTGTGGGACAGTGGTTAGTATAATTTGCCCCCACTCACATCCCTCCAGGAGTCCTAGTGTGGCACTGCAGGATAATGCACTGGACAACAAGGTCAGTTGGAACCGACAGATCGGTGGTTCAAACCCACATGCCTCTCCTTGGAAGCCCTGTAGAGGGTTGCTATGGGTAGGAACTGACTCAACGGTACTTAACAACAACAACAACAACAACACCCCTCAAACATAAGAGTGGTTGAAACACTGCAATGATTACATTTGGCCTCTCCTGAATGTCCCTTTGAGTTACTAGACAAAAAGATGACACATAATGCGGCACTGTTTGGATTTAAACAAGACATTTGGCAAGGTGTCTCATGATAGTCTCAAGAGGAAGAGGTTGGATTGGGGATTGGTTAAATGACTACACCCAAATGAGACTGGTGAATCTAGCTTTATCACCCTAGATGGGATGGGAGTGTCTGGTGGTATGCCAAGGGGGTTTGTCTTTGACCACGTCTTATTTAACACTTCCATCTGTGACTAGAATGGAGTTACAGGTGGAGGGAGAGGATTAACATTTATTAAGAACCTTGTTATGAGATGGAACCGATTCAATGGCACTTAACCAGTGTCAGGAACCACCACAAGTATTTTGCATATATCCTCACAGCATTACTGTCGGATAGATTGTATTGCCTCTTTACAGACCAGGAAATGAAGACTCAGAGAGGGCAAGTGACTTGCCCAGGTTCCCACAGTCACTGATGTAATCAGATTGGAAATCCAGATGGATCTGACTTCAAAGGCTGAAACACGGATGGACCCATGGTACTGAGGGGGCTCGGGGAAGGACAGACAACACAGGGAAGGTGAGAAGAAAGATCCAAAACAGGCCTCAACGTGGCTGAAATGAACATTGAGCCAACATTAATGCATACCAAGATGAAGGGTTATAGAGACCTTGGTTTACACTGGGGTTCAGAACACCCACTGGCACACACAGGATGTGGGGTTCCCGCAGCAACAGCACAGGAGAAACGGGCTGGGTTTTTAGTTGACAGGAAACTTCATATGAGTCAACAGTGGGATGTGGCAGCCACTGAAGCTAATGAATGTCACCGTAGCTCCATGAACGATGATGGTACAGTGTGAGCACAGGGGTCTGGAAGTCTCTGTGGGAGCAGGACACTGACAATCAGCCAGACTTGCAGAGAGCAGCTGGGGTGGGAGGGGCGCCTTGCTGCCGCTGCATCTCCCTCCTCATCCATTGTCATCAGCGGAGATGATTAATACATTCATGAGCAATTACAGGCACTTTTTGATTTCTATGCATTGGCCTTATGTGCTTTGGGAACAACTTACTCATTCTGTTTTGAATGATTGTTAATGTATCTTGAATAAGTGTGGTGATTCCTTATGATCTGGTCTCTATATAAAGTTATACTTAAAAAACAATTTGGTTAAGGACTTTTCATTCTGTATGCATATCTCTTAAATAGATGAAAAAGAATGAGGTCCTTTTTTTACTTCTCATGAATGATCTTACGAGGCAAACTTTTCAGAACCTTTCACACTATAAAAGCAGGCACCCCTAGGTTCAGACATCTAGGCAACTTGATATACTGCTTTTTTCTGATCTCCCTCCAGCTCCATTTTATAGATGGACTTATGCATAGCATCTCTGGTGTCTTCCTCATAGCCTCCTTTTTTCCTTCCTTCTTCTTTGGTTTTCTTTCCACTTTACTCCTGACCTAACTTCTTCCCTACAAAAGGGTACTCAGGACCCTATTTAGCAAGCTAGAACCCTCCCCTCCCAGGCAGTCTCTCTCTCTCTCTCTCTCTCTCTTTCCCTATCCTTCTGAGAACTGTGATGCATAAGATAGCCAAGCCAGAATTCTTCTTTGGGGGATGGGAGGGGGAGTAGAGGAGGCAAGGACCACAGTTAGTAGTGGGTGATGGTAAGCCTCGTGGTAGGGGCAGTGGTTGGGAGTCTGGGGATACTCTTGACATACAAAGCTTGGCCTGACTGCATTCAAACATGGGCACCATGGATGGAGGAGGCTGGCCACCTGTGCATGGCTCACTCTACCACAGACTGCTATGACAGTGGTAGGAACTATCTGGCAGTGGAGTACTTGCCAGACAATTACTTCTTAGTGACTGGCATTAGGCAGGGACCAGTCTTCACTTGTAATGTTCCCATTACCTTGCACAGTTCATTGGAGGTAACGTCCTGCTCTTTGCAAAGTTGACTCTTACTCCTTTAATGACATTTGATTTAGCTGACACCCTGAGATCTACTAGGAGAAGTCAGTGTGTAAGAGAGAGAGCGCTCATCACATATTCCATGTGCGCCAGTATATTTCCCAGCCTGCTTTGCAGCTAGGTTGTGGTCACGTGACTAGTTCTGACCAATAGAGTGAGACTGAACCAGTGAAGAACTGTGCCTTCATCTCTTTCTTCCCTTCCTGTAGTGACTCTGGAGACATGTCCAAGGTGGCATACAAGTGAGTAAGAGCCTCTCAAGCCACATCACACCCCATGTGCGCAACAAATTACCTTATCTTAACCACTGAGGCTTTGATGTGGTTACTGCAGGATAGCTTGGCCTATCGCAGTGAGTACCAAGAATGACAGATTAGTTGCTACACTTGAATTTTTTAATGTGATGAGGGAGAAAGATGTCTCTGGACTCACTCTTTCCTGAGGGGTTGGGGCAACTGACTGACGCATTCTCTCACCCTCATCAGCCAGCACAGATGGCACTTCCTGTTTGCTTGCACCTCACGTGGGCTCCTTCGTTGCCCACCAATTCCACCAGCGACCATCCTACATAGTCAAGTGTGCCAAGAATTCATCCTGTGTCTGCCAAAGGGTGTCTGTTTGAGGAAGAATGTTCTAACGGAGAATGTTGTGAGGCAGAATGGATCACCTCAAGAAGCAGCTAAGTCCCTGTGTGGAGATGGACAAGTGGAGACTCTAAGTCCACTGGGAGTGTGAGGAGCATGAAGATACTGAATGGGGAGGGGCTGGGCTAGGAGGAACCAGAGGGACCAGAGGACTGAGAAGTGTCTCCTTACCCTGAGAGTCCCCAGCGCAGTGTCTAACACAAGAACTTTAAATTAAGAAAGAAAAAAACAAAGGTCACTGAAAAAGCAAAGCACTCAATGAAATAAAGTAACCTGGCTTAATGAGCAAATAAGAATTTTGATGCAAAATTGGTCTTCTTGATGTAGCTGAGAAATGATGTAGCGAATTATTTAATGTCTCTTCTAGCCATAGTTTGCAGTATTCAGCTTTGGATGCTAACAGAGTTCATCATTATAATTGTAAAAATGTGAGACTCTAGCGTGGGTATAAAATGAGCCATCTCAGAAGCAGGATGGGGTAGGGATCTCACTGACATCAAAGAAGAGCTAGGAAGGGAGTGTGTGTCCTTTGGACCCCAAGATCCCTTGAATCTCCTTGATTCAGTTACAGAAAGCTGTAACACCAGAGGAGGGGCAGAGGTGTAGCAGCAGCAGAACCAAGAACTAGAGCACGTGCTAGAGCAGTGGACTTCCCAGCCCACTGAGCAAGTAAAGTGACTTTGGGCAGGAGGAAGCCTGCCTGTAGAGTGGGCTGCCCACAGGCACTTGAGCCAGGGAGCTAGGTTTGCTGACTCCGGAGCTACCGCGGAATGCCTTTAGACTGAGGCTTATGGTGGATTCGTGTGTTCTGTAAGCATTTGTCAGCAGTTGATTGGAACTGAGTCCTGAGCATCTCTGACCCCAAATTGTAAGCTGTTAACTTCCCTACTAAACCCAATAGCTCTAAATGTGGTGTCTAAGTCCTGTGTGACCATGGCAACAGATTATTGAACTCAACAAAGGAGCACAGGCTTATGGGAGGGATGGTTAAAACCTTACATTTCAAGTGGTTATGAAGGCATGTGAAGCACATTCATAAAATAGGTACCAACCACAGTGAGCACTGGGCTCAGTAAGGAGTCACAACTTGAGAGAGACCAAGGACAAACCCGGAGTATAATTCACCAACCCCCGTACTTTATCATGCACAAATGCCCCCTGACATCAGAGCACTCACACATTATGAATTTGTCATCCATTTTATAGATGCTACCCTGGTTACATAGTGGTTACAAATCGGGCTGCAAACCGCAAGGTCAGCATTTCAAAACTACCAGCCGCTCCTCGGGGGAAAGATGAGGCTTTTTGCTCCCGTAAAGATTTACAGCCTCGGAAACCCTGTTTAGGGTCGCTATGGGTCGGAAGTGACTCAATGGAACTTAGCAACAACAACCCTGGTTACGAATCAGGTTGCTAACCTCAAGGTAGGCAGTTCAAAACTACCAGCTGTTCCACAGGAGAAAGATGAGGATTTCTGCTCCCGTAAAGACTTGCAGCCTCGGAAACCCTGGTCAGGGTCACTATGAGTCGGATCCTACTCCACAGTATTTAACAACCACTTGAACAGCATAAAGGGGAGAGCCAAGATTTGGCCCCAGAGCTTTTGCCTCAAAGTGATGGATTTTAGAAGAAGATACTGTCTCCTGGTACTGGCAGCTGGGACTGAAATCAGTTTATGTGCTTCTACTTTCTTGGTGTAAGATAGCGTGTGTGTATGTGAGGGAACAAGAGATCATTAGGGAAAGGATAGTTCTGAGCCTCTTATAAATAATGTTTTGGGTTTTTTTCCCCTTCAGAAAAGCAATTGACTGATGGACAGAGTACTCAAGTTCCCCCACCTCCATGGAACCTCAGGTTCCTCATCAGTGAAAAAGCACTGATCAGGTTTCGCTTGAGGTTATTTCTGTGAGAACCCAAGGATGGAATGGCTTTGAAAGTCCTGTACAAGCTAAGGTTCTAGACAGATGGAAGGCATTCAGCTGCAAGTAGCAAAAACAGCCAGCTGACATGACTTTAAATGAAGCATGAGTTCTAGAGTGTATAGCCCAGTGCAGAAAGTGATTTTATAATACTATTGGGATCACAAGGAGCCCTGTTAGCATAGTGGGTTACGAGCTGGGATGCTAATGGCAAGGGTAGTAGTTCGAATCCACCAATCGCTCCATTGGAGTTAGATGAGGCTTTTTACTCCCATAAAGAGTTACTGCTTCAGAAACCCTATACAGGGTCGCTATGAGTCAGAACCAATTTAGTGACACAAACTACCACCACCATTGGGGTCACAGACTCTTTTCACATTTCTGCTCAGGAGCAAGATGGGTGCAGCACCTCAAGGTTCTGTGTCCAAGTTCTAGGCAAGGAAGAGAAAGGAGAAAAAGGAAGAGGTTGTACCTATACCTGTTGTTGTTAAGTGCTGTCAAGTAGGTTCCAACTCATAGTGACTCTATATAGGGTTTCTGAGGAGTGGCTGATGGGTTTGAACCATAGACCTTGTGGTTAGTAGTCCAGTGCTGATCCTACAGTGCCACGCCAGGACTCCATGTACCTATACTTGTTGTTAAGTGCCATTGAGTTGAGTTGGTTCTGACACATAGCGACCCTGTATAGGGTTTCCAAGGAGTGTCTGGTGAGTTTGAACCACTAACCTTGCAGTTCAAACCGACCCTTGCAGTTGAGTGCTTATCCTACAATGCCACACCAGGACTTCATATACCTATACTAGGAATGCAAAAATTTTCTCAGAAACTCTCACCTTATACCTTATTGCCAGACTATGATCAAATGACCAGCCCCAAGATGCAAGGGAGAAGTGAACATTTTTGGTTGTACATGTTGCTACCCTGAACAAACCAAGAAGGACTGGGAATGATATCGTGAGACAGTTGGCAATGTGTACCACAGCTCTGTAACTAAGATAGGGCACTGAATTCACAGGGCTCTTTTAAATTCAAAGTCTCTGGGTTTGAACAAAAACAAATTGGCGTGCCTCATCCTTTGAAGAAGAAAATGATCCTTGTAGCCCACAGTTGGCTTGAAGGCGTAAAGGTAGACTCAGGTCAAGACAAAGGGTGTGCTGGGGCAGGTCTGAAAGACCAGGCAGATAAAGGTTCTGTGGTCTGTCTCTCTCTCTCCCATTTGTTCGGTTTCATTAGCCCCATTCGCTCAGGCTGGGAGGAGCTGAATCCGAGGCACTCATTAATAGTCGCTGTGTTTGTATATTTCTCCACCCGAAGATGTCTAACCACAGACTTCCTCTTGAGTCCTGGCAACAGGGAGAAAACAAAACCACAGCAGCTTTCATTGCTGAAAAAGACAAAACGGACTCGTTTGCCTCATCAGCCCAGACGGAGAAGCTTTCTTTCTGGGAGGAAATGCTAAACACTTTGCAGTGAGATTTCCAGCACTGACCATTTAGAGGCCATGTGATCAGTGAGAGGAAATGATGAGTCCAGGGGTCAACAGACCAAGGGGCAGGAGCCCCGTGATACCGACCCGTGTAGCCTGGTACAATGGATACAGTCATGGGACCTACGACTGCCCCTCACTTCCCTCTCCACCACACTGCACCCCCCAATATCATTAGACTTCATTAGCCACTTCTGGTTTCAAGGGATCTATTTGAATGTTTTTTTCTTTTATTTTCTATCTTATTAGATTCATCTATTCATTACTTCCCATTTTGCTCTTCCGTTTTTTGTTTGCTTGTTTTTCTAAAATCTATGATGCGCATTCAGCGCCCTTATTTTTAGTCTCTCTTCTTTAATAACAAAGGCATTTCTGACCAAACATTTTTCCAAGTCGAGCATTTTTTTGGGATTCCTTAGGTTCTGAAAAAAAAGATTTCCCTCTTCATCTGTGCCTAGGTTTTTTTCTTTCTTTCATTTGAGTTTTAATATTTTCATTGATCCATGGGCTATCTAGAAATGTGTTTATTAATTTCCAAGTAGTTAAAACTATTTTTAGTCCACATTGTTATCCTTTTATCTTAAATATTTGGATGCTTGCAAGAGGCTGTGGCCTGCAGAATCTTTTTTTTTTTTTTTAAGTTTTATTTTTGTCCCCATATAATATGATCAAACTTTACAAATTGGGCTGTGAACCTTAAGGTCAGCAGTTTGAAACGACCAGCTGTTCCTCGGTAGAAAGATGAGGCTTTCTGCTTCCGTAAAGATCTACAGCCTCAGAAGCCCTGTATAGGGTCGCTATGAGTTGGAACCGACTCCATGGCATATAACCACCACCACATCCATGGGGAAGGAAAAGCTAAGCAGGTCATATTCAGAGAGAATACAGTAAAGTTTTAGCGTTTTCTTGTTCTGGGGATAAATTGCCTAGGTTCAGCTCTTGCTTCTACCCCTTAACAGATGTATGTTTTAACCTTTTGCAATTGTGTGTCCATGGAGTGATGCTGTAGGATAAACACTGGACTGCTAACCACAAGGTCTGTAGTTTGAGCCCACCAGTCGCTCTATGGGATAAAGATGAGGCTTTCTGCTCCTGCAAAGATTTACAGCTTCAGAGACCCTGACCAGATTCACTGTGAGTTGAAATTGACTTGGTGGCACAAAACAACTGTGTGTCCAAGGACAAAATACAGAGCTTCATTTTCCATCTTTAAGGTGGGAACAGACAGTATCAATAGCCACCTTGCTATGAAGAAGTGGTTATGAATTGGGCTGCGAACCGCAAGTTCAGCAGTTCGAAACTACCAGCTGTTTCGCGGGAGAAACATGAGGCTTTCTGCTCCCGTAAAGATTTATAGCCTTGGAAACCCTGTACAGGGTCACTATGAGTCAGAACCAACTCCACGGCACATCACAACAACAACATGAAGACTAAAAATGCCTACAATAATGACCCATGTGGAATAAAAACACAACCAATTAAAAAAAAAAGTTGTTGTTGTTAAGTGCTGTCGAGTTAGTTCTGACTCACAGTGACCCTGTATAGGGTTTCCAAGGAGCAGCTGGTGGGTTTGAACTGCCGACCTTGTTATTTGTGTTGTTGTTTTGTCAAAAGGAGACTTTTCCTGCTCGTGTCCTAAGCTTTTCTCCTAACCCAGATGGTGAGTCCTGGTTATTGTGGATACTGGAAGACCTCTTAAACTCAGGGTGGACAACTTGCCCAAGGAAAGAGCAATTTCAAGAAAGCCCAAACTCAAAACCACATCTCCATTGTACACTGGCTCTCTGCTGACGGCCACTCTTATTTCTCCTTGTAAGAAGAGATAGTTGGCCGTAGGTTAGCCTCTGTGATGTGGGGAGGGCTGGAAACTTCAGTGGGGTGGCAAACCCTGGCTGTCTGTTGGGGAAGGGTGATTCTGAGGTCAGTAAATTCTACTAGAATCCAAGGAAAGAAGCTGGCATTAAAAGTGGTTGAATGCTTCGAGCATTGCTGATTTGGTTGCTCAGTCTTAATAGGTCTTAGTTGGGGTTCCTCAAGACAGCCCTTAGAGGAGTCTGCACCCTTCTGGACCTCAAGCCTTTGCACCTGTCTGCCCTGCTCACCTAGCCCTGGGCCTGATGCTGGTAAAGGCAGCTCCTCCCAGGCACCCTGTCACCCATGCTGGAAAGGTTCCTACCTTGTGGTATTGAGTGGGTAGCTCGGTAGCATGGATATGCCCATGGAAACAGAAGGAACTGGGGTGGCCACTTGCTTGCTACTTCCCTCAGCCTTCACAAAGCACCTCCTTGGTTGTTTTCCCCTTGCAATGTGGAGGCCTAATTAAGAAGGAAGGCAAACCTGTATCTGAGAAGGGTTGGCACTGTGCCCGGAGGGCAGCCAGCAGGCACACAGGACTTGGGATGCATGGGAACTTTTCTATGGTAGGACGATCTGGGAGGGAGGGAATCACAGGACAGAATGACCAGGTGGAGGGCAGCTGAGCTATCTCATTAGGACCATTGATCTTGGAAGCAAGTGACTATTTCTGGGCCAAGGACTCCGTGTATCCTTCAGTATCATGTAATCAAGCTAGGTGACCCACGAGTGGACCAAGATGCCTGTAACAGATACAGTGACCCAGGGTGAATGCAAACGTGTGACTATGTTTGCACCGCAGGTATATGACCTCAGTCACGGTCACATACTGTGGGGTAGATGGCCGCTAGGAAGGTTTGGGATTAGAGTGCTGGTTCTAATTAGTGGCTCCTCCTTGCAGTCTTTTTTTTTTTTTTTTCCATGACCCATTATTATGATGTCCTGGTGTGGCGCTGTGGGTTAATGTGTCTGACTGCAAAGCCGTTTGAACTGCAAGGTTGGCAGTTCAAGCTCACCAGCTGCTCCTCAGAAACCCTATACAGGGTCGCTATGAGTCAGAGCTGACTCTATGGCTCTTAACAACAACAACATGAGCACTATAAAAATTCAGTAAGTCAATGTATGCAAAAGAGCTTTGCACAAACCAACACTAATATAGAAGAAAAATATTATATGTACATTTTGGTTCAAAAATACCAGGTAATTCTTTATGCCCGTTGTTAGATTTTATAGAGAAACCCAATGATTATGTCTTGTTTCTGGTCCTTGTGGGGCATATGGCCTTTTCACTGTTTGTAAGCACTCTCCACTTCTTTCTAGCATGCTCTTATTAAGCACATTTTAGAAGCCAGCTTGGGTTCTAGGAGCTTAAGAATGCAAAGCTATCTCTGCTAGGGGAGAGTCATAAGCAAATGGGCACAAAATCCAGCCTGACACCTGGGGAGTCCATAAGGAGCTCTGGTGGCACGGTGGTTAATCCCTTGGTTGCTAACTGAAAGGTTGTCAGTTCAAACCCATCAGCTGCTCCATAGGAGAAAGATGAGGCAGTCTGCTTCTGTAAAGATGACAGTCTTGGGAACCCTGTGGGGGCAGTTCTACCCATCCCATTGGTCATTATGGGTTGGAATCATGGTCTTAAATACTGTGTCAGGGAGCATGGACTGTATCTCGTATGTAGTGGGGAACCATTTAAGAATTAGCAGCAAGGGAGAAGGGATTGATCTGTTACCAGTATGATGATGATGAGTGGACCGAGACTTAGATGCTGACCAAAGTCTAGCTCATCAAACAGCAAAGCCAAAACCTCAATCCTAGAGCACCATTGAGGTTTCAAGGATGGGGCGAGTGCTCTTCCCCAGTGCAGGGTTTTCCAGGGTGCCCCAGGGCTGAGCAAACTCTCTGGAGAGCAGAGGTCTTCAGAGAAGGGCCTTTGTGTGGACTGCTGCCATAGGCCCAAGTGTTCTAACTGGGACGTCTCCAGCCGGGGTTTGTTTGCTCAAAATGGACAACTTTTTGCTCAAGCAAAACTGATGACCTTGTGGGTAGGACAAGGCGGTATCTCACAACACCCTGGGGTAGAGCATTCAACCCTGCCTCTGAGGAACTAGAATCCGGAAGTGCAAAGTTAGGCCTAGGGTGCTTTGTTTCCTCTCTGGCAGGGCCTCTCTGCATACCCGTCCCCTTTCGTCTCTTCACTCATTGGTTAGCTCTGTGCAGAGAGAGCGCATAGCTGCCCCGCCCTGCTGCCCACAACCAAATGTTCCTCAGGGTCTCGACTCTCATCTCCCTGGAGAGTCTAACTGGCTGCCGTGGGGCAGGATTCCCTTTGCTCCAATTAGACTCATGGCCAAGAAATCTGGTGGTCTCCTAGACTACACGGCCCCAGGGCCCAATCTTGTGGGTGTGGGAGACTCTTAGAAGATACAGTGGTCTGGCCCCAAAGGTTGTCTATTCTATACAGACCCTTCCTGAAAAGGTATAGGGTCATTCAAAGGACCAAAAGACCCATGGTAGAGAGTTGCAATGCCCAGGGACCCCAGAAAGCTCCAGAAAGCTTGGTGACTCCCATGTTTATTATTGGGAAGAATAAAGTCAGAAACAAAATCACTGTCTGAGAGGAGCTTACATTTGGGGGTGGCAAGGAGCTAGGAAGGGCAGTGATAAGTTCACTAGTAGAATGTTTTCTGTACATGTGGGAGACGAGTTCGATTCCTGGCCATGTGCAGCCATCACTCTCTCTCAGGAGGCTTGTCTGTTACTAGGATGCTCAGCAGGTTTCAGTGGAGCGGCTAGACTAAGATACACCAGGAAGAAAGGCCTGGGATTGACTTCTGAAAAGTAGTCAATGCAAACTCTATGGCTCATACAGAGTCTGGTGTGGCGCTGTGGGTTAATGCACTGGCTGCAAGGTTGCTTTGAACCCCAAGGTCAGCAGTTCAAGCTCACCAGCTGCTCCTCGGAAACCCTATACAGGGTTCGTATGAGTTGGTACTGACTGGATGGCACTTAGCAACAATAACAACAACATGGGTCATAAAGGTCCAATCACGTTGCGCAGGGGGTCATCGTAAGTCTGACTGGAGGACAAAAGCAGCGAACAGGAGGTGGGGCTTTGGAAGACACGGCCTGTCTGTTGCAGGCAGGATTCAGGGAACAGATTGAGAGCCCAGGACAGAGTGGGAGGCTGCAGTTCTGGGGAGGATGTGGCTGAGTCCCTGGAAGCTCAAAATGAGGAGCCAGCAGCCTGGCCAGAACTGAGGCAGGGGCCAGGATGCTGAGCATTGGTCTGTGGTGGTCTCTGGCTTCTGTCTTCCCCTCAGGCTTTTACAAAGCCCCAGCTTGATTGTTTCCCCCTTGTCCTTCTCAGATGTTGCCGGAGTTGGGGCTTCCTCGGAGTTCTCAGAAACCCAGGAGGCTCTGTAATCATTGTCCCTGACTAGAAAAGGAGGCCAGCTAAAGCTGATGGAGCACCGCACTGGCTGCGCATTGCCAGTCTGCCTCCTGGGAGAAAGCATATAGCAAAGTGGTTCAGCACACACGCTCTGGCTCCTGGACCACCCTGGTCCTATCCCAGGCAGATGACATAATAGTGCCAAGCCTCAGTTTTCTTACCTATGAAATGGGAATAATGCAAATGATAGTACCTACCTCAAAGGGAAGCTCTGGGTCTTAGGATGTAATAGAACACCAGGGAGAAGCACTCAGCATGGTGCCTGGCCAGTTTGAACTATTTTACTGCCTCAGCTTTGGGGTACACTGCGGGCCCTCAGCCCAGTCCCCTGTGGTTTTTTGTTGGCTTTCACTGGAATGCATTCTATGTAATATGCTTGGCTGCTAACCGAAAGGTTGGAGATTCGAATCTATTACCTCAGAAGAAAGGCCTGGTGATCTGCTTTCGAAAAACCAGCCATTGCAAACCCGAGGCGCACAGTTCATTCACACACATGGGGTCAACTTGACTGCTACTCGTTTTTATATAACAGCTTCTTCCCCCACCCCCCGGCCTCCCCAGTGTTTTCTGAACTCCACCCACATGTTCCCACCTCTGGGGTTTCACTTGGCCATCTCTTCTTCTGTAAATAAATACCTGGTGTCCAAGACCTCATCATTCCTCAGGGGGCAGCTCAGATCTGCCTTCTTTGCTTTGGTTTTGCAGTCCACCCCGGAGGAATTCACCAACCCTCCCCCTATTCTCAGGGATCTTCCAATGACGTTGTTGGGGAGGCAATGGCAGGCAGTGCTAACAGCTCGGCCACACTGGTGCCTGTTCAGTGCACCCCTCTAGGTGTGTAACGGTGACTTCTCTGTTTCCTCATGTGCGAAATGAGGACGATCAAAAATAATATTTTCTTCATAGGGTTGTCATGAGAACGAAATGAGTTGATTTGCAGAAAGCACTGACAACTCTGCCTGTTACCTGTTGTTGTTGTTGTTGTTGTTGTTGTTAGGTGCCATTGAGTCACTACCGACTCATAGCGACCTTGTGCACAACAGAACGACACACTGCCTGGGTCAACCTCACAGTTGTTGCCATGTTTGAGTCCATCGATGCTGCCACTTGGCCAATCCATCTCGCTGGGGGTCTTCCTCTTTGTCTCTGAACCTCCATCTTAACAAACATGATATCCTTCTCCAGCGACTGGTCCCTTCTGATGATATGTCCAAAGTATGAGAGACGAAGTTTGGCCATCTTGGCCTCTAAGGAGCACTCTGGCTGCACTTCTTCCAACACAGATCTATTGGTTCTTTTGGCAG
>NW_006408610.1:9728635-9771297 GCF_000296735.1 Chrysochloris asiatica | reverse complement strand
AGATTTGCCTAATGCAATATGTCATTTGATTTCTTGACTGCTGCTTCCGTGAGTGTTAGTAAGGGCTCACTAGTGGTGCCAGTTGCCATTGTTGAATCTTACTTTTGGTGACTCCATGTGTTACAGACTAGAACTGTGTTCTATAGTGTGTTTTCACAGCTCTGGCCTTCCACACACAGATCTCCAAGTCTTTCTTCAGAGTCACCTCTGGATAGATTGGCATCGCCAACTTTCTGCTTAGTAGCTGAGTACTTAATTGTTTGCACCTGTCATCCCGGGCCTCCAAGGGTTCACTTAGGGTCACCTATAAAGTTTGCCTGTTTGTATAAAGTAATATCAAAAACATGATTTTAAATGGCTGCATAGTCTTCTATTGTGTGGGTAGATAATTGATTTAACCAACCCCTTGTTGTTAGTCACTTAGGCTGTTTCCAGTTTTTCACTATTCAAAATAATGCTGCAGTGAATATCTTGTATATAAATCTTTCTGTTTCCTTAGAAGAACTCCCCAAATCTTGCTTCTTTTAAAGTCTTGTCCTCCAGATGTTACAATAATGGCCTTTGAAATAAAAGTAGAGCTAAAATAAATAAATAAATAATACAGAGAAATAAAAGTAAATCCTATTTTCCCTCAGAGAAAGTAACATATGGAACACGTTAACCAAGAGGTAGAAATAGGTTCAAGATGGCTCTAGATCCATTTCAGGATGTCTGACGCAGGCAGTTAGAAAGCTCCCCTATAACTCTTTTCCCAGAGGAGAGGCAGAGGCTTGATCTTCCGTGGCCACTGGCATCTCTCTTTAAGGCAATTCTAAAGGGCTTTGATGTTGTTGGTGTTAGAGAAGCAAAGAGGACAGATCCGTGCGTGAAGCCAGGGTACACGGACAACACAGGACTCCCCCAGCCAGCAGGGGGCGATATCGCCTGCCTCTGTCAGCTGGTGGGACTTGGTGGATTTCTTATTAACAAGTGTCTTCCTTTGTTACTAAAAACTCTGGCTTCCTTATCATGTTTTTCCTTCCTGTCCACCTTTATACTTTGTAGAATCATGTTGGACTTTGATTCATCCATTCATTCAGGGGAGTCCTATTGTGGCGCTGTGGGTTAATGCGCCATACTGCAAAGCCATTTGAACTGCAAGGTCGGCAGTTCAAGCTCACTAGCTGCACCTTGGAACCCTACACAGGGTCGCTATGGGTCGGAACCGACTCGACAGCACTTCACAACAACAACAACAATGCTAAATAAGAACTGTATTTACCTTTCCCAACTTACCTACAAATTACACTTAATGACAGACCTAAGAACAGATTTTATTCAAAACCTGGGGACTGCCTGTAAACGAACCAAAAAGCTTGGGAGAAAAGGCGGAAGAATGAGATGCCCTCTCAGTTTGAACTGCCGACCTTGTGGTTTGCACTTAAGTGCTTATTCTACAGCACCACACCACACCAGACCTGTTGTTGTTGTTGTTAAGTGCCGTCGAGTCGGTTCCGACCCATACCGACGCTGTACAGGGTTTCCGAGGAGCAGCTGGTGCGCTTGAACCGCCGACCTTACAGTTCAAACGGCTTTGCAGTCTGGCGCATTAACCCACAGCGCCACACCAGACCCAGACACTTTTAATTTGTAGGCCCCACCTCACACATATCAGATGTATTAAAATGTACCTGTATTTCATATTAAATACTTTTTTTCTGTAAAAAAAAAAAAAAAAAAAAATGTCAAGGGTTACTTTTATAACTTTGCTTTGGAAATGACTTGGCTACAAGTAATTCATTTGATTTATGGCTGCCTTTGACTTCTCAGCAATTATCAGAGGTGCTTAGGAAGTCTTGCCAAGTGAAGGAATCTAACCTGCACATTGTTTTCAAATATAATGAAATTTTTATGAATACTAAATGAAATCATTAATAAGGTTGATGTAATATTTTGTTTTGTAGACATTTCATTATAATTTAATAATTTCAACTGCAAAGTTTTCCCTTCCTAGTTTGGATCCCATAATTTCAGTTTTCAGCCCTCAAACTTTTTCAGAGATCTCAGAAAAGTTCTCAGGCCCAGTAGTGCCTGGCAGCCTACTGTTGTTGCGCTGTAGGATAAGCATTGAACTGCTAACCATAAGGTCATTGATTCAGATCCACCAACGGTTCCTCAGGAACATTATATAGGGTCGCTATGAGTCAGAACCAATTCAATGGCATGTAAGAACAACATAATGTCTGGTGGGGAAAAAATGTCCTGTGAAGCATAGAGACAGAGAGCTGGAAGACCAAATTCACAAACTTGGTGGAATGTCCACACCATAGAGTGACAGAAAAGCCCATAGTTACAAAAACCTAGAAGTATTGCTATAATATAACATAATAAAAATACCATCTTCCAGGGAAAAAAGAGTAATCCGCTACAATTTGATGAACTTGACCTATACTTATGGAAGTAGTAGCTCAAAAGAGGGAATGAATCTTTACAGTGAGGGTCATTCCCACTCCCTCAGTGCACAGGGTTGATAGGGATGGGCAACTTAGGCATTGGCTACCCAAAATAGAGGGGCTACAAAGGCACAAAGTGGCTGACTTACAAGCTTTCAAGAGGGAGTCTAGTTTCAGAGGGTGCAGGGGAAGGTAGAATCTCCACTGAGTGGTTTCCAACCTGTGTGGATGGGGCTGGTGAAAGGAGATGGGGAGAAGACTCTTGTGGTTCAATAGTGAATAATTGCTATCAGTACTGATAGTGAGTGTTGCAAACGTAAAGGTAGACGCTTTGTAACAAAAGGAGAGGAGTGGTTGATCTTGCAGTGGAAGACCCTGGGACCACCAAGGGAGGAAAGTGGAGTGTGGGACCCTATCCAGAGAAGCAGTGACACCAGAGATGGAGGCAGAAACGATGACGTAGAGAGATGTAGTGGTTGGGGACTCTGGACTCAGGGAGAGAGGGGCTGTGAGCTGACAGCAAGGGGCAGGCTTGTGGGGTGTACCCTTTGGTTGTTTGAATCGTTATATATTCCTGGTGCTTCGGTGTACATCCAAAAAGAGAAACAAAAAACAAAAAAATAGAGGGAATGGAAGCAAATGTTGTTGAATAATGTAATCATGGCAATGAAACGAAATACAATAGGATGAAGGTAAAGCTGATGTTCTTCCATGTAAACTATCACTCAATTCACAATAAAAACTTAAAAAAAAAATAACATCTTTCCTAAATACATCAGGCAGTGTTTCATTCTGCTGTACATAAGGTCGCTCTGGGTGGGTACCGACTCGATGGCACCTAACAACAACAACAAGGGTAGGGTCAGAGAGCAGACCTTGTGCAGCTTGAACTTGAATGATCACCAGGAGTTTCCTAAGCAGCTACAAAGAAGAAGGGCATTTCAAGGCATGGAAAGGAACTGGACCAGAAAAGAACCTCCAAGTATTCAGAGTTGCTGACTACTTAGCTGTGCCCACACCGATCTCTATAAACAGTTGCCCTTGAGTTGATCATGAGTCATGGCGACCCCAAGTGTGTCAGCACAGGGCTCAGCTCCATAGATTTTCAAAGGCTAAGTCTGAGGATGTAGAACGTCAGATCTCTCTTCTGACACACCTCTGGGTGGACTTGACCATCCAACTTTGTGCATGTTAATCACACACTGATCTCTAGGCTCTTACTTTTCCAGAGCTGCCTACAAATGCAGAGTTTCAGGCCTACCAGACTGCCTGAACCAGAATCTGCATTTTCACAAGGTCCCCAGATAATTCAATTGCACATCCTCACTGGGGAGGCTGACTTTAGTTCCAGCTGGATCAGAGATGGGTATCCTGTGTGGTGGGTTTGTATGTGTGTGTGTGTGTGTGGGGGGGTTACTGGAATTGCTGGCCTGGGGGACAGCCATGTGAGCAGTAGTTGTTCTTCATGCTGTTCTCAAGCTTGGCCTAAAAGTCCGCTCTCTGGGGACCTTGACATTTCAACAGTTACTTGGAGGATTTTAGGTCCAGAGACTCTTCACTCACTGGGCCCACCCACTGGGTCTGTTCCCCTGGCCTTTGCTCCAGACAGTCTGTCCTGCCTGCCAGCGCGGATTACCTAATAGACTGCAGGCTGTGTGCATAATTTATCCTGAGGAGTAATTGATCACATTAGGATGAGTAAGGGGCAGCACCAGGAAGGGAAGGGAGAAGAACATCAATAACCAGGGGAAGTAAACTGTGTTACAATCAGCTAATTAGACATCTTGCTGAAGCAGCTCTTTAAATATAATGGTCCATCTTCTGCTTTGGTTGACCACACCAGCTCCTGCCCCCATGCTTGACTGAGCTTTCTGATGATGACTACTGTTTTAAGTCAAGGATTTACTCATAGCGACCCCTTGTCACAGAATACAACCGCCCCCAGCATTTTTTTTAATTAAAAATTTATGATTAATATGAAACAACACTGGAATCCTGGTGTAGCATTGTAAGGTAAGCACTGGACCACAAGGTCTGTTTGAACTGCAAGTTTGGTGGCTCAAACTCTCCAGCCACTCTTTGGAAACCCTAGGCTGGTCCCTATGTGTTGGAACCAACTCAACGGCACTTAAACAACAATGAAACAACATTCATTTTCAACAGATTGATTGCATAATGGACCATTGAACAAACCAACAAAAAGGTTGTAGTTAAGATGTAAAGAAAGCTATTGATATATAAATATTATTTTTAAAGTAATGGTAAGAAATAGCAGTTGATTGTCCACCTGGTCTTAGTAATATTATCTTGAATTTTAAGACACATTTTTTCTGTCCTTTCAAATGTACTCCTCATTCCCAATTTTTCTCCCTATAAATCCATTCATTGATTTAATAAGTATTTACTGAGTGCCGATTTTTAACATGGAGTCCTGGTGAGGTGCTAGGCTGCAACGTCGGTTTAAACCACAAGGTTGCAGGTTCAATCTCACCAGCTGCTCCTTGGAAACCTATACAGGGTCACTATGGGTTGGAACTGACATGATGACACTTAACAACAGCAACAACATTTTTAACATACTGTTTCAGGTGCTGTGGATTCAGAAGTAAGTAAACAAAACTAACTGGGTTCTCACTGTCCCCAGGTCCCTCAACACCTGACCACTACCCAGTAATGTGGAGTCCTGGTGTGGCACTGTAAGATGAGCACTGGACCGCGAGGTCGGATTGAACACAAGGTGGTGGTTCAAACCCACAGCCGCTCCTATACAGGCTACCCATACAGGGTCGCGTAACAACAAGCTCAGTAATACACACGTTCATAGCTGAAGTTCTGGGTTGAAGTCACAGATTCAGCTGCCCTTAACTGTCTCCTAGAATCTAATATCAGAAGGAAACTTCTAGAGAGAGTCACAGCATTTGCTGTTTGGGACAATTCCAGCAGGAATTATAATCTCAGTTTAAAACAACATGTTAGATAAAGAAAGGTATAACCATTGGAAAAGCTCATAGAATGAAACACAATTTTTTCCCCGATACCCAATTATTGTTGTTGTTAAGTGCCGTCGAGTTGGTTCAGACCCATAGTGGCCCTGTATTGGGTTTCTGAGGATCGGCTGGTGGGTTTGAACTGCTGGCCTTGCAGTTCAAACCAACCTTATGATTCAGTGCATTATCGTGCAGCGCTACACCAGGACTCGTTAATACACAATAGAAATATCTTATACAAAAAATTTTGAACTACAAACGTGCTCTTTATCATGTAGTTGTTTTCTGATTTTCTCAATATCTGCTCTTTGGTGCGCCTGGCTTCCTCGTAATCTGTTTTCAGCCCTTTTGTTGCTTGTTTGTCCTTTCCTGTCTTCTAGTCTGCAATGCACAGGTGTGGTGTGGCTCAAAGTGTAGCCCTGAGCCTGCAGGGAGCAATGGCAGAGCTGAAGGGAACTCACCGGGATTCTCTTTCTCAGGGATTTGGCTTCTTTAGACGTAAAATCTGCTTCCTTATTGTTGTTGTTAGGTGTCCTCGAGTTGGTTCTGACTCATGGTGACATACTGCCCAGTCCTGCCCCGTCCTCACGATCATTCCTGTGTTTAAGTCCATTATTGCAGCCACTTTGCCAATCCATCTCCTTGAGGGGCATCCTCTTTTTTCTGACCCTCTACCAATACTTCTGTGGTGCTGTGGGTTAATGTGCCAGACTGCAAAGCCGTTTGAACTGCGAGGTTGGTGGTTCAAGATCACCAGCTGCTCCTCAGAAACCCGATACAAGGTCGCCATGGGTCGGAATCGACTCAACGGCACTTAACAACAACAACAACCAATACTTCTCCAGGGACTGGTCCCTCCTGAAGACATTTCCAAAGTACATGAGAAGAGAGTCTCACCATTCTCATCTCTAAGGAGCTTTCTGACTGTACTTCTTCCAACACAGATTGTTCATTCTTCTGGCAGTCCATGGTTTATTTAATATTCCTTGCTGACCGTCACATTTCAAAGGACTCAATTCTTGTTCTGTATTCATTGTCCCGCTTTCACATGCATATGAGGCAATTAAAATTCTTTGACTTGGGTCAGCTGTGCCTTAGCCTTCAAAGTGATATCTTTGCTTTATAACATTTTATTGAGGTCTTTTGCAACAGATTTGCTTAATTCAATATGTCCTTGGATTTCTTGACGGCTGCTTCCAGGGGCATTGATTGTGGATCCAAGTAAAATGAAATCCTGGACAACTCCAATCTTTTCTCCACTTATCATGTTGTTGCTTATTGGTTTAGTTGTGAGGATTTTCACTGTATGTTGAGGTGAAATCAATATTGAAGGCTATAGTCTTTGATCTTCATCAGTAAGTGCTTCAAGTCCTCTTGGTTTTCAGCAAGCAGAATTGTGTCATCGGCATATTGCAGGTTGTTAGTGAATCTTCCAGTCCTGATGCCTCGTTCTTGAAATAGTCCAGCTTGGAGTATTTGCTCAGCCCAGTATGTGAATTAGTATGATGATAAAATACAATTCCCATACACACCTTTTCTGGTTTTAAGCCATACAGTTAAACCTTCTTCTGCTCCAAAGACTGACTTAGTCTATGTACATATTCCACATGAGCACAATGAAGTGTTCTGAAACTTTCATTTTTCACAATGTTATTTATAATTTGCTATGATCCACACAGTTGAATGCCTTTGCATAGTCAACAAAACACAGGCAAACATCTTTCTGGTATTCTCTGCTTTCAGCCAAGATCCATCTGACACTAGCAGTAACATTCCTCATTCCATGTTGTCTTCTGAGTCCAGCTTGACTTTCTAGTGATTCTCTGTGGATGTACTATTGCAATTGTTTTTTAATTTTCTCCAGAAAATTTTTACTTGCCTGTGATATGAACGATGCTGTTCAATAATTTTCACATTCTGTTGGCTTGTCTTTCTTTGGAATGGGTATGAATATGGATCAGTCCCAGTCAGTTGGCCAGGGAGCTGTCTTGCAACTTTCTTGGCATAGATGAGCAAACACCTCCAGTTCTGTGTCCATTGGTTGAAATATTTCAGTTGTTATTCTGTCAATTCCTGGAGCCTTGGTTTTTCACCAGTGTCTTCAGTGCACCTTGGACTTCAATACAATCAGTTCTTGATCACACGTCATCTCCTGAAATGATTGAATATTGACCAATTCTTTTTGATATAGTGACTCTGTTCTATGTCATTTTCATGCTTCCCAGAACATTCAATGTTTTGCCCACATTTTTGTTGTTGTCAGGTCAGCTCTGCTCACAGCAACCCTGTACTCAACAGAATAAAATTCTACCTGGTCCTCACAATTGTTGTGATATTTGAGCCCATGGTTGCTGTACTGTGCTAACTCATCTCATTGTTGTTAAGTGCCGTCGAGTCAGTTCTGACTCATCACAACCCTGTATAGGGTTTCCAAGGAGTGACTGGTAAGCTTGAACCACCGACCTTGTAGTTTAAACTGACTTTGCAGTCCAGCGCATTAGCCCGCAGCTCCACACCAGGACTCCAATCCATCTCACTGGGGGTCTTCTTCTTTTTTGCTGACCCTCCACTTTACCAAGCATGATGTCCTTCTCCAGGGATTGTTCATGCCCGGCAACATGTCCACATACAAGAGACGAAGTCTTGCTGTCCTAGCTTCTAAAGAGCACTCTGGCTGTACTTCTTCCATGACAGATCTATTGGTTCGTTTGGCAGTCCACAGTACTTTCAATATTCTCCTCCAACACCATCATTTAAACGTATCAGTTCTTCTGTGGGCTTCCTTATTCACTGTCCAACTTTCACATGCATATGAGGCGATTGAAATAACATGGCTTGGGTCAGACATACTTTATGTTGTTGTTGTTGTTAAGCACCATTGAGTCAGTTCTGATCCACAGCAACCCTGTATAGGGTTTCCGAGGCATGGCTAGTGAACTTGAACCGCAGACTTTGCAGTTCAAACTGATTTTGCAGTCCAGCGCGTTAACCCACAGCGCCACATGCCTTATAGAGTCCTTCAACAGTGCAACTGGTTGTTGTTGTTATGTGCTGTTGAGTCAACTCTAACTCATAGCAGTCCTATATATGGTTTCCAAGGAGCAGCTGGTGAGTCACTGTATCAAAAAGAAATGGTTGATGTTCAACCATTTCAAGAGGTAGCATACATGATCAAGGGCGGATGGCACTGAAGGAAGAAGTCCAAGGTGCATTGAAGATTTTGGTCAAGAACAAGGCTCTGTGGGAATTGATGGAATACAAATTGAAATCTTTCAACAAACTGATGCAGCACTGGAGAAACTCACTTATCTATGACAAGAAATTTGGAAGACAGCTTCCAATTGATTGGAAGAGATCCATATTTATGCCCTTTCCAAAGAGAGGTGACCCAAAGGAATGTGGAAATCGTCGGACAATATCATTAAAATCACAAGTAGACTTTTGCTAAAGATAATTCAAAAAGGGCTGCAACAGTACATTGACAGGGAGTTGCCAGAGGTTCAAGCAGGATCAGACGAGGAAATGGAATGAGGGTTATCACTGCTGATGGCAGATAGATCTTGACTGAAAGTAGAGAATGCCAGAAAGGTTTTGTTGTTGTTACATGCCACTGAGTTGGTTCCAATTCACAGCAACCCTATATAGGGTTTCTGAGGAGTGGCAGGTAAGGTTGAACCTCCGACCTTGTGGTTCAAACTGACCTTGCAGTCCAGCACATTAACCTTCAATGCCACAACAAGACTCTAGAAAGATGTTTACCTGCACTTTATTGACTTCAAAGGCTTTCAGCTGTGTGGCTTATTACAAGCTATAAGGAGCTCTGGTAGTGTAGTGGTTATGAATTGGGCTGCTAACCTCAGGGACAGAAGTTTGAAACTCCCAGCTGTTCCATGAGAGAAAGATGAGGCTTTCTGCTCCCCTAGAGATTTACAGCCTTGGAAACCCTGTGCAGGGTCGCTATGAGTCAGAATCAACTCCACGGCACATAACAACAACAACATAGACAACAATGCAGAGAATGAGTATTTGGAACACTTAATTGTGCTCATGAGAAACCTGCACATAGACCAAGAGGTAGTTGTTTGAACAGAACAAAGGGACACCGAATGGTTTAAAATTAGAAAAGATGTGTGGCAGGGTTGTATGCTTTCACCATCTTTTATTCAAACTGTATGCTGAGCAAATAACCCAAGAAGCTAGATTATCTGAAGAAGAACATGGCATCAGGACTGGAGGAAGACTCATTAACAGCCTGTAGTATGCAAATGATACAACCTTGCTTACTGAAAGTAAAGAAAACTGAAAATACTTACTGATGAAGATTAAAGACCACAGCCTCACCATGGGACCAAGTCTCCATATAAATGGAGAAAAGATTGACGTCGTCAAAGACTTCATTTTGCTTAAATCAATCATCAACACCCATGGAAGCAGCAGTCAAGAAATCAAATGATGTATTCCATTAGGCAAATTTGTTGCACAGGACTTCTTTGAAGTGTTGGAGAGCAATGATGTCAATTTGAGGACTGAGGTGTGCCTGACCCAAACCATGGTATTTTCAATTGCCTCACATGCATGCGAAAGTTGGGCAGTAAATAAGGATGACCATAGAAGAATTGATGCATTTGAGTTATGGTGTTGGAGAAGTATATTAAAGGTACCATGGACTGTCAGAAGAATGAACAAATCTGTGTTGGAAGAATTATAACAAGAATGCTCCTTAGAAGTCACGGCCAGACTTCATCTCTCATACTTTGGACATTAATCAGGAGGGACGAGGCCCTGGAGAAGGACATCATGCTTGGTAAAATGGAGGGACATAAAAAAAGGACACCCAACGAGATGGATTAGTATAATGGCGGCAGCAGTGGGCTCAAGTGTAGCAGGAAGTGTGAGGATGCCGCTGTACTTACTTACCGGGCGGTGTCTTGTTCTGTCATACATAGGGTCACTATGGGTACGTACTGACTCAACCACACCTAACAACAACAACAACAGTAAGTCCAACCTCCCAGCCCTGTTGGGACGATTAAATGGAACAACTTGGAGCCTCTGCTCTGTTAGAAAGTGTTGTTGAGTTGGTTCTGACTCATTGCGACCCTGATTAGTTTGTCTAAGGAATGGCTGGTGGGTTCAAACTGCCAACCTTGTGGTTAGCAATCCAGTAATTATTCTATAGAACCATACCAGGACTCTAGGAGAGGTCATAGTCTTTGCAAATTGCCCACCTCTGCCCATCTCTTCCTCACTTCCAGCCACCTCCAATAGGAACTAGTCTGGCTGAATGGTAACATCTCTCACCCCAGTGGAGGTTCTTATTTGGACCGAAGGACCAAAAGTCTAGCTTCCAGTGCCCCTCCTGGGTGGTAATATTAGACTAGTCTACCCTGTACAGCTAGCTGCCTTCTGCCTAGTGCTTTTGTATTTTCTCTAATATTTCAGGGTCTTGTATAACACCTTGGTCTTATAGGACTCCTGGTGTGGTACTGAATCAGCACTGGCCTATGAACCACAGGGTCACTATGAGTTGGAACCAACTCGATGACACTAACAACAAGAAGCAGCAGTCAAGAAATCAAATGATGTATTACATTAGGCAAATCTGCTGCATAGGACCTCTTTAAAGTATTGAAGAGCAAAGATGTCAGCTTGAGGACCAAGGTGTGCCTGACCCAAACCATGGTATTTTCAATAATCTCATATGGATGTGAAAGTTGGTCAGTGAATAAGAATTGATGCATTTGAGTTACGGTGTTGGTCAACATGAAGCCTGCAAATTGGCCAGCCAGTGAAACTGAAACTGAACTGCAACAGGACTAAAATCATGTCAACATTCCTTTCTCATCTTTGTCTTACCCAAATCCAAGATACCCTCAGCTCTGGCCTGGACTAACACAGGACCCTCCCACATGGTCTCCCTGCTTCCTGTCTTGTCCTGTACACACCTGTTCTCCACAGAGTAGCCAGAGGGATCCTCTTAAGATGTAAATCAAATCAGGACACTTAAATTTGACTGCCTTCTCTTCCCAAGAATAAAATCCAAATTGGTTTATAAGAGAACCCTGGAACATCTTCTCAGTCTCTTACAAATGAAACCCGCCTCTCTCTCCCTGGATTACAGGCGCCACCTGCACTAACTAGCCGCCCAACTCGCATCTCCTGCCATACACCCTTTACTCACTGTGTAGAAGACGGTGCTCTGTGTTCTCCCAGACTTTTTTTGTTTCCCTCCTGTGCACACAGCTAAACTCCATGTTACAGCCCTCAGCAGTTACCTGGGACCAATATATTTGAGCTCTTGTCAATGGGATATGAATGAAAGTGATCTATGCTGCTTCCAGGCTTGGCATCTCAAGGCCCTAGATACTTTCTTTCTTGGTTTTTCACTGAATGCAGAGGGCACAGAGGACAATTCCAAGGAAGCTCTAGTGGGCAGCTGTTGGTGTCGTCAGCTGCTGTGGAATCTTCCCTGGCTCATGATGACCCCACACACAGTGAAACAAAATGATTGGTTGGCTCATGAATTCTCCAGGGTGGGAGCTAATTAGGGTGCAATTTTTTCAGTTACACAACACTGAGCAAACCTCTTCCAACCCCCACCATCCCTCAATGGATACCCTCCATTTGTCTATTTTCCTTTATTTCTTAATAAAATGACGGCAGAGCCACTGTGATTTATGCAGGTTCTGTTGGCTGGTTTCCAGAAAGAGACTGCCAGTCCTTTCTTCCTTGTCTGCCTTTGTCCATGAGTGCCACTGAAACCTATTTGGCACCACAGCAATGCACAGTCTTCCACTGACAGACAGGTGTGGCTATGCTCAAGGTACATTGACCAGGAATTAAATCCGGGCTGCCTGCTTTAAAAGTGAGAATTCTACAGCTGAACTTGCAGCATCTTCCTAGTGGGCAGAAGAATGCTTAGGGGGAACTTATATTATGAATAATCCAAGTAGAAGACCACCCACCAAACACCTGATTGGTTCTGATAAAAAGGAGAACTAAGCTTTTATCATCTGAAATCACAGAGATTTGAGGTTGTTTGTCATGGCAGCTAGACTTAATCACCCTGCTTAATGGCCTGTTCTAAGTTCCTGAAATATGTCGAGAAATATGTTTCTCCCATACTATTCCCTCTGCCTGGAATGTTGCTTCCTCTCATTCCTCACATGATTGTCTCCGTCTTAAACCCTGGGGCTTCATTTAAAAATCGCTGCCCAACAATTAGCTTATATCTGTATTCCTGCCTACTTTTTGCAACTTGTTTTTCATTGTTTTGTTCTTTCTTTTGCCCTTAGAATGTAAGCTCCGAAAGGCATAAATCAAACCTGTCTCATACACCTTAATCTCATGCACCCAATGCCAAAAAGAGAGTTTGACAAAGAGTAACAGTCCAACATCTATTAGTTGATGGATTAAATAAATGAATGAATCAGTTATGGATGATTCAGTTTGATTCATTCAAATATTTACTGAGCACCTACTTTGTGCACAGTATTGGACGGAGTTATAATGTATTCTCTACTCAATTCTCATTAAAACCCTAGTAAAGAGTTCGGATATTATTCTCATTTGGCAGGTCCACATCAAGAGGCATTGTTAGCAACTATAACAAATGCCATCCTCTGATCATCGTCACATTCCTAAAGGGTACGAGCATTGCTTCTGTTTTACAAAAGGGAAGACTCAGACCAACGAGGACACTTTCCCAAGGTCATGTACATAACAAGGTCCTGGAGCTGAACTTTAAAACCCAGTCCCAGCAGAAGGGAGAAGACTGGGGACATGCCCTTCTTCTGGTGTATTCTTCCTGGAATCTGACAGCCTCATTAGAAATCCCTAAAGAACAGCCTGAGTGTAGGCAGAAACGAAGAGATGGAATTTCTCCAGAGTCTTCCCAGCTTGGATCGCAATGGGATTTTATTTTAAAGGCAGGACGCGTCCTAGCCATGATGCCCGGGGTTTAGGAGGCTCCATTTTGCATCCAGTTTCATGTCTAAGCCTGGCTGGACTGGCCACCGGGTTCATCTGGGGCGAGCAGCCGGAGCCGTTGATAGGCACAGAAAATCTGTGATTAATTATGGCAGATGAAAGTATGAAGTAATGGATCCTTTCTGAGGGCCAGGCGAGCTGAAGCTCCTCACACTCCAAATGCACTTGGAGACTGCACAGCTCCTTCTGAACCCAGCAGTAAACTTAATGACGGCAAGTTCTGCGACTTGGCGGGCTGCTGATTGGATGGTGCACAGAACTCGTGAATTCTCCTGGGTGGGAGCTAATTAGGGTGCAATTTTTCAATTACGGAACACTGAGCAAGCCTCTTCCAACCCCCACCCCCACCATCACTCAATGGATACCCTCCGTTTGTCTATTTTCCTTTATTTCTTAATCATTTGATGATATGACAGCAATTATTTGTCACTTGGAAGAGAAAATTGTCACAGAGCTATTGTTTCCCTGCTGAAGTCCCGGGTCTTCTGTGGTGATGGTTACATTTGATAGATGTTTTAAATTCCTGCTGCCCTGCCCCCCTACTCCCACCCAGGGTTGGTGTGGCAACAGGAAAACATTAGCTTGTGATGTGAGCCTGCTCTGATGGAAACGCCATTTGTGAATAAGCATGGAGAAGAGCAGGCTCAAGTTTAAAAGAGCCACAGCCCAGAGCCTCAGGCCCACCCACGTCACCTAGGTTGGAGTAGCAGGGACATTTGCTTTGGGAAATTTAGTCATTTCTCTGAGCTAATAAGCCAGCCTCCAAATCAGGAATGCAAAACAGAAACAGAGCGCACGAAAAAGCAAAAAGGCAAAGAAAAAAGAAACACGCCACAAGAAATGGAAAAACTGAAATGACTTTGTTTAAATGTCATGGTACTCTCAAAACCCTGTTCTCATATGCATGCAAGTTAATTAAATGGAAAAATGTCAAATTAGTTGCTTAAAATATTAATGGCAGAAACGATCCCAGATTCTAGCACAGGCAGAGTAGACGGAACTAACCTTTCAGGGCCTAACTCTTTTGCTGGTCGTCCTTCTCTAGCGAAATAGATTATTTCTCTCATTCATGACAAGATGGGCGGTTGTGAAAGGGTTTGTAGACTTCAGGATCAGTGGCCTTGTAACACGGACATTTCCTTCTGACTCAGGACTTGCTGGTAGTGTTCATTTCCATCAAATGGACTTGACATGTGGGACTGGAAGCTTCTTTTTGTTGTTGTTAGCTGCCGTCCAGTTGGTCCTCATTCATGATGACCCTGTTGCAGATCACACCATTGTGATTCGTATGGCGTTCATTGGATTGTTTTTAGAAGCTGATCACCAGGGCTTTCTTCTGAGGCTCCTCTGGGTGGACTTGAACCTCCAACCTTTCAGTTAGCAGCCAAATATGTTCACCAGTAGTACCTCCTGTGACGGAGGCAGGAGGGTCATGGTATAGGAGATATCATGAGGGAAACAGACTGGAGTGGGGTGCTTTGAAGGTGAGGAATATAGGTGATCACTGTTGTTGTTGTTGTTATGTGCCATGGAGTCAGTTCCAATTCATAGTGACCCTGTACAGGTTTTCCGAGGCTGTAAATCTTTATGGGAGCAGAAAAACCTCATCTTTCTCCCATGGAACAGCTGGTAGTTTCGAACTTCTGACCTTGCGGCTCGCAGCCCGATTCATAACCAGTGTGCTACCAGAACTCCTTATAGGTGATCACTAGAAGCTGAGAAAAGCCAGGAATGAATACAGAACTTTGCATGCTGGAGACCTAATCCCATAAGGCCACCACTCATCTTTCAGTTTGTCCTATAGCTTGTGTGTTGCTGTGATGCTGGAAACTAGGCCACTGATATAGCAAATACCAGCAGGTCACCCATGGTGGACAGGTTTTAGCAGAGCTTCCAGACTAAGACAGACTAGGAAAGCAATCAATTTCTGAAAGAATTGTCCACCGAAAACCACCAAATAGCAGTGGAACATTGTCAGATATAGTGTCGGAAGGTGAGCCCCTCAGGCTGGAAGGCTCTCCAAATATAACTGGGGAAGAACTGTCTCCTCAGAGTGGTATTGACTTAACAATGTGGATGGAGCAAAGCTTTTGGGACCTTCATTAACGGATGGGGTATCACTTACAATGAGAAGAAATAACTGTAAACATTCATTAATAATCAGAACGTGGAATGTATGAAGTATGAATCTAGGAAAACTAGAGGTCATCAAAATGAAATGAAATACATTAAGATCAATATCCTAGGCCTCAGTGAGCTAAAATGGACTGACTGGTATTGACCATTTTGAGTCAGATAGTCATGTGGTCTACTATGCTGGGAATACCAAATTGAAGAGGAATGGCATCATTTTCATTGTAAATAAGAACATTTCCAGATGTATCTTGAAGTACAATCTGTCACTATAAAATAATATATACATTCCTACAAGAAAGGACAGTTAATACCACCATTATTCAAATTTACATATCAATTATTACTCCCAAAGATGAGGAAATTGAAGATTCTTATTAACTTCTTCAGTCTAAAATTGATCAACCACGCAATCAAGATACACTGCTAATTATCCGTGGTTGGAATTAGAAAGTTGGAGACAAAGAGGAAGGATCAATAGTTGGAGAATTTGGCCTTAGTGATAGAAATAGTACGAGGAGACCGAATGATAGAATTTTGCAGGATTAATGACTTAGTCAAGGGGCCCTATTGTGTAGTGGATTAGCAGATGGGTTACTAACCACAGGTGAGCAGTTTGAATCTACCAGTTGCTCCATAAGAGAAAGATGAGGCTTTCTGCTCCCATAAAGATTTACTGTCTCTGAAAATCTCATACAGGGCCACTCTGACTTAGTCATTGCAAATATCTTTTCTTAACAGCATAATCTCCAACTATGCATATGGTCCTCATCAGATGGAATACACAAGCATCAAGTCTGTGAAAAGAGATGATGGAGAAGCTCAATATTATTAATCAGAACAAGTTCGGGGTCAACTATGGGACAGACTGTCAGTGGCTCCTGTGCAAGTTCAATTTGAAGCCAAGAAAATTAAAACAAGTCCATGAGAGCCAAAATACAGTAACAAGTCTAGTGGGATGTAACACAAAGTCACACAGCAAAGGGCCAACTTAACCCAGTTGGATCTGACTTATGGCAACCCCATGTGCAAAGATGTACCATTCTTGTATTTTGGTGGAGTGGGAAAAGTTGGAAACAATTTTTTTTCACACAATTTGCCACAGTTTCTTCAAGATTTAGATGCACATTAATATATTGAAAGCTCTGAGAAATCCTGCAATAGATAAACCTGTAGTCTGTTCTTGGGTGGTGCACACAGTTAACAAAGTCAAAAGGTCGGAGGGTTGCTTCCTCCCAGAGGCACCTGGGAAAGAAGGTTGTGCCTCAAAATCAACCACTGAAAACCATATGGGGTGCAGCTCTACTTTGAAACACAAGGGGTCGCCATGAGTCGGAGACAACTCAGTGGCAACTGGCTTTTTAACCCAATTAACTGTTAACCCAGTGTTTCTCCAAACTTTTTAGCATATGGAATCCCATTATAGGATTACCATTTTGAGAAATGTCCTTGTGGGCTGTTTATCATCAGGAGTTCAAGGGAGGAGAGATGATGGGTCTTGGCTGCGCCTTAGAGAATGGATTCAACTAAGTAGATGGGGGTGAGGGATCTGCTAGAAATGGTAGAGACAGACAGAATTGTTTTCATGTGAGCTGACGGCCCTCTCCACACAAAACTCTTCCGGTATTTCTCCTATTTCAGTGAGGACCTGGTCCCCTCTAGGGATGGTTAGGGGAACAGGAAGCAAGCCCCCCTGATGAATGTCCCTAATTGTTCTGGTGGATGATACTTCATCAGGGGATGAGGCCCACGGCATTGGCAGAGGGAGGAGGACGTGCACCCTCTCCACCTGCCGCCTTTCTCTGCCTGGGGAGGGGTAGTCCTGGGCCCCAGTGGCTGGCCACTCTGTGGGAAGGGTGACTTATTTGACACACATAATTAGCCTATTTCCATGTAACACGCTTTAACGGAGGCCATTACAGCCTAATAAAAGGAAACAATAGGGCCATAAATCCCAGGATCAATAGAAGGGAAAGCAGCTAGGCTGAGAGCTGGCATCCTCTAAAGGATCCAGCGAGGCTTCAAGAACAAAATGCCTCTTGAAATCGAAGGACAAGGGGAAAGCAGCTCACGCGTTCACTCATTTAGCACATATTTTATCCAGGACCAGCAGTGGCGTCGGCTTCTACCAAGCCCCCAGGAGACAGCTGTTGCTGCTGGGTTCTGTCCAGTCTGGCCCCCCTGTGGCCGAGGTCAGAAAACCTTTTGTTCTGTTGGGGTTGGTTAGTAGATACTTTGGTCTTTGCAAGTCGTGTACATCACTGATGCATATTTTCTTTGGTGCAAACAGTTCTTGTGTCCATCAGTAGATGAATGAATGGTTGTTGTGTTGCAGGGTAATGCACTGGATCACAAGGTCAGTTTGAACTGCAAGGTCGGTTTGAACACAATACGTATAGTGGAATAATGTTGTTAAGTGCCATGGAGTCAGTTCTGACTCATAGCAACCCTGTAGAGGGCTTCTGAAGAGAGGCTGGTGGGTTTGAACTGCCAACCTTGTGGTTAGCAGTCCAGTGGAATATTATTTGACCATGCAACAGAACCAGGTGCTGATCCATGCTACAGCATGGCTGAATGTTGAAAAGATTATGCTGAGAGATAGGAGACACTCACATAGACCATCTAATATAGAATTCCGTTGTCCGGAATAGGGAAATTTATAGAGATAGAAATTAGATTAGTGAGTGCCAGGGCATGGGAGGATAGCTAAAGGGTTCAGGATTTCATTTTGCAATGATAAAAATAATCTAAAATTAAGTGTTCACATTTCTGTGAATAGACTGAAAATCATGAACTTATACACTTTAAATGGGTGAACTATATGGTATATAAATTATATATCAATAATAATAATAAAAAAAAAACCAGCCCCCTGATGCCAAGTTGATTCTGACTCCTAACCATCCTAGGTCAGCACAGGGAATTGACACACTCATCTTTCTCTCATGGAGTGGCTGGTGGGTTTGAACTATCAACCTCTGTTTGCAGAATGTCGCTTAAGCCACTGCACCATCAGGGCTCCTTATAGATCAATAAAACCATTGTTTAAAAAACTATTATCTAAAAACCACTTTTAGGTCAAAGGCCATATAAAGACAAGCTGTGGGCCAGATTTTACTCAGAGACCATGGTATACTTACCAGAGAGGTCTACCTGGCTACCAGATGAACTGTCTAAAATGCAGATCTGATCTCTCCACTCCCTTCCAGAAAATCTTCCATGGCTCCCCATTACCCACAAATTAAAGAACTTACTCACTCATTGGTTATCTTTCAAGGATTTCCATATTCTGTAATCTGTCTGTCTTTCCAGTCTCCCATCCTTCCATCCCTCTGCATGCTACGACCACACTGACGAGTATTCATATCCAGGAACACTTCTCTTTGCTTTAGCTTTTATTGTACCCTGTGCCATAAGGATTTTGGAAACTGCTTAGTTATCTCTCAAATTCTCCCTCAAGCGTCCCCTTCCTCTGTAGAAGTTTCCATGGCCTGTGGCTGGGCCCATCCCTTCTCTGGGGGAAGGGATCGTTAGTATAATACATATATATAGGGTTGCCTTGCATTGTATCTGTTTAAACATGAAGATACCTTTCTTCAGGAGACTGGGAGATCCTTGGTGACAGGGACCAAGTCTGTCTTCTTGGCCCACAGCCCACATTCAGTGGATGTCTTCTTGAAATGAGCTGAAACTCCGAGAGAAGCAGATAAAGGAATTCTACAACACCTAAGGTTGGAAAGGTTCAGTCACAGACTCTCTAGTCATCTTATTCCCCTCATTGCTAATGATAAAAACAACACCCAGGGAGGGGACGTGACTTGCCTACTCATTCAACAATTAGTGGCTGAGACATATTCTAGAATTTGCGTCTCCACCCTGCCCACAGGGGCTCTGGGGTGCAAACCTTCATGTCTTCCGACAACCCTCCAACACTAACACTGGGATTCTGGGCGATTTGCCGCAGCCAGGTTTTATAGCCATTTCCTTGGCCGGAGTAAGCCAAACATCTCAACAGCCAGCAGCTCTCCTCTCCTTCTGGGCACTCTGGAACTCCCAAGAAGGGGCCAAGCACCTCAGGAGTGGTCTGAGGAGCCAGCAAGAGCCTCTGGGCATCACTGGCTGCAGGAATAGAGAGGACAGCCCTGCTTTTGATGCCACTGGACTAGGAGGCTGTACTACGGCTGTATGGGTTTGGATCCCATGGTTTGATTTATTGCATTGGGTACTTATTCCACACATGTTTTTCCTATGCCTGGGGACACCCCAGGCTGACTGTGGTTTTCTTTTTCTTTCATCGTGTATGTTTATGAGAGAGAGAGAGGAGCATTTCTGAGCCAGTTGCAGAATCAAGGCCCTTAAAAACAAAAACAAAAAATTAAACTTCTGCCGTCGAGGCTGCTAGATAATTAAAGACAACTCTGGGATTTCATTGAGGCTTGTTCCTCCCATGCATGTGTGCATATGGCCAGCTTCAACCTTCAGGGCCTGCTGCAGCTGAGCCTCCTGTTACGTGCCAGACCCTTAATGCCCACCAGCCTCACAACAACCCTGTTTGGGAGGAGGCATTCCCTTTGTTTTCCGAAAGAGGAAACCAAGGCTTGGAGAGGTTACCTGACATGCAGAAATCTAGCAAGTGGAAAGGCTGAGATTCAGACATGGGTATTTCATTTGAGTCCTCCCATGTTTAGGGAGGGCCGCCTTCGTGCCAGGCACGGGCTTAGCAATGACTCACAGGTGGTCTCCACCTTCTCAGAGCTTAATTCATCATTCTTTGGTGCCATTGGCCCCCTAGTCCTGTAGGTGGGTGGCACAGTTCAACTCCAGCCATTTTCTATTGATCTGCAGCTTTCTCAAGCTCAGAGATTACCTGATCCAACAGCAAAGGAAGAGACCCAGTTCCAGGGAGGTGAAGCAAAAACCCCTGTTGGGAGATGGAGTGTGTGTGGCCAGTTGATGACTGAGCTGGATTTGAAACCCTGCCTCTTATCTCTCCGCCCAGGCTCTGCCAGCCTCCTGGGTTGCTTGCATGTTGCATGCTCTCTCCCTAGAAACATCTTAGACCACATCTAGTGATGAAGTAGCTTGGAAGTGGGGCGTGATGCTCATCTAGGGTTGTGTGTCTGGTTCTGCAGCATTCTCTCATCTCCATAGGTGAACATAGCACCAGACCAGCAATTGGGAAACGTAATTCTGCTCATGACTTCCCTGTTGCTAGTTTCTAAGTGGCTTGAGTCCACTCCGAGATATGGAAGTAGGGTATCAATGGAAGGCATGATGGAGAAATTTCAAGCAATGTCAGACATGTCTGGAAGGGGATTTAAAAAAGACAAAAAAACAAAAAACAAACTAGTTGTAATCGAGTTGATTCCGAATCACGGCGACTCCCTGTGTATCAGAGTAGAACTGTGCTCCATAGGGGATAGAGTGGCTGAGTCTTTAGACAGAGACTGCCAGGCCTTTCTTCTGATGCACCTCCAGATGGACTTGAACCTTCAACCTTTAGGTAAGCAGCTGAGTGTGTTAATCATTTGTACCACCCAGGGACTCCAAAAGATCTCTTGCAGACAGCAGAGACGCCACTAACCCAAGCTATGCACAGAAATTAACCTAGGACTACAAATTGCTGCCTTTGTTACAAGGGTGACTGCTATTTTGGGAGGCAATTTGCCTTTTCTTGTGTGTCCCCCAAGAGAGGAAATGAGGGCCCCGGGTATTTATGCAATTGGAAGACAGATACCAGCTCAATAAGGAAACTCATCTTAATGCTCAGTGTTGTCTGAATTATAAATAGATTGTCTAATAAGGTAGTGAGCTCCCTGTGGCAGGAGGCAGCCAACTAGGGCTTCGTGGACTCCATAATACGGCATGGAACAAGGATAGGATTAAAGAAGGCTCAAGGATTACACTGTCTTTCTAACCCAAGAGACCCAGAACCGGAGATCCAAGCCCCCTGCCTCCTCATCTGCAGAGGCAGGGAATCAAAAGGGAAGGGATGGCTTTCAATGACAGAAAAAGACTTCTGCCTGAAGAAGTCTCATTACTGGCTCCAACTAAAAGATCTGTGGGGCGTTCTGTTCTCTGAAATGTGGGTCTGAACCTCATCATTTAACCCATGGGGAGTGTCTAACTAGAAGAAAGGCCACAACCCTTAGAGAATGTCCATGAACCACATCTGGGGAAAGGAGCCCAGGAAATGGGTGGGGATTGTCAGGGCCACTCAGCTGGAATTGATGGGGAAGATGAAAGAGCAGGAAATAATCCATTGCTCAATTCTGTGAGGCAACCTGGACCCCTCCCTTGGATGAGAAGCATTCAGTGGACCTGGGAGGGCTTTTCCAGTGGGTAAAGGCGATCTGGGTCCCTATCCTGGCCCAGCCTCACATTAGCTGTGTCCTTGGGCAAGTGGCTTCCCAGCTCTGAGTCAGTTTTCACATCTTCATAATGGGGATAGTGGAGCTCATGCAGCCCGGCTTGGCCAGGTTGTAAGCCCTGTCAGAGAGCAGGTATCAGATGTTCCTGGCACAGAGCTTGGGGAGGAAGTGGTTTGAATCCCACATCTTGATTGACTGAGTAGGGTAGTCACTTGTTGCAATTTCTTCTTCAGCTTGGGGCTGGCCCAGACCGAATGTGGTTTCCTCTGTGTGTGTGTCTGCATTGCATGTATTAGTTAATGCCTTTCATTGGCCCTCGGTATCAAGTCCATTCACAGACTCAGCCACCCTGTCAGTCTCTCTGGCCACACTGGTCTTTGTTACTGTGTGACAGCCATTGGCTAAAGCGGGCCCAATCCTGGCCACCCTTTGGCCAGAGCACATTGGCATTGTCCCTACCTAGCCAGCTGTATTCATTTCTGCCTGGCATTTACATTTGTGACCCAGGCCCAACTCAGTCTTTATCTTTTAGCGGAGGAAGTTGTGAAAATGGAGGCTCTGAGTGGTCTTTTGCTAACAGTTCAAGGCCTCATTTGCCAAAAACAGCTGGACCAACAGGAGATGCGGAAATGTTACCCACCCCACTCCTGCTCCTGTGTCTCCTCCCCCATCATGGAATGTGCCCTTGCCCACCCCACCCCTTTTGTTTCCCCAGATGAAAGATTCCAAGCCAACTGGGGGTTACTTTTCACCCAGTGTCTGGGGTGTATTTTCTCCTTCAAGTCATTATAAGCTCCACATCTCCTGCAGCCAAGGGTCTTGAAGGCAGAGCCTGAATTTCCTGGCAGCCCCAGGTTGCTAGGAAGCAAGGTTTCTTTTTTTCCATATGCCCGGCTCGAGCCTTTGGTCTGGGTGCAGCTTGTCAACATAAAATAACCACTTATTGTGGTTCCCTCATAACAATTCTTCAGATCTTGGGAGCCAGGCTGTGGAGCTCTGCATAAGTATAGTTGTAATTTTCACACAACAGGCTGCTGAGCAGATGGAGACCCAGACCCGCCTCCAACGTTGAGCTGTGAGTTAAGACGTGGGAAACGAGGTGGCTTTTTAACCACCCCATACTGCTGCCAGCACTCAACCTTAGAGAATTTTCACAGGGAAAAGGAAAAAAAAAACAAAAAAAACACAACACAAAACCAACAACAACACACACATACAAACCCAGCAAAACCACAGTTTTCCTTGCTCCCCCAAACCAGATGGCAGATGGTATGGAACCAATAAAACACAGATTCAAACGTTTGTTTATTTAACATTGAATGTAATATGGTTTTGTGGTCCCTTGCAAGGAAACACCAACCTTTCAACCAAAGAAATGATGGATTTGAGTCAAACCTCAGGGCTGCACTAGGAGGCGTTCTTCCTAGGGAGGCCCATGCACAGAGGGGCCCGGGAGCATTAGCTGCCAGACCCAAAGCCTCCTGCCCCGTTTGCCTGTCTGGTAGAAAGCCTAGGAGGTCTTCCTGAGCGCTCAAAGTCTCTGCCGCTTGACTTTGTCGAGATTCAGTCCCGAAGGCAGACAGCCACATGAAGAATGTTTCTGGTCATTTCTGAAACAGTTGTGGAAGGTGGAAGGTGTTGCTCTAGGTCGCCAAGGCAAAAGACCATGAGAAAAAGGTCTGAGGGTTGGAGAAAAGGTTCTCTTTTCTTGGTGCTTGGCTTTGGAAGAGCGTAAAATGGGAGCTTTGTGAAGCAATGTGGTGCTCTTTTTGCTTTGGCTTCCAAGGAACTCCAAGCTAAATTACATGTTCAGTTGAAGTAACTATCAATATTAGGTAAGCCTCTTTTGGTTACGAGGGGCAGACACCCAACCTGACTACTTTCAATCAAAAGGTAATTTATCAGGTCAAGTGAGGAAGAAGTTAGCAGTGCAGATGACTTTAAGGATGACTAGATTCAGGAACTTCATGTTAGCTGGCCTTTCTTTTCAGTTTTCAGATAGGTTTCCCCCACAGGACAGTCACCAAGCTCACGTCCAGCTAGTTCAGCAACCTCAACAGAAAGAGACTCTTAAAGTCCTATTGGAAGAATATGATTGGTCCTGTTTGACACATAGACTCCTCTTTGAGCCAATCACAGCAGGTCAGAGACTTGACTTGCTTCTATTGGCCAAGCCTGGGCCATGTGACCATCATTCTTGGGGAGCACAGAATAAACCAGTTACCTTTGATTTGATTCTGACTCATGGTAGCATGTGTTAAAGATTAGAACTGCCCCAATAGTGTTTTCATGACTGTGACCTTTTGGAAGCAGGTTGCCAGGCCTTTCTTCCAAGGCACCTCTGGGTGGATTTAAGCTGTCAACCTTTTGATTAGTGGCTGATTGTTTAACCATTTATGCTGCCCAAGGATTCCTATAGGTGGAAAGTGGGGCAAAGTAAGTCTATCCTAAGTGTATATGAGATCTAGTCTTATAAAAATATATATGTCAGAGGGAAAGTAGAACTATGCAAATAAGCTATGCAAATAAATAGCTACTCCTCTGAAACCCTATACAGGGTTACTGTGAGTTGTTGAAACTGACTCAATTGCACTTAACAAGTCTTCATTATATGTCTTCTTACTTTTAAGTGATATTATTTAATATGTGCCTTTCATAGTTGTTGATGTTAGTTAGGTGCCACTGAGTCAATAGAATAAAACACGGTCCCATCCTGGGCCATCCTCACAATCATTCATATATACATGTGAGCCCTTTGTATCAGTTCATCTTATTGAAGGTCTGCCTCTTTTTCAAGGACCCTCTGCTTTACCAAGCCTGAGTCCTTCTCCAAGGACTGGCCCCTTCTCACACCCAGAGTATGTGAGACCAAGTCCCACCGTCTTAATTGAAGGTTGTTGCTGATAAGTGCTGTCAAGTTGGTTCTGACTCATAATGACCCTGTATAGAGTTTCTAAGGAGCGGCTGGTGGGTTTGAACCACTGACCTTGCAGTTAGAAGTTCAGTGCTTCACTTACAGTACCCCACCAGTAGGAGTTATCTACTCTGAACCAATAAAAGTATGAATCAATATGGGAATGATTAAGTATATTGTAGAATATGCCACTTAGGGCAGTTTCTTAGCTAAACTAACATCACTGACTCAGAATGTCAGAGCAAGGGGGAATTGTAATGTAGTGGTTATGAGTCAAGCTGCTAACCTCAAAGACAGCAGTTCGAAACTACCAGCTGTTCCACAGGAGAAAGATGAGGCTTTCTGCTCCCGTAAAGATTTACAGCCTTGGAAACCCTGTACAGGGTCGCTAGACTCCACTGCACATAACAACAACAACAACAACAACAACAACAACAACAAATACTCAAAACAATTGGATTACAGATGAGCTCATGGAGGTCTGGGAGAAGTGGAGGGACTGCGGGCCGGGGGCTCTCTTCCCTAAGCCTTGTCAAAGATCATCTGTGCAGACTGGAACCCAGACTCTGCTTTCAGGCCCAGGGCTCTTCCTGGTCCATGTCTGCCTCAGGCCTTCTACGTCTCCCTCTGGGACTGGCCCATGTCCACTTTCTAGGCCCTTATTCTGGGGGCCTACTAACTAAAAGGCCTCCTGAATTGAGGTGTACTAGTATTAGCACTGGACTGTGAACCATAAGGTTGGCAGTTCAAACCCACCGACTGCTCCTCTGAAACCCTCTACTGGGTTGCTATGAGTTGAAAATGATTTGATGACACTTAACAGCAACAATAACAAACTTAAAGATTAGCCATGAAAACAATATGGAGCACAAGTCTACTTTGCAACCTGCTAAGAGCTGGCTGATTACAATTTTAGCCAACCCATCAGCTGATAGGAGTCCTGGTGTGGCACTGTGGATTAATGCTATGGATTGCAAAGTTGGTTTGAACCCCAAGATTGGCAGTTCAAACACCTACACAGGGTCACTATGGGTCAGAACCGACTAGACAGCACTTAACAACAAGACTCAGCTGATAAGGAAAACACAGTTGCCGTCAAGTCAGAGTAGAATCGTGCTCAATGGCTGGTGTTTTGGAAGTACATCTCCAGGAATTTCTGTCAAGGCAACTCTGGATGGACTTGAACCATCAACTTTATACCACCCAGGGACTCCATTGGCTGACAAGAGTGGAATTGATTTTCCCCAGAAATGTTTGGATCTTCCAGACCCAAAACGATGCCTCTTTAAGAATGATCTCATTTCTGTACTGGCATTTTATTGCTCAGTAAAAATTGACCATAGATGTAGCAACTCAGCACATGCACGTTTATTATCTCAGCTTCCACGAGTCTGGTGTCATGGGTTGTCTTAGATACACCTAATGCACAGAATCTCAAAAGGCTACAACCTTGAGTGGCTGAGCCTCCCAGTGAGAATGCTGGTCTGCATTCTCACTGGGAGGTTCAATTAGGGAAAGATCTGCCCCCAAGCTCACTTAAGTGGTTGGCAGAAATAACACCCAAGACCCTGACTTTCTGCTGACTCTTGACTACAGGTGCCTACCCGCAGTTCCTTGACTTGTTGGCTTGCTCAATATACCTGCTCACTTCAGCCCACCAGCAAGGAGCAGAGTCTATCACTGCCATCTGCTAAGACAGAGTCTGATGTTTTCGTTAGGTGGCATAGAATCAGCTTGGACTCATAGCAACCTTATGTCTAACAGTATGAAGTGCTATCCGGTCCTACTTATATATAATAACATAAAGTAACATAGTTTACTAGGGGGCTTTAAAGAGGTCATGGGAAATGGAATGGAAAGATAATGGAATTTTTTCACAAACTTTTTGAAGCCCCTCTTATAGTGTACCTAACCGTGGAAGTGGTTTCACCTTTTTGAGATTCAGTTGGTTAGAAGTAAGTCACCAATGGCAAGAAATATTGATGTCCACTTCAGGTCTGCCTTCACCATGTCTCCTGCCCTGATGAATCAGTCACGCGTTCTGAACACACACCCATATAGCAGGAAGCACCCACATTGTGCCAGGCACCAAGCCACCCCTGCAGACAGCAGAGTGAGGTCATCAGCCTTAGAAAAAGACAACGCCACGACAGGCAGTCCCTGACCGATGGCATATTCCATTTACTACAAATCACATTCACAACCTTAGGTTTTGTTTGTCTGTTTCTTTGGGGGTTGTTTTTGTGTTGTTGTTTAGTGCCATGGAGTCGATTCTGACCCATAGCGACCCTGTATAGGGCTTCTGAGGAGCAGCTGGTGAGCTTGAACCACTGATCATTTGAACTGCAAGGCCGGTGGTTTAAACTCACCAGTTTATCCTCAGAAACCCTATACGGGTCACTATGGGTCAGAACTGACCTGAAGGCATTTAACAACAACAACACTACATACGTAGGTTGACAGTGGGTAATTTGCTGATGCTACCATTCTCAGATGTTTGCTCGCTGACATAAATATCTGATTTATAAAAATACTGATTATAAAAGACAATAATAGTGAAAACTAGGGAGAAAAAAAAGAGGTGCTGATTTCCCCAGCTATCTTAAAGTAGAACTTTCCTGTGAAAACTTTCATAAGCTGAAATGGCTTACGGCAAAACAATTCCCATTAATTTACATGGGAAAAAAACTTTGCGCGGTCTCAAACTCGCCACCCCCCAATAACCTGCCGCATCATACCAAATAATGCATAAAGCCTCAAATAATACCCACATGTGGTGTTCACAGACACAGTTCAAAGCTATGACGGCTTGATGCTGCATGCAGTTCCCAGGGAAGGAGCTTGGCGCCTCCACTCTTGCTGCTCAGGGTGCGTGGTGCCTCATTAAGCCTTGCTGCAAAACAGATGGCGCTAGTTTCACTTTCTGCCCTTTTATTGTAAATACAAAAATCCTCTGCGGAGAAAACAGGTACTAAGGTAGGTCTTTCGTATGAGACAAGTGGCGTACAGTGAACTTTTGAAAAACAAAGGATACCTGTATAAGCAGTATGTCAAAGCTGACTTCCAATAGCGTCTTTGGGACTGACCTCCGTTGCAAGCCAGGGGTTACCTGTATAGTGAAGTAAATGCTGAAGTTGGAAGGGTCTGAAATCCCAGAGGATGAGACTTTCCTGGGTGGGGACAGGTGGGACAGGGGAGTCAGAGCAGGTTCCCAAATGACATAATACTGGCACAGCTTTGCCGGAGAAATGGGAAGTTGACAGCAAGGAAAAAGGGTTCCAGGTAGAGGGACCACAGGACAGCGAAAGAGCAGGATGAGTTTGAGGAGCCCAGAGCCATCGATCATGACTGCTAAAAGGGCACAGGAAAAATGGGGACGAGCTGCCAGTCAAGAAGTTCATCTTGCTTCTGAGGCCAGCGGAGGTACGCCAGGAGGCCCTACAAGGTGACTGCAGGATGGGCTTAGAGTCCCCAGGTGGAGCCAATAGTTAAGCGCTTGTCTGCTAACTGAAAGGCTGATGGTTCGAGTCCTCCACCAGAAAGCACTCCAGAAGGGAAGGCTTGAAGAGTTACTTCCAAACACTGAAAACCGTATGGAACATAGCTCTACTCTGACACACATGGGGTCTTCATAAGTCAGTGTAACTGTTTTTGTTTTTGAACTGATGAGCCTGAAGCTCCAGGGAATGAGGAAGCCCAAGCAGGAGACTGAGTGAGGCAGTAGCTGTGGGGATGAGAAAACCTGGCTTGCCCCCCAAAAGCTCTGGGGAAGGCAGGCTTTCTTACAGCGGACTCAGGCAGTGGGCTGTCGGGCTGATGAGTTCTGTAGCCTAGCAGCTGAACTAAAGACAGAAAAAGTCCCAATGAGCCCCATTTCACTGCCCTTGACCTTGAGCAGAGCTCTAAGTGCAAAATCTGTCATCTATTAATCTGTTAGAAGTTGACAAAAGGGACTTTGATCAGGGGTTGTTTTTTCCCCCTTCTTAAGTTTCCTGATGACACATAATAGCCCATTTCAGCCAGAGGGCCGGAAGCACGGTCATCACTCTTTGGCTCCCTTCAACCCCAGTGGCCTCTTCCCCGCTGTGGCTTTCTCCCCGCCCCGATATTAATTGGCTTGTAAGTGGTTACATGTGTTCTTTTTTATGTGTCAGTTGGAGTCTGTTATTTGAACTTCACAGCTATTTGGGAACACAGAAGTCATGCTCTGGGCCCAAGTTAGGAAATGAAACAGTCCCGAACCTGTCACACTCACTCCTACTGCCCATGTTTTCTCTTCCTCTCTTAATGTTTTGATGCATGCCACCCCACCCTCACACTCACCCCCTCTAGTGCCTTTGAATTGTTGTTGTGGTGCCGTCGAGTCAGTTCTGACTCATAGCGATCCCATGTAGGGTTTCTGAGGAGCAGCTGATGAGCTTGAACTGCCAACCTTTGGGTTCAAACTGACCTTGCAGCCCAGTGCATTACCCCGCAGTGTTACATCAGGCCACCCTAACTCTGCAGACCAGCTCTTAGAACCATGTTGTGTGCTGTGCTGTTGAGTCTAAGCGAAAACAACCCTATATGATAGAGCAGAGCTGCCCTTTAGAGTTTCCTAAGCTATAATGTGTTTACAAGAGCAGATTGCCAAATCTTTCTCCCACAAGCGACTGGTGGGTTTGAACTGCTGACCTTTTGGTAAGCAGCCAAGCATTGAACCACTCTGGTACCAAGTTTCCTTTAGAGAGACCATGGGAGCCCCAACCTGCAGATTCTTGATTTAAAATAGAAGAAATGGAAGTCCAGAGTGGGGAAAAGATCTTAATCAAAATAACACATTATTTTTGTATATATTCCCTCATTTCATCCCCAAAATAGCTCGCTGAGTTAGGAACCACATAGACATTGCTCAGATGGGTAAACCAAGGCTTCAGGAGATGAAGTAGAGAGGCGTGTAGGGCTAGATTGCCTAGGAATGTCTTCTATCCGGGACGCTTACCTGCTGTGTGATATCAGTTCATCTGTTGACCTTCTTATGTCTCAGATTTGTCATTGATAATTGACTTTCAGTAGTACTCATTTCAAAGCATTATTGTGAGGATTGAATTACATTTTAACATACGTAGGTGCATAAACAGTGTGTGGCATACAGAAAGCACTTAATGAATGTCAGCTGCTGCTCTGAGAGGCGGTATAGTGTAATGGTTTAGAATGCTGCTTCTGGGTTCTGAATACTCACTGTATGAACTTGGGTGAGTCACTGACATTCTGTGTGACTCTTCCCCATCCTCAAAATGGGGGTATTCCTGTTTGTCGGTGTCCCCAGTGTAATGGTCAGTTCCCCATAATTACTCTGCAGTGAGTCCCACACCAACAGACAAGTCCTGCTTGACCCCATTGAACTTCTCAGCAGATCATTAGGGACCCATCTTAAATATGGATGTATAATTTTTTAAAAAAAGCATTACAAAAAAAAAAAAGCCTTTATATGAAGAACAAAGTAATAGAAAAAGCAATTCATAAGGAACAGCAAGTGGAAGGAAACAAAATGTTTTAAGAAGTAATATAATCAGACAGATGAAAAAATACTGCATCCATGAAATAAAAACAGATGTAGAAAGTAAAAGTGGGGCATCAAAATGAGAATAAAACAGCTTTTGAAAATGAAAAATATGAAAGCAAAATAATTTTTTTTAAAATATAAAGTTTGAAAGATGAGAAGACCTCTTAGAAAACAGAACAACAAAAGAAGGAAATTGAAAACAGGAGAGAAAGATAAAGAAATTGGAAGATCCATCTAGGAAACTCAACATCCAAACAGTTAGAAAAGGAAAAAAAAGTGGGGGGTGGGGAGGGGTAAGGGGAGAAAACATAGCGAAGGAAACTTCCAAGAAATTCCCAGAACTGAATAAACCACATGCTCAACACAATAAATGACAAAAGAAAACCCACATCAAGGCAAATGATTGTGCAATTTCAGAATACCATGGATAAAGAGAAGATATTGAAAGCTGCCAGAAAGGAAAACAAAACAAAACAAGCATAAAGAATCCAGGATCAAGATGGCCTTGGATTTCTCAAGAACTACTCTGGAAACTGACTTATGGCCAAGAATTCTATACCCAGCTCAACTATTCATCCAATGTGGGCTACAAGAGGCAGCATTAAACACGAGAAACAAAGAAGCAGGACCTTCAAAATCCTAAGAAAAGTGATTGGCCGCATAAGAATTGTACCCATACAATCAGTGGGGACTCAATAACACAAATTGGCCCCAAGTTTGCTTTTTACTCTCCCTGTCTCAAGATACTACTGGAGGGAATGTCCCACTAAAATGAGAGAGTCAACTTAGAAAACAGAAGACACACATTCACAAAAGAGCCAACCCTCCCCAACAGAGGAGGAAGGTAAGGGACTCTGAGATTATGACGAGAGATGCCTGTTCAGCCCCGCCCCAGGTGCACACCATTATCACTGTGTCTCAGGGTAGACCTGTGTTCCACAGGGTATTCAATGGCTGACTTTGTGGAGGTAGATCATCACATCTTTCTTTGTGAGTTTCACAGTCATTCAGTAAATACATATTGTGTGGAGTCCTGGTATGGCACCATAGGGTAAGCACTCGACCTCAAGGTCGGTTTGAAACACAAGATCGGCGGTTCAAACCCACCAGCTGCTCCTTAGAAACCCTATACAGGGTCACTCTGAGTCAGAATTGACTCGACAGCACTTAACAACAACTATATGTGAAGGAGCTCTGGTAGCGTAGTGGTTACGAATCGGGCTGCGAACCTTAAGGTCAGCGGTTCGAAACTACCAGCCGCTCCGCGGGAGAAAGATGAGGCTTTCTACTCCCGTAAGGATTTACACCCTCGGAAACCCTGTACAGGGTCGCTATGGGTCGGAACCGACTCGATGGCACTTAACAACAACAACAACAACAATATGTTGAAGGAGCCCTGGCAGTGTAGTGGGTTACATGTCAGGCTGCTAACCACAAGGTCAGAAGTTTGAATCCACCAGCTGCTCCGCAGGAGGAAGATGAGGCTTTCTGCTCCTGTAAAGATTAATCGTTTCAGAAACCCAATACAAGGTTGCTATGAGTCAAACCCGACTTGATGGCGCATAACCTCCACCGCCACCACTGTATGTTGGATGACGTTTCTGGCCTTGGAGACAACAGCAGTGCAGAAAATAAACAAAAACCTCTGCTCTGGGTAACTGTACTGTCCACATCGTGTCTGGAAGTGAAAACCAAACCCCACTGCCCTTGAGTCACTTCCAACTCATCGCGGCTTTATGGGACAGAGCAGGGCTGCTCCATGTGACTTCCGGGACTGTTTAAGGGACTAGACAGCCTCATGGTTCTCCGAGGAGCACAATGGGTTCCGAGTGACAACCCTTCAGTTAGCAGTGCCATCCATACTTAACCCACTGCACCACCAGTGTTACTTGTCTGGAGGTAATTTAATGTCGTTTCCTTACTGACCGTTAGCTCCAGGATCCTGTGTGGTTTTCTCACCACTGATATGGTGTCATAGGATATGCACTCGACCTCAAGGTCAGTGGTTCAAACCTACCATCCACTCCTTGGAAACTCTCTACAGGGTCGCTATGAGTCGGCACTTACCAACAAGAACGCATTTCCAGTAAGATCGCTGCTGGCACAATGGTTAAGTGCTCAGCTGCTAACCAGAGGAGAAAACACCTGGCAATGTTCCCCTATAAAAGATTAACCCCAAACCTCTAGGGCATCCTCTGGAGCAGTTGTTCTCTTCTGCCGTATAGATCCACTATGAGGAGGGATCATAGGATGACATAGAACAACAACATAATGCCCATTAGGAGCCCTGGTGGTATAATGCTTAAGCACTAGGCTGCTAACCAAAATGTTGGTGATTTGAACCCACCTGGTGTGGTGCTATGCATTAACGCACTGCCCTGTAAGTTGCTTTGAACCGCAAGATCGGCAGTTCAAGCTCACCAGTCACTCCTCGGAAACCCTATACAGGCTCTCTATGGGTCAGGACCAACTCGACAGCACTTAACAACAAAACAACAAAGAGGCTTTGTGGATGGAGTCCTGGTGTGGTGCTGTGGGTTAATGCTCTAGACTGCAAAGTCTGTTTGAACTCCAAGATCAGCGGTTCAAGCTCACCAGCAGCTCCTTGGAAACCCTCTACAGGGTCGCTATGGGTTGGAAACTAGTGGACGGCACTTGACAACAACAGGGGTTCTGTGGGAGAAAGACCTAGCCATCCACTTCCCTAAAGATTAAACAGTTAACTGCTTGGTTGATTGCCAAAACATCAGCATAGAAAACCCTGTGGAGCACTTCTACTCTGTCACATGGGGCTATAAGAATCAAAATGTGTTCACTAGTACATAACAACAACATATTTCTGGTGTCTAACAGGTACCTAAGGAGCTCTGGTGGCATAGCGGTTATGAATCGGGCTGCAAACCTTAAGGTCAGCAGTTCGAAACTACCAGCTGTTCTGCAGGAGAAAGATGAGGCTTTCTGCTCCGGTAAAGATTTACAGCCTCGGAAACCCTGTACAGGGTCACTATGACTCCACAGCACATAACAACAACAACAGGTACCTGGTAGAAAGTAGGTTTCAATACACATTTGTTGAGAAGTAAGTCAAAAGAATAGCAATATTGCCATCTTCAAGAGAGAAACAGACAGAGTGAGGGACAAAAAGACAGCATGGGGCGGGGGGCGGTGCTATTTACTCCTATTAAACTAGTAAAGATCTGTTAGCATCTCTGGCAGGAAACAGAGGTGCTGACAAGCAGTTTAGCTGGAGATTAAAAGAAAAAGAAAAAACCCGAGCAGCCCCGCCTAGCCGGAAGGTGGGTGTGGTTTCTTTGGTCATGTTCATAACCAGGTCAGGCAGGTTTCTCCTTAGCAGCCTTTCAGATTAACTGGGGGTGAAGAGGAGAGTGGTTACCCCTTTGACTAATCTGTAGAAACAGTTTCTGAAGCTCAGCAGTTCACCCTAGGCTTGTTTTTGTCAAATTTCCCCAGGGGGCAAATCAGCCCTTTAATTTCACTTTGAGGTTTAGGGTTTCCCCTGGAGCTCTTGGTAAAGACTCAGCCAGGCCTTTCTTCAGAAGTGTGGGAAGTCCAGGAGTGGAGGGCGAGAGGCAGAGGGATAGAAGGCAAGGTGAGATTGAGGTGGGGAGGGACATTCAGCCCACCCTTCTTAGGAAAAGCTTTGTCAATACCGCCATTCCCTCAATTGTGTCTATTCAGACCACAGTGCAGAAGAATCAGAAAGTCACACCAAACTAGACTGAAGGACTTCAGCATTTTGTGTGTGTGTGTGCGCCTCCCCCCACCCCTCCCAGGGAAAAGATGGAGAGAGAAATAAGAATGAGGAAGCACCTGGTCTTGAACAGGTGAGATGGGATATATGTTCTACCTTTTGTACCTGAGCCAGGCATCAAGCTTGCCATCAAAATGCACGTTTCACAAATACATTATAAGGGAGTAGGAAGGGCTTGGAATGTCAAAGCAAAGCCCACCAAGGTTAGTCTCAGCTGTCTTAGGTCTGTCTCATAAACAACACACCTTTGTTCAAAGCCCACTGCAATGTAGGCACCAAGGAGGAAACTGTTCTCATGGATGGCACGGACGTTCCCTGCTCCTCCCTCATTTTATCCATAGGAAAATCTCTGTCTTCCTCCAAGGAGCATGAGGATTACATGCGACACTGTACAAGAACATAGGACCCTGGCATACGCGCTTAAAAGCAAAAGTCCTCTTAAACAGCCTTCAGTTAACCAACTTGCTAAGTTAATGGATGACCTCAATGTCCAGGACACATTAAGTCCTTAAAATAGGTACTCTCCAATATGCCCAGACACGTCTGCCTGAGTTCCCACCAGTTGAGTTGTGTGTACTTTCAAAAACAAAAACAGCTGTTACTGAGTTGATAGTAACTTCTGGTGAGCCCATGTGTGTCAGGGTAGAACTGTGCTCCACAGGGGTTTCAATGATAGGGTTTTCAGAAGTAGATTGCCAAGACTTTCTTCTGAGGTACCTGAGTAGATCCCAACCTGCAACCTTTCTGTAAGCAGTAAGGTGCATAACCATTTGCACCACCCAGAGACTCAATATATGCTTACCTAGAACCCTGGTATGGTGCTGTGGGTTAATGCCCCAGACTGCAAAGCCGTTTGAACTGCAAGGTCGGCGGTTCAAGCTCACCAGCTGTTCCTCGGAAACCCTATACAGAGTCACTATGGGTCAGCATCGACTCGACAGCACTTAACAACAACAAGTGGAACTGCAAGGTTAGCAGTTCAAGCTTACCAGCTGCTCATCAGAAACCCTATATAGGGCCGTTATGGGTCAGAACCAACCTGATGGCACTTAACAACAAGGTTGTTTGTGTTTCTTCTCAACTTGTGTCTGTTATACTAATTAAATAATGTAATTACTTATTCCATAACGCAATGACATATGGGTGCAAAAAATATAGAGCCATTTCTTTACCAACTGAGTTGAGTATTTTAGAAAGACTCAATATGTAATAGCTCTGGTGAATTCAGGTTAGTTGGAAAAACAATCATGAGTCTCTGCCCCTTGGATTTCTGGTCTTACTCTACTTCAATGAGACTCAGCTCAGAAAAATAAAACTCACTGCCACTGTGTTGATTCCAGCTCATCGAGACCCTGAATAGGAAACCCCAAATGGGACCTCTATGGCACTTAGCAACACAATCTTTATAGAAACAGAAAGCCTCATCCTTCTCCCTTGGAGCAGCTGGTGTGTTAGCATTCCTGTAGCACCATGAGACAGACTATAAATTGTTGATGAGACTTTGTGGTTGTGGTTTGTGTGAGCAAGAAGACGAAGAATTCCAACCAGCCAGTCCAAATGCTTCTCCACTTTCTATGACTGTTTTGACTAAGTGACTTGACAAAAGCTGGCCTCAGCAGATGATACGGCTTGGTCTGTACCGCTAATACCTGTCAGTGAACCAGAAGCAGGGAGTCTCAGGCTTGAGTCATGTAATGGTGAGAACCTTCGAGCTGGAAAAAGCTTCTTAGTCATTGAGTCTGGCTCCCATCTGGGCGCTCCACTGTGGCTGACCAGAGTCCCCACGAGTGTCCCCAGTGACTGAACTCCTATAGAGACCAGAGCTGGCTCAGGTTGAGTTGTATTCTGATACACCTGCTTGGCTCACTTGTAACTTCCCTTAGAGTATTCTCTGCCACCTCCAGGTGAAAAGTTCCATAACTTACCTTAGTTAAGAAGACAGCAGGCCCAGAAAGAAGCTAACGTTATAGTAGGAAATAGCTTACTATAGTCTCAAGCGTCTTCTTATCCTTTCCAGCAATCTTTATTGTTTCCTATGGCCTTCTCACCTCCTCCAATCTCATTATTCAATTCCTTCTGCCAAAAGACCTACCTTGACCCCATTTCCTCAGATTTCTGGTAAGATTCTACCTGATCCCTATTCCAACAGGGAACTAGTATACCTGAAATGGAGACAAATTCTAATTCTAGCTCTTCCTCACTCTAAGCCCTTGACTATGTCCTTAATTTTTCAGGAAGCCTTGGTTTTCTTACTACGCACTGGGAATGATGATGGCTTGTTCAGTCAACAGGCACTGCTCCAGGTGCTGGGGTTGTAGAGGTAAGGACATTACAGACTGTCAGGAGTCACAGGAATGGAATTGTGCTGCTTGAGAGATCAGCAAAGCAGGGGTCAGCAAACTTCCTGCGATGAGCCAGAAAGTAAGGATTTTAGAATTTGGAGGCCAAATGGTCTCTGTTACTATTCTTCTGTTGTAGCATGCGCTTTTCGTTGTTAAGTGCTGTTGAGTTAGTTCAAATTCATAATGACCCGTATAGTGTTTCGGAGGAGCTCTGTTGAGCTTGAACTGACTATCCCCTTTCCATCTAGTGTTGATCCTATAGTGCCACACCAGGATTCCAGCGTGAGAGCTGACATAAACAATATATAAACAAATGGGTGTGGCTGAGTTCCAATTACATTGTATAAGCACAAAACCCAAACACACCCACTGCCGTGGAGTTGATTCTGATGCCATACATCTTTATGGGTGCAGAAAGCCTCACCTTTCTTCCATGGAATGTCTGGTGAGCTTGAATTACCAACCTTGCAGTCAGCAGTTTTATTTGTGTTTATCCTACATCACCGTGAGGGTTCCTTGTACAAAAACAGGCAATGATGAAATTTGGTCCGTAAGCAATAGTTTGCCAACTTTTAGGCTAAAATGTTACTACTACTTCTGGACTGGAGGCTGCTTTCCAGTTATCCATTTGTGGGTTCAGCTTTGAATGCTGGGAGTTCTTCCTGGGGACCTCCAAATGCCTTTTTCATCCTGCAGGGGGCATCCTTCTTCTTGCATATAAAGCAGGGCATGTTAGATATCAACTTGGCTTAAATTAACGTTTCCAACCTGGACTCCTGGTGCGGTACTGAACTCCAAACCACAAGGTCAGCTGTTCAAACCCACCAACTACTCCCCAGAAACCATACAGGTTGCTATACAGGGTCACTATGAGTTGGAACCAACTCCCCAGCATTTATCAACAATACCAACCTGCTTTTCCAACAGTTGAAGTGTGAATTCAAGAGAATCCAGGGGTCTTTATAACAAAAGCACCAGAATGTCAATGAGGCAAATAGTTCTATAATACTAGGAAGGGAGGGCAAAGTTATGTCTTGCTGGTCTATTAAAATGAAAGGGTTTTGGGTGAGTGATTACCAAAATTTGAATCATCATTAAATTACTCAAGGTACTTGTTAAAAACACAAGTTTTTGGATCCTACCTTGGAGCCTTTATCTCAAATTGTAGATATGGACCGAGGATGATCCTGCCCACCGAATTCGATCCCTACTGGTTCTAGTGTTAAGTGGGCTGGCAAAAGAGTAAAGGAAACTAGCCTGCCTTCGTTGGGTTGGGCTGTGGTGGGACAGAGAATAGTGGTGGTAGGGATTGTTATCTTGTCTGTCAGGACGTGGCAGGATGTGGTTGACCCAAACTTCCTGTGAATGGGGAAGAGATTCACAGCCTGGTAGCAGGCTCAGCTCACATGCCTAGTATGTGCTCATTGGGTATTGGGAAATGAGAGCCTGAACTCCACCCCTTTCTCTGTGACCTTGGGCATGTTGCTACACCTCTTAGAGCCACAGTTTCTTCATGTATAAAATGGGGGTGATGAATTGTGAGGACACCATGGAAAATGAATGATGTAAGACCAAGAGTCAGGGCTGCTCCACAGGGATTCACTGCTCTGTCTTGGAGTGAGTGGGACCCCTGGCTTTGGTGGGTCTCAGTTTGTTTGACTGTAGAATAAGGATGTGAATGTACCCGCGGTTCACCACTTCCTCCCCCTCTTGGAGGTTGGATCAGTCCAAGGAGTGGGAAGTGTCCTGGGAAGGTGACACTTGCTGACTTTTGAGATATCTCTGTTTTCCATTTGTTCTTTTTAAGACAAAGAAAGGAAGAAAATAGCATCTTTGAAAGATATCATTGTTAAACACAACCTTTTCCCTTTGATTTATCAACCAATTAAGAACACCCATTGGGTACTGACTGTTACTCAGCCCTGTGCTAAGTGTAAGAGTGGGGATTTTAGAAATATGTGACTGGATCTCTAATCATGAGATGTTCACAGTCTAGTTTGGAAGATAAGGCATTCATACACAGAAAATGAAATAGCAACATGATGATGATGATTGTGATGATGGTGATGCTGGTGTTGATGATGATAATGGTGGAGAGTGGAGATGACGCTGGTGATGCTGGTGTTGATGATGGTAATGGTGGAGAGTGGAGATGACGATGGTGATGCTGGTGTTGATGATGGTAATGGTGGAGAGTGGAGATGACGCTGGCGATGCTGGTGTTGATGATGGTAATGATCGAGAGAGTGAGGATGATGATGGTGAAGTTGGTGTTGATGATGATTATGATGGAGAGTGGAGATGACGCTGGCGATGCTGGTGTTGATGATGGTAATGATGAAGAGAGTGGAGATGATGATGGTGATGTTGGTGTTGATGGTAATGATGGAGAGTAGAGATGACAATGGTGATGTTGATGTTGATGATGGTAATGATGAAAATGGAGATGGTGATGATGATGATAGTTATAATGACAGAATGAATGGAGATGATGATGGTGATGATTGTTACTCATATATGCAAAAATATTATATGGTTTATAAAGCATGTTTATGACCATTATTTCATTTGCTACTTAAAACTTCTAAAATTACCCCAATTTTACCGGTGACCAAACTGATGGTAATGACTTCTCTGAGGTCTGACAGGGAAAACTTGCCCAATTGGACCCCAGCAACTTTCCCATGGCCTCAAGAACTGCCATTACCCTCAAGATACCACAACTTTCTTCCTTCAAATTGCAACAGGACATTGCGAAACCCACATTATCATCAGATAGTAGCATGAGTAATCACCACATGGGAAGTGGATGTTACAAAACCTCAGAGAGCAGGCAGGTCAGGGGACTGTGGGATATAGTGCTCTGAGGATCATAACAGAGGAGGGAGTCAGTAAGTTGAACCTGGAGGGCTGCATAGCATTTGGATGTGTAAGAGGTGGAGGTGGGAGGAGGGGTGTAACTTTTTGGAAAGACTGTGTAAGCAAAAAGGAAATGTGAAAGTTCAAGGTGTCCTGTCAGTCTGACAGGACTGGGGCTATACACCGGAGATTTGTAGGAGAAAAGAGGGGTTGTGTGGTTGTTCCCAAAGGGCTAGAACATTTCCTTCATCTCTCCATGGGTGGGAGAGTACCACTGTTTTCTCCCTGACATCCGTGTTCTCTTACATCCCAAGTCCATTTATAATTAAATCAAGGAGTAATCAAATCAAAGAACTGTCTGCAGTCTAAGCCCAAAGATAGAGTCTGCCACTTCCTACTTCTTTCTTTAAGAAATGCCAGAGTGCTGCCCAAACAGGAACAGCATTGAGGCAACAGCAGCTCTGACTCACAAAGAGCACATCAAAGCCACAGCCACGATAAGGAACTGGCAGTCATTGTGTGTGTGAGTAGTTTTCCTGACGCTCTTTGAGGCTTGGGGGCCCCTCTGGGCAGTCTCCTTGTAGAAAGAAGCATGCGGTTTTTAGAAACTGGGTGACTCACTGCCCAAACAGGGCTTAGAAACAGATATAGCCTTGGCCTGCTGGGTTGTCAGACAAGAACTTAGGTCTGGGTCACTGGATGTCTTAGGTCATGAGTGACCTGGGATTCATCTGTTCATACATCCATGTGTCCAACAAATTATAAGCCTAGCATAAAGTCTTCATGCAAACCCTGTGCTAAGAGATATAGCGGTGACTGAGGCAAATACAATCCCTGTCCTCATGGATCTTACGGTCTAAAGAGGGAGATGCATATTGAACAGTTACCTGGGTAGCTGTGATAGGAAAGTAGAGGGCACTGTGAGAGTGCATCAGGAGAGCATCAGCCAACTCAGGTCTGAGAAGATGATCAATGAAAGCAGTCACTGATGCTGAATGATGGTAAGATTGATAAGTGTACAATCGGCTTTGAACACCATCTCCCCACTATTAGTTGGGCTGTCAACCGCAAGGTCAACAGTTCGAAGCTACCAGTGGTTCCATGGGAAAAAGATGAGGCATTCTGCTCCCATAAATATTTACAGCCTCGGAAACCCTGTGCAGAGTCACTATGAGTCGGAACTAACTCCACGGTACTCAACAACAACAACAACAACAACAACAACAACAACACTATTAGCGTAGTGGTTACAAATCGGGCTGCGAACCGCAAGGTCAGCAGTTCAAAACTGTTCTGCGGGAGAAAGATGAGGCTTTCTGCTCCCGTAAAGATTTACAGCCTCGGAAACCCTGTACAGGGTCACTATGAGTCAGAACCAACTCCACAGCACATTACCACCACCACCATCTCAGAAGACTTAGTTATCTGCTTCTAAAAAGTAAGTCTTGGAGCAGAGTTCTATTCTGACACACACGGGGGCACCATAAATCAGAATTCATTCAACAGTAGTTGTTTTTTGTTTGTTTTTTTAATGAGAAATAAAAGAGAAGAAAAAACCCTGAGGAGCTTAGAGTCTAGTTGGGAGAGCAACATGCCAATCAACCCAACTTTCCATTCTGCTGAGGTGAAGTCACCACCGGTGTCTCTCACCTGACAACGAGCTGGTTACATTTCTGTCAGAGATTGGCTACTGGCTTAACGTTCTGGTGGGCCGTCCTAGGGTAAGCACTCAACCTCAAGGTCTGTCTGAACTATAAGGTCAATGACTCAACAGCATTTAACAACAACATTAGCTAGTTGAGATATGAGGATAACATTATTTCTGTTATAATTTTTAAATTTTTCATATCAATATTAATTGAATGAACTTGATGGCAAAGGTGGCTTGGTATCAGATGCTCATCAGGTACGTGTTTCTCTTCCTTTTTTGTTGTTAAGTGCCATTGAGTCGCTTCAAACCCACAGCGAACCTGTATAGGGTTTCTAAGGAGTGGCTGGTGAGTTTGAACCTCCGACCTTGCGGTTTAAACCAAGCTTGCGGACCATCGCATGAACTCGCAGTGCCACACTAGAGAATGAGAAAATGCACTAATTAAAGGAAAGGGTTAATGAATCTTTGAATCTGCCCCAGCATCTTTTTTAGATCTGATCTAAACTAGAATCAAATAAACTCCAAATCTTTGAAAGTATTCCCCATTTATGATTTCTTTAAAATGTTTTCTTTTTCTTAATAGTTGACCATGGAGGTTGGAGGCAGGCTGAGGCTGGCAATGAGGTTGTTGGAGAGAACAGGTTCTGAGAGCAAGCCAGAGAGGACAAAATACCAAATTGTAAGGAGCTCTGGTAGCTTAGTGGTTACGAATCAGGCTGCAAACTGCAAAGTCAGCAGTTCGAAACTACCAGCTGCTCCTCAGGAGAAAGATGAGGCTTTCTGTTCCTGTAAAGATTTATAGCCTTGGAAACTCTGTTCAGGGTCACTATGGGTTGGAACCGACTCGGTGGCACTTAACAACAACAAAGGCCCAGAAAGAGGAAGAAGAGCAGCTGTGACCTTGAGAATGGTCCCCAAGGGCGAGGAGCCCAGGGTCTGAGCTGGGAACAGGTCAGGGAAGAAGTTGGTCTAGAATGTCTGAGGAGGCCTGTGTATGTGAGTGTGGCTCAGGCCTAGACCTCCACACCCTCTCACCTACTCCCCTGGGTGCTTCCCCCCGGGGCCCCGTTCTACTTTCATTCCCTAACTGCTTTTGAGGGTACAGATGTTATTACTTTCCTCACACCTCTCAGGTTCTCAGTTCCCCTGGCCTAACCCAGCTGCTCAGACTAGGTCCCAGGCCTCCAATGCCCCTTTGACCCTTTGTTCTTTCCTGTGTGAACTTTTTTCTTTTTTGGTACTGTTTTTGCATTTTTATTATTCTTGAGGCAGGTTGATTGAGGTAGAATTTATATTTGACTAATTTAGCTACAAGGAACTCTGGTAGCATAGTGGTTACAAATGGGGCTGCGAACTGCAAGGTCAGCAGTTCAAATCTACCAGCTGTTCCATAGGAGAAAGATGAGGCTTTCTGCTCTTGTAAACACAAGAGGCACTCACTCATCTTTACCAAGAAATTTGGAAGACAACTATCTGGCCGACTGATTGGAAGAGATCTATATTTGTGCCCATTTCAAAGATAGGTGACCCAACAGAAATCATCGGACAATCTCTTTGATATCTCAAACAAGTAAAGTTTTGCTAAAGGTAATACAGAAACGGCTACAATCATACATTGACAGAGAACTTCCAGAGGTTCAAGCTGGATTCAGAAGAGGCCGTGGAAC